>NC_136613.1:23943072-24543072 GCF_933228915.1 Telmatherina bonti | reverse complement strand
TAAGTTTAATCCCAGAAAAAAATAATAAAATGAAAAGTGAACTCTTGAGCCAGATAATTGTTTTATAAATGAAGGACAATTTGAACATAAAGGCAAATTTCAGAAACTGGTCTTAAAAAAAAAACACATTTGTAAAACACATATAAAAAGGGAAAGTTAAATATTTTGAGAAAATTAAAAATAAGCCGTGACTTTTATCCAGACTTACAGTTGATGTTGCTGCAAAATTTCAGATGAAAGGCCCCTCTAACACTCATCTTTAACCCTTTGACCCCACTCGTCATTTGATCCCAAACGGTATAATAAAACTTCCCACTGGGTCTCGTTTACTTAATGTTTGTTTGGTTCAAATGATGAGAGTCAAAAATGGACAATCAAAAGATAATAACAAATTTTCCTACTAAAAAAAAAAAAAAAAAAAAACATTTCTGACAAAAATAACCCCCCCCAAAAAAAACAGGTGCGGTTCAGTTTCTCAGGAAATTTATCCAAAAACTAACTCAAAACATCAAAATAGATCTGTTCAACAAATATATGATGATTATGTAACAAATAAAAAGAGCAGTTATGCTGATTAGAAAATGAAAGGCAAAGGCTTTTTGTAACCGTCTCAAATAACGACCTACTCTTTCACCAGCACCCACATCCATCACCACAACTATCTCATTATTCACCAACCACGTCGGCCCACTCCTTTCTTCTGCGTTATCAGACCCGTCTTTGCAGCTCTGGTTAAGATCATCCCAAAGCTAATGATGTGTCAAAGCGAAGAATACTTCTGATCACTGTATGCTACACCCTATCGCTGAAGGACCTGGAAAGCTCAAGTCCACAGATACCGTGGGATTTTTTAGGTTTGTTTGAAGGTCTCACATACAAAACGCACCCACACACACACACACACACACACACACACACACACACACACAGATGCGTACAAAGACTTTGTGTTTGACGTTAAATCTCCAGAGCAGACAGATATGACGTGAGGGAGTCTTCACATCAAACGTCTTACTTTTACAGCTTGTGAAACTTTTGATTTGTTTAGGCCACAGGTTCCAAAAGCAGGTAGAAGGAGATGAGACATGAAACATAGAAACTGAGAAAACAAGCTGAAATAATGGGTGACAAACCTAAAGTAGGAAAAAAAAATAGTTTCTTACTTTGGCAGGTGCTGCTTCTCTCCTCGTATCCTGGGTTACATAGACACTTCCCAATAGGCACGAGCCACTCCCCCTCAGTGCTACAGTACATTCGTGGAGGTTCCTCTTCTTTGGAGTGATTGACACATGAGCCTTTAACCTCCACCAGTGACTGAGAGTCCATGGGCACTGTATCAGGGAAGGTGGCCAGGTTCCTCACAGTGTACGGGCACTTTTTGAAGTAAACCCTCACTGAAACCAAAGCTACACAGGCACCCACATCCTGGAATGCGAGGTAGAAGCCCTTCTTAGACATGGGGCCCACCTCACGCACCTCAGTATTCAGTTTGAGGATGCGGTCGCCAAGGTCTGTTTGAGTAAAACTCTCATCAGCAGCGATGGTGTCAATCTTGAGGAACTGATGCTCTCGGAAGTGACTCCCCTCATCGTCTTCTGTCTCCAGGTAGAGGAGGTTGAAGGTCTCTTTGCAGGTCCCGAGAACCAACGGGATGGAGTTGCAGTCTCTCAAGGTGAACTTCAGCTCCACGTAGATCTTCTGGGCCGATCGGCGAGGGATCCAGTTGGTACGAAGCCAGTTGTTCTGGCTGTACTCCATCACATTGCAGACCTGGAAGGTCCTGATGGGAGTGTAGTGCTCATCCACCCCACTGATCTCCTCCCACTGGAAGAGATGAAGACAAGGAGAGGTCGAAAGGAGAAACGGAGGAGACGAGAAGGAACAACAGACCAGAGGGGAATAGAACCAGTGGGAAGAACACAAGCAGATATAACAGAGTATAGAAGAGTTGGAAGAAGAATAGTTATAAGCAAATATGGAGTGAAGAAAGTGGAGAATAATCAAGTAAAGAAGAAAAATTTAATGAGGACAGAAGTAAAAAGGGTGTAAAGAGAGGAGAAAATGAACAAAGATTCATAGAGATGAATTGGAAAAGGAGGAATAAGAGGAAAGGAGGGGGGGGGGGGGGGGGGGGGGGGTAGCAGAGAAAAAGATAAAGTTATCTCCATCCTGTAAGCACTTAGAAATAAATTATTAAGATCAAGATTCAGCCTTGTTGAATACTAAGCATCTAATAAACACTTAAGGGTGAAAAATCCCACTACCAGATCTCGTGTAAATGACTCATATTAATTAAAAGCAAACTTGCTGCCATAGCCAATTTTTTTCGATTAGGATGCTGTGAAAATATCTCAGAGAAAAAGAAACCCATGAAGTTTGATCTCCCATTTTAACCGCACTAAATCCGCTCGAAGCTGCTTAATTAATGTTAAATATTAACAAAATCTCATAGTGTTCCTTTCCACCCTTATACTAACATTTTTTCTCTAAAAGTGAGGACTTTCAAGCTGCAGTCTTGGTTATTTGCATCACAGTACTACTTCTACTAAAAAGGAAACGTGCTGAATCCACTATGGAACAGAAAAAGCTACGACGTATAGACAGATGTGAGTGTATACCAGGAACGTTCGTGTCTATCTTACATTTTCCCTCCACTGGGAGAAAGCAAAGAGAGGGGAGAGGAGAAAAAGAGAGCGGGGTCATTCCTTTTGATTTCAGCACAGTGGGAAGACTCATTGATCATGCGCTTCGGCTTTGTTGTCCAGGCAAATCAACACTGAATCACAGCGGTGATGAATGGATAAACACCTGAAACAGTGGGCTCATAGTGGTTAAAATGACATGATGGGAGTTATGGTGTAAATGGATGATTTGTCTATCTTTTCTGTTTGAATGAATGTGCACTGAATGAGAAGTGTTTTTCTTTCAAGGGCAGAGAGATAGGAAAGTTTTTTTTTTTTTTTGTTTTTTGTTTTTGGAAGTAGAATCTAAAATATCACGTCTTTCACAAGCAAAATTAAATATAAAATTCACATAATGCTCATGTGTAAGTATTTAAATTCAGAAACACACAGCAGGTGGCTTTATCTCAAACAGACATTAAGTCAAGCTAAGAGAGAAATGTGTGCCTGTTAGCGTGTGTGTGTGTGTTTATGAGTGTAGAACATGAGTGTGGGGTGTTGAAAGCGCTCTCAGATTGAAGGATGGCCACTTTCTTTTCATCTCATGGCACAGTTAATGAAACACTCTGGAGAGTGCAATAAATACAGAAAATAAAAGAAACAGAGCTAAAAAAAAAAAAAAAGAAAAAAGAAGTAACAGGAAGAGCACGGAAAGATAAAGTGAAAAGAAAACTTAGAAGGAGAGATCCCATCAGTGTTTAGTCTCCACCGTCATGCTTTTTTTAGCATCACTTCATTCATCAGAGAGCAGTCACCGCTCCCCACAGTCCTAACAATAACAGGAACATGACGGAACTTGAGTGAGGCTGAATGCAGAGAGGTGAAGTTAAAGTTAACATTCCACCTGACTGCACTTACAAGTTTTAATGCTTCTCTTCTTGAAACGGAGTATAAAATGATGTGATGACACATCCAAAAAAAAAAAAAGCTTGCTGACAGAGTTTAACACAACAGAAAGCAAAGGGAGGACAAGATCTGCTGCATTGATTAGTGGCTGTTGACAGTGTGTTAGATGAGGCAGTCTGCTTAGTCGGGGATAATGAGAACAGATGATTTTTCTTTTTCTTTTTTCATAATTGGAACAGTTAAGATTTCCCTCATAAAATAAAAAAGTCTGTACATAATTTAAATTTGTAGTCCCCTGCTCTGCTGCCTCCCGTGCTTCTCCTTCCATGCTTGAAATGCTCCCTGTATATTTTATTATGACCACTGTTGCAGCATTTTTGCAACTTTATTGTGGACATAAAACCTGCTCGGAGTGCTCCGCCGCGTCACTCATGTGGCTTCCTGTACCCTCTCCCTCTTCCTGATGATGAAATTCAAGATGAAGGGTTCCTGTTTTGATCCAGTGTGGAAGATCCAGGGCAAGTGATTGATATGCACCTGCAGTTGGTCAGGAGTTCAGCAGGCTCCCAGCAATGGCAGAAACGTATTGCTGCATACGGTGACTACTTCAAATGGGGATAGTTTCCAAGTTTAATATGCTTCCAGTTGTTTTTCTTTTTTTTTACAGGTGCAGGCTCAGATATCCTCAGCTACACATGTTGGGTACAAAGATATGTGTTTAGTATAAAAAAATATTACATGAGCATGTTGAGTATTTATTCTCTACATGCAGATTTGTGTTTAAGCTGCAGGCTTATTGTCTTGCAACATTGTGCACTTCCACATCCATCAGTATGATGCAAACTGGGCTTAAACTATGGCAACCGTGATGGCTGTCAGCTTTAACTGTGAGTTATCTTTGCACAAGTTTCAACTCTGTCAAAGGCCAAATGTGAGAAGGGTTTAAAATCAAACTTTGCGTGGCTGGTTTAGTGTTAAGAGTGTCATGTCATTTTCCAGAAAGGATCACTCAACTTGAGTTAGTTTCTCCCAAAGTAAATAAAAGAGATAAGTCCTTTTCCTCTGTCTCCTATTATCATATCTCCTTGAAAAACATGGTTTTGTTCATCAGACAAAAGGAGGAGGGGAACATAAACAGAGACGGTTTTAATGTCACTTTCCATATCCAGATGTGTATTACCGAGACAGAATCCATGCTGATATACCATAATACTTATCACTGTCATTAACCTATACAAAACAAGCTGCTAACAACTGTCACAAGAAAATGACTTTGAATAGTGGATGATTATACTAAAATTACATTGTTTTTGTCTGCTGTTTTTTCTTGTTATTTAGTTGTGCTCAACCAGCATTCCCAATATGCCATGGAAATTGGGCCATTTCCGAAGGCGCTGTGGAGAGGGAATGTGTGGAACTGTGTGTCAACCAAGATAAATAAAGGTCTAAAATGAGCATTAACCCCCTTGTTTGTCTCCAGAGGGGTGTAACCTCCCTCCCTTGTGCTCTAATTGATATACAACAACACTGGGACCCTATACCAGTCCATGTGACCTCTGACCCTGACCCTTGATGGTCACAGCTGGGGCACAGGTTGGTGTGATACTGCCCCTGGTTTCTCTGATCTGTGCTGTAGGTGAAGCCACTAAAAGGACAGTAAAATGAAGTGTGGTAACTTGAGCCTCTCAAGACATAACTATGGCAACAGGCACGTCTCAGAGTCATCGAGTCAGCACACTACTTTACTGACTTCAAAGACGTTCAGGTCAATGATAGTCAATGGGCCAGTATCCAGACTGGTATAGGGTGACAATGCACTTAGATGTAACTGAGACTGGTTGAGTTTTAGGAAGGAAGATCGATCATCCTCTTTCCAGAGTTTACCAAAAATTATTTTCCTGTACTATTGTTCAACTTCTTAAAAAAAAAGATACAACCTATTACAGATAAATTCTGAATTAACTCCGATATTGACAACCATGTTTTTGGCATATGTACCTCTTAGGACATTTATTTGATCTTTTCTGTAGTTTGGGGATTTTTTTTATAATGAAGGATGGTCTTATTGTGGGATAGGGTTGGAGAGAACCATGAGTCATCCATACCGCCTCATCAAAGGCACAACCAAAGCTCAACTGACTGATTTATGATGTCGCATATGATGTCATTACTTCACATAAAGTATTGGGATGTGCCAGACAGTTTGATTATGGGAAGCAAATAGGCAGACAGTACCTTCAACAACTCAGAAGAAAAAAAAAGTGTAAATGAGTTATTGTTGCTGATTGCTCTCCCATCTAAAACTCACTTCTGTCAAACTGTGGAGGCTGATTAGTCTGAACTTCTGTTTATTTGTTTATTTATTTACTTATTTACTTGTTCATTAAATATTTATTCACCACAGATGGATAACTTGAACTTGATCTGGCTAGCAATGTGTTCTCATGTATCCTCACAAGAATGCAGCTGCTTTGCAAGGTAATGTAAAAAATGACAGACATGGTTAAAATGAAGTATCCCATAAAATATACATATCTTTGTAACAGTATGCCAAAATCACGGATTGTTAGATACCTTGGTTTTAAGTTCATTGCTCGGTTCTTTTTGGTAGAGGAAGGAAAAGAGAAGCAAACTGTAATACTTCTTAACTTTGGTGTAAAGAGAAACATGTTAAATAACATTTAAATGAAACCAAAAACAAAAGGAGAAATTTATTCCAATAAATTCTCCAATAAAAGAAATAATTAAATAAATAGTACGGCAAAAATACTGTGAGGGAGGAATATTTCCAAATAAAACAAAGATCATTTATGCAAACTTGTGCAAATATTCATTTAATTCACAGTTAAAGGTTTTCTTGCCCTGCGATGGACTGGCGACCTGTCCGGGGTGTGCCTTGCCTCTCGCCCAGGGACTGATGGGATCGGCTTCAGCACCCCCACAACCCTTAATCGGACTGAGCAGTTCGGAAATTGAATGAATGTTTTCTTTTAAAAGTAAATCTTTATTGCATGTAGCTATAAAAGATAAGGTAACTTATGATTACTTGCAAGGTAATGGCATGTTTGGTTAGTAAAACAACTGTTTGAGTGAGCAAAAATGTTTAGATAAAGTCTGATTTGAAATTAAAAACCCTTAAATCGTTTAGGCGTTTTATTTACTTTGTAGTGCTTTTTATTATTAAAGACGGAAGTTGTCAAAAAATATAAAAAGAAGAACGTTTTTATAGCACTTTAAAATAGAGACCATTTAAAAGCTGTGGGAGTAAAATAAATGAAGAAAGAAAAACCTTCTTGTTTTCTGTAATGATTCTGTGGTTCCAGAGCAGTTTTCATCCAGAAGGAATTTTCAGCGAGAGCGGGCTTCCGTTCACATGAGAAGAGGGGAGGGGCTGCGGGGGAATAAATCTAAAACTCAGCTCAGCACAAGGCCGACAGACTGCTTTTGTGTCATATCCACCTGTCTTTCTGCATTTACATACTTCACCAGGAAGCCGAAATGCTCCCAAATAGGAGATTTTAACAATGGAAGAGGGTCTTCAAGCTCTGGTTTCACATTGCATCTGTTGCTAGGTGTAATGTCCTTTAACCAGAGACTGGGTTGCACTCAGTGTTGTTGTTTATGAAGGAAGCAAGTGCAGGGCATGTTACTCTTCCATGTAGGAAACCCATATGCCTCCATTCCATACCTAATGCTCCATAAAGAAAAGTCTGAAAACTAACGCTTGTCCCATCACACCCCTATTCATTACTAATGATTATTGTCAAAATCAATCATTTCACAGTCATGACAATATTTAGCTAATCATGTGTTTTATTTATTTATCTATTTATTTATTTATCTAATGTTAATTGACCAAAAGTTCATTTAAATTATATGAAACAACAGAGAAAATAACCTGCGTAGAGCATGGATTTAAAAACTGTCAGTCATAGCAAAATGCAGAAACATTTTACATTTTAGCATCCAAGACTGTCAGTAGTGTAACCAGCACATCCACTGAAGCATGTTAGTTAGAAGACATCTCAAGAGCTGGGCTTACCAAAGGAAAATCTAATGCATGCCCCTTCAATTTCCTCCAGTCTGTAGAGTGTTCTGAAGTTTTTATGGCGAATCCATCTTTTATGTTTTACACTAATAAACACCAAACTCAGTTACTGGAGGTTGCTGTAAACAGGATCCTGACTTCTTAAGTTTATTAGGGCTTAAAAATACAATTTGGGTACTTGTCCTACATGAAGAGGAGTATTTTAGAAATGATGTCGAACCTGGTAGCGTAATTCTATTATCTGACCAAGAAGAAAGCAATTATGACAGTTTACACATTCTTCTCTTCCTCTTCATTTCTGCTCCCTGGTGTTTCCCTGCTAATCCTCATTTATGGATGGGCTTTTCCCTCAACTCTCTCTGTGGGGAGAGGGGGAGCAGTTTATGTTGGCCACGCCGATTTCACTTGTGGTGTGGACGCAATGGAAGACAGGCTTTAAAAGCCCCATGGAAGCTCTAGAAGGAGAAACAGCAGTCTTTGCTCTGAAGCCAATGAAAAAAAAAGACAGGAATAATGAGGAAAAGAAAGAAAGATATTCAAACTGGTCTGAACGCTGCATATTGAGCCCCAACATGGTGCCAACACACAGATTTCCATCTCTCTTTAAGGTATGCTGTTTACATTAAATGTTGATAACATGTTACAACATGTTTCTGCATGATCTTGTTCACCTGCAACGTTACACATAGCTGATCTGGTTACTTACATGGAATACAGACATTGTTAGAACTGAGAACTGACTATCATCCAAGAGTAAAGAGGACCAAGAGCAATTCAGCATAACAATCTCATTTCTACTTTCCTCTAAGCAGGTTCGAGTTGTTACAATCAGTGCATGTGCATTGATTTAAATCTTATATGGTACATCAATAAAAAGTTAAAGTTAGAATACTATATGTGGTAGTAGTTAACACTAGGGCTGCACAATTATGACCAAAATAATAATCACAGTTATTTTGATCAATATTGTAATCATGATTATTAAATTATTAATCATGATCATTCATTGCTCTATGATGGACTGGCGAGTAGTCCAGGGTGTACCCTGCCTTTCGCCCAAAGACTGCTGGGATAGGCTCCAGCTTCCGGCGACCCTTCATTGGACAGTGAGTCAAGTGGGCTACAAAGCAAAGAAGATTGTGGGTTCGATGCAGGGTATTGTGCTTAACACAGCACACGCAGCAATGGCTGGGGGAAATGGCTAGTGGTCAGAACGTGTTAAACAATCTGCTAGAGATATGATTAACCCAACACTACAAGGATTTTATGCAGCTCCATGTTTTGTTATTATGTTGTTGAAACAAAAGCTACCCTGAATTAACTAATAGCTAAAGGATTTTCCTATTCATTTTTTTCTTCTTGCGCTATCCTTTAATAATTCTCCATGCAGAGAGGGTGGGAATATGTGAATACAAGGGTTTGATTTGTTTGAGAAAATGCAAGCTGAATGTTGCAACCCCAAAATGAACAGACTCCCTTATCTTATTGAGTCGAGTGGACTAGTAGGTGTGAAAGCACCATAGAACGACGTATGTTACCTAGGGCCGCACAATTAATCAGATTTTGATCGTGATCACAATTTTGGTGGCCACAACAAAATAAACCTTGTCATCAACAATATTTACATTCAAAACGCAAGCTCTGCTGCATGCGTCTCTGATCACACAGGTTCTCAACCAGTAGTCTGCCAACCACCAGGGTGCGAACGCGTGGTTAAGGTTTCATTAAGCTGCCTAAATACCAGGAGCACATACCTTTTATCAGCAGCACAGTTAAGCATTGTTGGACTGGTTGGAAATTTGAGGTGGGTGTGGTTAACACGGAAAAGCATGAAGCGGACAGCTGCCGCTTCCGCAGTTTTCCTGTTGTGAGTAAAATGGATTGTTTTGATTAAACAGCTGATTGAGGTGGTAAAAAAGCACATGCAGCATTAAAATACACAAATCCTGCCGCGTACACAGCCGAACGACGAAATTGCTGGTTAAATATGAAATAACCAGATGCATTGCACAAAAAGCAGGTGACCCCTTCCCACTGCAGACGAAGCTTCTCGTGGAGGATGTAACAAGCTTTAGACTGATGAGAGCGACTCATGTCGAGAAGGGAAAATACAGCTGCATCAAAACACTGGATAAGAAATATGAGATCCCTTCATGCAATTATTTTTCCAAAGGGGCGTTGCCTGCGCCATATGAAAAATGGCAGGAGGGAATAGAGAGGGAGGGTGTGTGTGTGTGTAGAGTTGCCAGGTAGGTTGTTTACAAGTGGTACAATAAAAATACATGTTTTTCCAGACACAATGAATGATCATTCATTCATTCATTTGTAGTTCTTGTCTTTAGTTCTGGTTTCCCGTTGTATTTAGTAGTTTTCCTCCCTTGTGTATTCTGCTAAGCTTCCTATTCCCTTGTTATTAGTTCACCTGGTTTCATTTAGTTCAATGACTCCACCTGTGTTGTCATCATTGGATTAAACACAATTTCCTTTATTCTGCCTCCGGCTCATTTTAGCCTGCATTTGGGTCCTGAACCACGCTACACACGTGACAAAAGTACACTAAAATCTAGTTTTAAAGGCTGACCAGATTTTGCTACTTTGAACCCCGTCAGAGTTTGTTTGCACATTCACAATTCCCCAAACAAAGTCGACTTTTTGAGCTAACGAGCTAAAATTGAAATTGGCAGGGCAGGTGAGAATGTGCCACTAGTGATGTCACATAGACACATCCACACACAGAAAAACAGCCTACGCATCACTGTCATTAAACCCTTTGGACATTAAAGCTTTTGGACCACTTGAACATATTATTAGTTGACCACCTCCCCACCCTTCATCCAAATTATGAATAATTATTGTTGGTTAAATATATTTTAATATTCTTGTCAGAAATGGGGAAGTCTACATGGCGTTAGTGATGGCTTTTTTCTACAAACATGAAGCTTTTTCAACATGATGCAGAAGTTCAGAGATGTACTTTCCAGTCACGAAATAACACTAGAAATGCACCTGGTTAGAGCTCTCGGGAAGCAGGACATGATGCACAAAGTGCACTGTAGAAAGTGAAGTTTTGTCCAAAGTATGTAAAGGCACAGTACATGTGTAACCACCGAATGATAACAAATGATGTATTTTGTATCAAACTGCAAAATACTAATTCTTATTCGAAAATTTTAGGAAACTCTTCCAATATTTATGGTTAGGTTTCCACTAGAAGCAAAAATCACTACACCAAAGATTTTGGTAACATGAAAAGTTCCTGGCAGGGACAGCAACATTTCATCCCTTGTCACTATAAAGAACTGACTTCACTTTGTATGTACCCATTAATTCTATTCTGCATGCACAGCCGGTGTCTGGGGTGTTGGTTTGTTGCTGAAGAATGCTTTCAAAGCATGCGAGAATGTAATCTTTAACAGTCTTTAGTGATGGGCTAAGCCCCCTGGACACTGCAAAGCAATCAGCCTGCCTCCCAGACAGATAACAGTATATCTGGATCACACGCACTCAAACACACAGACGCACGCCCATCGGTCCATTCGGCGGCTCCGGAGTGAACATCCTGGGGAGGCTAAGCTCTTAATTTGTTCTGACCGGAGCACGTTGTGTCTCGGTAGGCCGATAGCCGCGGCCTCTCCATCAATGTGAAGGAGTGTTTGTCTGTATGTGTGTGTTTGGAAGAGACAGAAAGGGCTCAGTGCCACTGCCACATTATGAGAAATCATTTGTGAGCAGCGGTCTCCCAGGGCACGCTGCTTATCGGAGCGCAGTCAGTGGATGACGTGAGTAATTACAGATGATTCACCTTGAGGACTTGATCATCAGCAATATCTCTCTGTGTATGTTTCCCTCACTTGTTCCTGTCCTCCCTTCTCTCATCTTCCTTCGCTTTCTTCCACTCTTCCTCGCTCTGGCCTTTCAATTCATCTTTTTGATCCTTCTTCCATTCACTTCTCTTGCTCTCAGGAATGACATTGGATCCCATCCCTGCAGCATTTTTATGAACTGGATAATCACATACTTTTCATCCAAATTACAGTTCAAAGTAAAAGAAAAAAAAAAAAAACTTGAAGTAAAACAGACATCAATACACAAACTGCGTAACCTCTGCCGCACATTCCAATGTCCGGTGCTGGATCAAGTACGCAATATCAGTTCTCAGTCGCTCACACGTGAAGAACTTCACTCGGCACATCAATCTCGTCTTTCAATTTGTCACGCGATTGTTGGTTAGCCCAATCGTCTTTGGGATAAATGCGTTTTAAAATGCCTGCAGTTTTTTTTTTTTTTTTTTTCCCTTTTAGGTCTTTCTTTCTTCATCGTGGTTCAGCCTCATGAAGAAAGTCAGAGTGTTCTGACGGGGCCGGTGCTATATACGGCCGAGGGAAACGAGGTTTGGCAGCTCCATGGAACAAATGACTGGATTACCTTAAGCCACTGCCAAGGAGTAATTCTAACACTTAATAAAGGAAAAACAGCATAGTGTGTATGTGAGAATGTGTGTGTGTGTGTGTGTGTCTGAGAGAGAAAGAAAGAGAGTGTGGGCCAGCCCTGAGGCACAGAAGTCTAACTAGTTAGACAAATAAACACTGAACAAGAACCCACCAGAGCTTTTGGTGGCAAAAGGAGACTGATAGATGAGGCTGCTATTATTTTTTTTCTTTTGTTGTTAATTTCGTAATCAAAATGTGAAATGTTGCTGCAAAATTTGTGGCTTGTTTTACATTTGCACAGGTCTAATATCAATTAAAAAAAAAAAAAAAGAAAAAGAAAAAACGGAAAAAGTTACAGATAAAGCGCCATTTTTTGTTTCTTTTTTTTTTTTTAAATGAGCAGTTCACACCAGTTATATATTTTTGTCAAACTGTAAAGATAAAGCTGGATAAAAATGTGTCCCACTTGATAGCAGCTTAGATTAAGACAATATTTTATGTATTACTACTTTATGTAATACCTTTTTCTTAACTTTTAAGAATGCATATGCACATGTAAACTCAGTTTAACATGTCCATAAACAAACATTTCTAAAAAAAAAATCCATAAAGGTTCTATTCTTTTCTGTTCTGTTCTATCCTATTTCTATTTCTATTGTTCTAGATTTACAAAAAACAGCATACTACTAACTGTAATATGGTAAAATTAGGATCAGAATATGAAAAATCTCTATACTAAAATTACGTTTACTTATATGTATATTGAAAAAATAAATCACAACCATAAATTATCATAAAATAAGTACAAAGATTTATATAATTATTCCGATCACTGTCTCTCAAAATCATTTTCTCTCACAGTCTTTAGGAGGTTTTTATATTGCAAGTTGTGTTGTGGATGTTCTCTAAACAAACCGCAGTAAAATACACACTCACTGTGTGTAGATTACCTTTTAGAAGATGTGTAATGAGTGCAAATTAGGTCCAGATCTCAGTCAGAAAGCGTTCAGGCCTACAGTGTCTCATCTTAAAATGTCAGACAGACAGAATGAGTTAGTGCATACTGTTCATGGATTAAGTGGAATGTTAACAAAAGGACCATACTGTTCACATGCAGCAGCAGCAAAATGCTACTGTATGAGTACTGATGATGTGATACTGTCTGCAAAGGATGTGAGTTTTTCTACAGTCTTATGTTGATGATTGTGAGCCTACAACCAAAAATCCTTTAATGCATTAATCTGTCTTTAAACACACAGACTCAAATGCACAAACAAATAAATACAGTGCAGTTTCTCTTAAGCATCTTGACCATATGGCACGCTCTGAATACTTAACCTGTAAGACGAAAAATGGACTAAAACATCTAAACACAAAAAAAGTGGGTTAATCTGCACTTGACTCAGTAGTTCAACATGATAGAATAAGAACCACATGAATCTCAAAATCCTGATTTCATGGCTGAAACCCACATCCATTTGATGTTAGTCTACATGTCTCATAAAAGCAAACATATTCAAACATGATGAAAGTTTAGAGATATGAGATACTCACCCCATGCAATGGGTGGGAAATCCATCCTAACTCCCCTTGGCTTGCTTTAGAGTCTAACAGGTTCACTGTGGTGAAGAGGAAAGAGGACAAAACAAAGACAACATTTGAGTGTCTAGTTCTAGTTAGCCCCAATTAGCCTTTATTAAATCCCACAGGAACAGCCTCCAACCTCTTGCGCTGATCATGACTTTGTTTGCACAGCTGCCACACACACACTCTCACACTCGTGTTTATATGGCCATATTTGTGAGAATGGCAATGTCTTCCCTTTCCCTTACATTAATGTTAGCTACCTACTAAGTGCCCAACCACACCTTCCTCCTAACCCAACATAAACCTAAATCTAATCCCAGCACTAATCCGAAGTCTCAGTCTTTGCCTTAAATCACCTTTTGAGTCAGAATGTCGTCACTTTTCCAAGATTTTCACAATCTGCTTTCATACCATAGTAGCATGTATGTACAGGTTTTTGAAACACAGACGCACCTTCAAAAGAAGACTCATGTCCCAAAGCCAAAAACAGGGTCGTTTACTTGAGTGAAGTGCTTCTATATCTAAATAAATAGACTAAATTGCGACAGATTACCAGTGCATAAATGGATGGCATTCAACTGTTCTACAGATTGTGGTGGCCCACAATCTCTGCTAAGCTGATTTTAACAGAAAAATTGGTTGCTGTCTTTGACCAGACAGCAGGGGCAGCTCCACAGACTGGTTAAACTGATTGGTTGATGTCTTTTTGTCTTCAGGCTGATGTTCTGGACAGTTTCGAAGTCTCACCGTTAGAAGCTTTGGTTGGTATATGGTTTTAAGAAAGCGCTCATTCTTGGAGCTTCAAGGGCACCACGAAGCAAATATTCGAATGTCCACCCAGGTGTCTTGTTTCAATCAGGACACAGCTGAAGCCAATAAATGCCCGTGACTACTTTGTCTTTTGACTTAACTCATGGTCCCCATCCCATTGAAGATGAAAGCCAAATGTTAGTAGGTGTTAGCGAGTTTAATGTCTTGTGTGAAAGGAAAACTGAACACACACACACACACACACACACACACACACTGCATATAACGCATGCTCACACAGGAAAATAAGATGTCTTTCCTTGCAGAAAAGGGCAGCCGAAGTAAAGCCAGTGTTTGAAAAAGCACAAAAATATGTTTATTCCAAAAGCACGTGTGTTTGACCCAATTGCGCCTGCTCTACCTGACTCATCCATAGTGATTGGGTTGTATCAAGGTAAGGCAAAACTGCTTCAAATCTAAATTAAAATGCAATCACCAGTTTCAAAAGTGGTCAGAAATTCAATTGGCCACACTCAAACCAAAATATAAATCCATTTATAATGAATGGAAATACAGTTCTTTGTGTGTGTGTTCGTGTGTGTGTGTGTGTGTGTGTGTGTGTGTGGCCAGGATTTTTTTCTTTTTATTTTTCAAACAGACTTCAAGCAAAAGAAAGGAGAACTCCATGTCTAATAGAGGATAAATAAGACAAGGTGCTCAGCTGAGACTTTGTAAAAATAGCTTTTGTACTGTGGACTCCATGAAGCCAAAGCCCAAGCCGTGTTTATAGGACTGCTCTACACACTTCTAGGGTATTGAAGAACTGGTGACAGGATTTCTGTCACAGTAAATAGCACAAAAAAACAGGGTGACTTGTACACTAATGGATTTGTCCTGACTCTGACATTCCATACAGCCTCTTCTAGAAACTCTGAAAATGAACTGCAGTCTTTTTATGATTGTTATTTTTTTGAGTGTATACACATGGGTGCAAAATGAATGATTGCCACTGAATGCAACTGTCAGTATGGGTCATGACACGCAGAATGAGGAATGTGAAGGCAACCATGTGATCCATGGATGCCCCACATTAGCTGATAAAATGTCACAAGCAGATTGACACTAGATTATGTGGAGTAACAAACATTGGATGTTTGTGTAGCTTTTGTATTATGTTTATTTTTAAGCTACAAAAGACAAATGCATCCAAATAATTTAGTAGGATGTTTTTGTCTTGTGTTTTTCTATATCTAAAGCTGTTTTTGTATCTTGAACAGGAAAGTGAGGAAAACATGCATTTGTAAGTGTGGGTTAAACATGAAGCTAAAAACAGTTAAATCTCTTTAGTGCAGTAAGGAATTATTCATAATCTTTATCTTTAGGGGAGCTTAGGTGATGTTATGAGTGGTTGCACTGTCTGCATTAGGCAGCATTCAACAAGCTCAACTAGGAGAAGCACAATTTGTTCTCAGATTCATTCATTCATTCATTTTCTGAACCGCTTAATCCAATTCAGGGTCGCGGGGAAGCTGGAGCCTATCCCAGCTGGCTTTGGGCGACAGGCAGGGTACACCCTGGACAGCTCGCCAGTCCATCTCAGATGAATAATCTCTATTTTGCAACATTGAGAAAAGCAAATGTTACGATGTTTACTGAACGTCCACGGTTTGAGTTAAATTAGAAGGTGAAAATTCATTGGTCAGACATTCCTGTTACACGCAACGTTTTGTTTAGCATGCACGTGACAAATCATCCCTAATTCCCGCATTCGAGAGTGCACTGACTGCTGTGTACTGCAGACATTTTGCAATGTCACTTTAAAAAAGGAGACCTAATATCTCCTTATATTCAATAAACAGGTATGATGTTTTGTAATAGAACTGTTATTTTTTTTGGCAGTTTATGATCATGGGTAAGCATTTGTTCATTTTCTACGCACGCTCCACCCTGCTGGAAGAGGACTGGAGCCTTTCCCAGCTGATAAAGGGCAAGAATCAAGGTACAACTCATATTCATCACAAGCTGATCAAGAGACAAATAAGACAAACAGCCAGACATGTTTACACTCATATGGTCCATTTAGCACCACCAATTAACCTAACGTGCATGCTTTTAGACAGCAGGGAGCTTTCTGCTGTGTGGTGATGGCGCTAAGTGGGCATATGTTCAATACTTCTAAATAATTTTGTCTCAAAGCAAAAAGACCTTAAAAAAAGATCAAAGCGATTCACATGTTGTGATTGCACACATGCACATTATGTGACCTATATGGAAAAGTTAGAGGACAGAGAAAAGTTTCACTGCTCCAAGAGAACTGATTCATCTCATTTCACTTTGTCCTGCTGAGAACACCACATCGATACACACACACACGCGCGCATACTCAGAAGTGAACACTGAATAGTTGTGTGGCCAAGCGAGTGCATTTATACTCATTAAAGCGAAGCAGCAGCTCAGTAAGGCCTTTCAGCTGTAACGCCACTCATTGGGAAAATATGAGGAATACTTGCATTCTTCAGTTCGAAGATTAAATAAGCAAGCACGTACACATCCCATAGTGGGTCATGAATCTCTACTGTGGCATGGAAACCTATTTCAGTAAGAAAGAATTAACTTATCCTAACCGCAGAGGGAAGTGACTTCTTCATATAAAGTCATCATTTTCCTCAAGTATATTTAAGAAACAGTAGCTAATGTGACACATAAAGAGTCTAAAACTGGCAAAGACACGAATGGAAGCGTGTAATTTTAGGTTTGCAGTCGTACTAAATTGAGAATCACCTGAGCTGTATGCAGGCTACAGAACTCCGAGGCTGAGTGACAGTAGACACATTACTATTAGAGTCTAATGAAGCTATCTGTTCATGTCAGATAATAGCAGCTCAGCATCCAGGCCCATTGCCTCCAATTTACATTTCTCAACGAGCCGAGCCCACCACTCAAATTGAGCTGAGCGAAGGAATTTGAGAGAGGAAAATTAGACAGCTCTCATATCGCAGAAGGAAAAGAGGCCCCTCCAGCTGCACTTGGCTGGAAAGCTCAGCACCTACACACAGACATAAACACAAGATCCCATCAGAAGACTCATCTGCATCCAAGCAACAATGGGACTGAGCACACTGAGGTAGAGTAGCACCGGATATGGGAAGGGCTTCAAAAGGGAAGCATTACACACATGTGTTGGCACACGGGAACATCTACGATATGCATACCCTTTTCGATGCTTACCAAAAATTGTGCCTATGCCTGCATGTGCGCATTCAAGCAAGCATAAAAATGAAAACATATGCAAACATTTTTTGATAGTCTTCACTCTCTCATTCTCTCACTCTCTCTTTCAAACACACATACATGCGCAAACACACACACACACACCGAGTCAGTTAGCAAGCTAGCGTCAGCCAAGCATATAGCCCCTGCCCCATCAGGGAGTGCCTCTAAACGGGAGTATTAATAGCAAACTCAGCCAGCCTGTCTGAGAGGGAGCAAAAGACCAGAGGTAGAAACAGGTGAATCAATATAAAAGCAAACCGAGACCACCATTTAAAACCCACACACGTAAAATGAACCTGACGGATGGATGTTGTCAGTGACACTAGATATACGATGATTATACATGCTGCATAATCATATATCTAGTGTCACATGTGCAACGGGTTGGAGGCTACTTATCGTGATGTGTGTGTTATTAGCATTTACTGCTGTGTGACTGTCCAGCATGCATGTTAACTTGATAGCTTGTTTCCACAGACTAACTCATGAGTGATGAGAATGGAAAAACAGTCACAGACAGAATCAAGATGTTGGATGAGTGGTGATGCTCGAAAGAAACACACCGGACTTCATCAAAGACTGAGAATAGAATAGAATAGAATAGAATAGAATAGAATAGAATAGAATAGAATAGAATAGAATAGAACAGCCTGTGAAAAACTGGATGGGTCTTTGTGTTGGCAGTCTGGTACTGTGCATGTTGACGGTTGGCAGGCCGCAGTGCAGGCAGAGCAAGGCGACTTGTGTCTGTGTTAAAGGGTGAAGTGTTCACCTCCCATTATGAATTATTCAAGAGCAGAGTCGCTCTGTCTGATGTTGCTGCTGCTTGCCCAGCCCCTCTGCCCCCATTCTTCTTTCTTTTTCATTTCATCATTTCTTCCTTTTTATTCTTTCTTTCTTTCTTCCTTCTTTCCCTTAAATTTGTCCGATACACACACACGTACACACACACACACACACACACACACATATATATATATATATATATATATATATATATATATATATATATATATATATATATATATATATATATATATATAAAGCGTTGAAGACGTTGTTTAACTGGGGACACCTGTCTTCAACAGTGTCTGGTCAGCATGTACATTTGCTTATAGGCGTCAAGAAACTGAGATTATTTAAACGTGCGCGCACTTCTGAGAAGTGCCAGAGCGCGCAGAGGCTCCTGCGCCCCAGCGGGACTGCTGCATGGCGCTCTCCGGGCCGACAACCTGCTAAATATACCCAGGGCCTACTGGCGTCCCGCAGAGGGCCTGCGTTCCACCACCTAAAAGGAAAAGCGGCACAAGAGCACAACTCAAGATGTTCTTCTCCTCCAAAGAGGGAGGAAAAGTACTTATATTTTTGTGTCCCAGGAACAATGAATCCGTGCTACGAAATGTCCACTTTAACTTTTTTATCTCCCTAAACTTTGAACAAGTTTATAAAGACCCAGTGAGGGAATCAAAGTTTATTAAAAAAAAAAAAAAAAAAAAAAAAAAAAAAAAAGAAAAAAAAAAGGTGAGTCATGAACTCTACCCCGAAAAAAAAAACATTAAAAATACGGTGGGGGGTAAAAAAAAAAATAGGAGGAAAATGAGTTTGTCATTATCCTATTAAAGCTGAAGTTGGGATACAAACTGCTCCTTTGGCTGCTCGTTCATTTATATGTCCTATTGCAATAACTCTGATAAGCATCATGGTAAAATCTGGCAATCCAAAATCTTTATAAGTCTTCACCGCTTTACATTTACAAAGAGCTTTCCAGGGTCAGATGTACGGCGCTTTGGCGACACTTCACTACCAGCAGCCTGAACTAACAAACGAAAGAATCAGTCGATTAATGAATCGATTAACAGTATTAGGATAAATAGTTGGGCACAGTCACAAAAGATAAAGATACTATGAGTACCAATAGCAAACATAAGAAAAATAAGTGATAGAAAGGTCATACATGTGTATACGTCTGTGTATGTGTGTGTGTGTGTGTGTGTGCGTGTGTTCCGCAACTTTTTTTCCGAATGGTTTCTTGCAAAGCACCACATAAAATATGATTATTATATATATCAAAGAAGTGTCTTAAAGTTAAGTCACACACATATACACAAAAGAGATTCTTTTAGTGTTTTTGTGCTCCTGTCTTCATGTATTTGCGACACTTAAGTGGCTTCTTGTTGTTTTTGCCTTCTGTGCGCAACAGTTACATTAAAATCAGAATATAATAAATAAGTTTCTTGTCGTTGGACTGCAGCCAAACCTAACTATTCATTTGCATCAAGGCTGCTTGAATCGACGACGGAAGCTCTGCTCACTTCAAACTGCGTTTTGTCCTCTTGTTGATCCACCAAGAACTCTGGGTTCAGAAGCCTGCGTGCAGTTATATACAATAACTTATAGAGACAAAACAGCTCGATACTGACACTCTCTGGTAGATTTATGAGCTGTCTAATCGTTTAGTCTTTATTCTATGTTTTGACATCTGAAAAAAAAGCTCCCCCATCTTATTCCTTAATAACTCAGTGGATTTGTCTTTCTCTCAGTTTGTGTGTGCGTGTGTGTGTGTCTTTTTTCTCCAACTCCCTCACACAAAAAGTTTTCTAATACAGGCACTAAAACACTACTTTTTCTCTCTCTCTTTAATTATGCAACTTATTTTTGGAGCATAGTTCTAATGGTCTTTTCTCCTTCTCAGTGTTTCAGACATCATGCGTTTCATTATCCATCTGCCACACACTTCGGTAAAGTATTGAAATAATGGCTGTTAGATGTTTAACAAAGTTTCACATTCGAACTCGGAGTCCCGGATTTGCAGCAGGCCTGTCACTCGGTCAGTTTTTATACCGTTTTGTCACGCAGAACATATTTCCGACTCGCCGTCAGTTCAAGCACCATAAATTAAATCTATTGCTCTCTTGCACCGCATTACCAAATTACCCAAGCTATTTGCTTTACTCCAAAGTTTATGCACAAAAGAAAAACACTTTAAAAGTGTGTTTTTTTTTCTTCTTTTTGCGAATCAATTAGTAAATTATAAATTAAATATCAATTCCACAAACATTTTGATTTGGGAAGAGAAACACTGTGAGCTTTCAACTTGTGTTTCTGACAAACTCGTCTCTTAAGTTCAGGAGCAAATCTAGTTACGTTTCAGAAACAAAAAAAAAAAAAAGCACCAAGCTTCGGGCATTTAATCTTTTTATTTGGTTGTGTCTCAAACATTAAGCTCAAAGGCAGAGTCAGTCTCAGTGAGTCTTGCCTCAAACTTTCTAAACCTGTAACAGCATATCGTTTCTTTTATATGTGACAGAATGATCCAGACTATAGTTTCATAAATCGTTTGCACGTTTTCTCTTTTGAAATAGAATATTATGTATAATAAAGGCCCAGTAAAACGAAATCGATCACTTTTTTGGATTGAAAGTTTCATTAGCTGCCTGAAATTGAAACTTTTTGGTGGTCTATTGTGAATTCATAGAGCTATTGTTTATTATTATTATTATTATTTTATGTGAGCTTTATTTAACTTTGTTTTTCATATTAAAGCAGTATAATCGTTTTATGAACTTCACATTATCCTCCAATGGAATGAAGTTTTCAGTCTTTTGGAGAGTTAAGGGTTACAGGCTCGTGCATCTTCAGCACGCACCACGGCTTCGTTGTCCCCCGCTGTAAAACGCTTTCACCTTAATAAGCTTTAAGTTTAAAATGTGCTAACAAAAACATGACATTTTAGAACCATTTAAGCCTACTATAACCTGTCCTATACAATAAAATATGTTTTAATCATCACACTTATTTGTTTTTTTATCCAGTGTGAAGCCCAGTTTGAAGAAGTCGCTGTGCCGAAACTGGACCCTGGTGCCGTGTCTGAACGCAAAGCAACACAAAAGACCTCTCTGAAACGTCTCCCATAACTCCTAAGGGTGTATTTAAAATGGTTTATACATATTATAAGTCGATGATACTCGACAACTTCTTAAGATAACCAGTCAAACATCTCCACATTAGATGTGTGTGTGTGTGTGTGTGTGTGTGTGTGTTTTTTTTCCGACCAAAAACCATCAACAGCTACGAGCGTTTCTGCGCACTCCACAACTCTTCATCCTCTGCTTTGATTGTCTTTTAACTGAGCTGGTGGAAGTGACCCGGAAACTGGGGCTACTCCAAAAAAAAAAAAAGAAAAAGAAAAAAAAAAAAGGTTAAACAGATAACTAGACAAAAACCTTCCATACAAACACTTCACGCACATCTTCTAAAAAAAAAAAAAACTCCCCAGATGCGCTTTTAAAGCTGCTTTGGAATCGCTCAGTTAAATCACTCCCATTTAAACAACTATGAACCCTTATTAACAAAACTGTCCGAAACCAGGCTACCATGTCTGCTCTGTACGAATCTCTCCTCAAGTTGAACATCTACTTATGTGTGCCAGCGATCTGCTGTCGCGTCCCTGTGCTGCCACATTGTCACCTCCGAGCGCGTCGGATCATCTTCTTATTGTTATCATATGAACAGTAAGTCAGCGGCGAGCGCACGACGCGCGGCGACGAGTGCCGTAGCGCACCATTCTCACACACACACACACACACACACACATGCACACACAAGCATAAAAGCGAGCGCACACACAAAAAGCCAAACGTCCGCAGCTGAGAGTTTGCTTACCTTCATTAGGGGGGTAAATGACGGGAAAGGCGGGAATGACGCCGGACAGTAAAAGGTGAAAAATAAAAAGGAGTGATCGCGGATTGCAATCCATGGCGGCGGATCAGAGGTACATAACTCCATGAAGCCACTGACTGGTCTGGGAACGTCTTCTCTCCACTCAGCTTTCTCCCCCCCTCTCTCTTGCGCCGTCTCCCTCCGGTTGGAGCAGTTTTCCGCTGGGTCCTACAGAGTCTGACAGCCGCGCTCGAGTTCATCACAGGTCAACCTGCCATTTGAACCACGCGAGGACTTTTTTCGACCACGGTTGCAGTTGTTGATTTCACTGTAGCCTAATTTACAGCCTGAGTCAATGGCTTTGTGAACTGGTGAAATGAAGAGCAGGGAAACATTTGGATCAATAGAAAGGCAACACAATTTCCTGTCGTACTCTTTCAATAATTCATCCACATTTTGTTCAAAGCTAGTCTTTCTCAAAACATGAGGAACAGAGTACCATTTATTTGCCCCATTTACTGATGTGAGGCTTTAAACTGAAAGAAAATCCAGCATTGGCTGCTTATAAATCACAGCTTCCATCTTATTTTCTTTTCTTCTTTTTTTTTATCGTTTTTAATGTTGGCTTCAGACCACCCTGTTATGCCCTCCAACTTTACAGATAAAATTGAAACAACATGTTGTTAATCCTATTTCACAGAGCCCGCATGGAAAATGAATATCATTGAAGCAATGAGTTGAAAGTGAAATCCACACAGGGGGAATGAATTCATGCACACAAAACAGTTTTCTTCACATGAATGTGCATGTTTTGCCGTTTGCGACACACAAAACTAAAGTCAATCAACCTTTTGTTTAAAGTGGAACTTTTTACGAGATGAACCGTTTACATTAATCCACCAAAGACTTCTGAGAATAGAAAGAAATGTTTATGCTGTTTTCCGTGTTATACTAATCACCTATTGAAGGACAACGTTTTATTTATCGTTGTGCTGAAAGACGTGTGATGTGCTTGTATTCAGTTTAATGTGGGCATTTTTCGGAGCAAGCCATTAGGGGCCCCCAACACCACAATGCTGGATGTATACTGAATGGCTGGGGTGGCAGTGTAACGTCAGGGCCCTCGCTGAGACACCAGCTGTTGTGGTGGGGGGTTGGAGCTTGGCGGTTTTGGAAAGCATGTGATGTATGGGAAAAGTTAAAGGACACAGTGCACACTGAGTCCAACAATGTAGATCCGCTTGGACTTGGAGGACATGGCTCCTGAATGTAAATGACTTATCAATTAATACATTCAGTGTAAGAGATGGAGCATTCAAATGATCAGTGTTGTATAAAATATGACAAATAACTACTTTTTAATATTTTTTTTTTTGTTGTTGATCATAGCTGAAATATCGATGCAGCTGATGCTGATGTTAGGCTGCAGCTTGTTCGATGAATGATTAAACAAACCATTTAGAAGTATTAGCTAAGTTATATTTGTACAAGATTATGTAAACATAACAAGTGGTGTTTTGTAGATTCCTATTAACACTGATTCCTTTTTTAAGAACACAAACATTTATTTTCTTTCTTTTAGGAAGTCATAATTTACTCTGTACACCTTGTGAAGGGTTGTGTGTTCAGAAAAATCCTTTCTAGTGAATTAAGACTTAGAGTAAATCTTTTCTAATGGTTGGCTCAGAGCACCGACAGTCAGACTTTCACGAGTCTTCGGTCGTCGTTGGATACGGAGAAGAATGATGCCAGGAGGTCTCTGGCTACGTTATTAAGTGACTGTGTGGCATGTGGATTTACAGCAGGTTTTAGACATGCCAACCATCGTCATACATCATCTTCTACTTCCCACTAATTCACTTATTACACACTGAGAAAGATTAATATTAGATGCCCCACAGTGAACAATCAATTTAGTGGATGGCCATTGTGGGCTTGAAATTTACAAGCTTTCATTCTGTCCTCCTCTTATTTTCTGAAAAAAGGAAATATCTTAACTAAATTTATTCATTCACAACGTAAAGAAAGAGTGTGAGGAACTCAAAGTGATTACAAGCATTCTTGACATGAATTATGAGTTATTATGACATTTCGAAGGGCTTTATACTGACAGTCATAATAAGTTGAATTGTTATCTTGTAGTTGTCCGAGAAGCCCTGTCACTGTGTTTTTAGCTGATAAACCTGTAAGCAAGTTCCAACTAATTGCTGAAAATCTGTTTCTGATTGTGGTGAATTGGAAGAATGCGATGGGTCCCTCCCATCTCTATCCACTCCAACATTTTTTTCCTCTCTTCACAGTCAGAGTTTGTCCATCTTGATCTCCTGCCAGTGGAACAATCTAGTATGAGAAGGAGGAAAATATTGATTTACGGCCGCAATTTGAAGTCATGGTGTGTTCTGACAAGGCTGAATAGCGCTCCAAACTCATGGAACAGATGTTGTTTAGCAGCAGCTTTGAAGTTGCCAAGACCTGGCGCTCCTACACAGTAACGCACAAACAAACAAACACATAGGCTGACTGTGTTTACTGCTCGCTGTCAGTACCCTCTTCCTCCCTGCGGTTCTCAGGCGGCACATTCCTCCATACTCGCAGTGTAGAGAAGGAGGAGAAGCCAGCGGGCTGCTGGCATGTAACACTATCCCCCCACACCAAACATCATACCACGGACGCTTTCATACATTTGCCAGCACCACAGTTCTTCACTCATTCTGCCCTCCTATTATTTTCTGGAAGGACTATATGAGAATTCAGAAGAAAAAGAATGGAAGTTGGCCCCACTAAAGTACAATTAACATAATATTACTTTGGACTGCCGCAATACAAACATCACTTTTCGAGTATTGTGTCTTTGCTAAGTGGTGGAACCAGTCGGTTTAAGCATCAGCTTATGAACGTCAATTCTGTTATAAAGAATGTGTCCGGCTAAGTGTGTGGAACTGTTTACATGAAAGAAAAAGGAAAAAAAAAAAAAAATCAAGTGCCCCACAGTTTGCACCAATGATTAATTAGGTTATGGTTCATGAGGCAAGTCCTCCCTCTCACCCACTGAGAGATGGTTGTGATAGGACTGACTGAGCAGCCATAACAGGGTGAGACAGAGCCGGGCCTCCTTCCACAAGACTTCTCTTTCCAAATCTACATCATATTGTTTTAGTTCTGTGGGAAAGGAGCTGGCAGGGATCAAAGTGTAAAGCTTGTAGGGAGTATCTGGGGGTTATGGGATTATTTTTTCATGTAAATAGGAAAAAGATAGGATAGAAAATATGATAATTGCCAGTTGTTGAAAGGACAGGCTGTCCCCTTAGATAAAAGCTAAAACAAAAATCATACGCAGTGATCCTCAACAATGTTTCACATGGCTTGTTTCATGGACTCAGTGGATAATATAACAGCAGTGTTGCAAATTTACCTGAAAAAAAAAAAAAGAAGCAGAACAACAATCTGTTAAATAAACTAGCAGCACTACAGTAAAGTTTGTCTTTATAATATAAAAGTAAAAAAATTCCAGCAGCTGATGATCGCATATTCATTCATTCATTCATTCATTCATTTTCCAAGCCGCTTATTCCAATTCAGGGTTGTGGGGAAGCTGGAGCCTATCCCAGCTGGCTTTGGGCGACAGGCAGGGTACACCCTGGACAGCTCGCCAGTCCATCGCAGATGATCGCATATTATTCCTGTAAAATATAAAAGGTTTAAATTTTGATCAGGTGCAGATTGAAAAAGAGAGAGAAAAAAAAAGGAAAGAAGAGACTTTTTCAAGTTTTAGACCATTTATGTTTTCTTCATACTCAAATGAACTGGACATTTACCAGTACTTTTATTTATTTACTTATTTACTTATTTTAATCAAGACATGAAATATTAGTTTTCCGTATTATAGTATAAATAGAAATCGTTTTACAGATACATTACTTTGGCCCATTTTGTGTCGCACACTATAAAAGTAACAAGTCAACTTCATAGTGAAAGTGTGTTTTCCTTTATTTCAGAACATATAATTACTTTTGGTGCCACCGTGGGTGGGCAGTCACTTTCATTTATAATCATTACGCTGTCCCAGTTAGCTGCATTTGGTTGCAAACTATGTTAAAAATGTTCCTCTTTCCCTAAATGAATGAATGCATGAACGAATGAATAAAAAAAGACATTAATTACATTACTGCACTGCAGATGACAGCGAGCAGTTTGATACATATCTCCCAAACACACTGCTTTGCTCTCACTCAGAAAACCAGCATTTGCATTAAGTTCTGCATGATTCAGGTTTAGCAATGGAAAACACTTAAATATTAATAAATATGAAAAATAAATAAATGAAATAATTGTAATCTAATTGCAGATTTTGGGACTTCAGAACATTTTTTCATGTTTGTGTTGTTGCATACATTAAACATGCATAATATTAAAACAAAAAGGTAAAAATGAACTTCTCATTGTTCCAAAAAAAAGAAAAAATCCTTGGATCTTGTTGTTCATACATGATACTTTGAGCTTCACCCTGTCTGAAAATCGTTGCAAATCACTCAAATTTACTGTGACAAGAAGGCGTACACAACAGTGCCCCACTCACCAAAAACCTGATCAAGGATGTCTCAGGGAGTACCAAAACTGTTGACCATCCCACAAACCACAGGACTCAAAAGCCCCAGTGTGAGTGACACGACAACACAGCCCCGGTGGTCCCGTATCAAACTTCAACAGTTTTGGTGGGATGAATGGAGGATCTACAGTCTCACGCAGAATGTTGGGATTTTTCTGAAAGAAAATGGATTGGCGTTGTTGTTGCAGGCCAACTAGTTCATTACACATAACTTCCCTCTTTATAGAGGGGTCATTTCCTTGGTAAAAAAACAAAAAACAAAACATCATAAATCAGCTAAATGTTTACCCTCTTACTGTATATACCAGTGACAGAGAACAGAGTGGCAGAGTGTAAGTCATTTTCTTCAAAAGGAATATACAGAAAATACCATCATACCTGGAAATATATTAAGTCAGCAAAACCCATAAACAGAGAATTGCTTGAAACAAAACAGTCAGACATAAGGGTTCATTTACTGGGGAAAGCAAACCAAACATGGCTAAACCATAAGGGCTGCTAATTAGAGGCAGGAGACAACATTTGGTCTCCTTGATGGCACTGAGGTTTTGTCAAAAGGAGACTTGCAAAAAATGCAAACAAGCTGACAGAAACTCTGTATTTTCTCTTTCACACACACACACACACACACACACACACACACACACACACACACACACACACACAGAGCTCCATTAATGCGAGAAGTTGGCTGTCTATTGATCTTTTTATTTGATTTCTTTAAATATTTTAGGCTTTGAAAGTGAACGCATAACTAATCTGTACATCCCTTATTGTTAATATACAACATAATGTGTATTATTTCCATCTCTACTACAGTTAAAAGAAGATTTAATTTGGATCTTAAATGTCAAAAATGAATCATTTTAACTGAAAGAAAACTATTCTTGCACACAAATGACTAGATCACCAGTTTTACCGTAATTACAAGCTAATTTCATGGTGTTGCAACATAATAGTCATGGCCAAGTGCTGCCTGAGATAATTAGTAAAAAGTGAAATGGAGGCATTGTGTTTTCTGGGAGTTCTGCCCTCAAACAAAAATACGTAATAAAATCAACTCTCATCAATCTTTGAAGGACAGCCTCTTAACTTCCATCTCACCCGCTCCGCCATTCCTTCTGCCAGTATTGTGTTGGATACTGTTCCTCCTCCATCTGCTATAGGATCAAAGTCATCCACTCTGCCCAGCCATGCACACACAAACACACTCACACTCACACACACACAGGTTTCCAAACAATGTCTGCCAAATGAGACCTTGGCAGGGATTCTCCTGACTTCCAATCTAATTTCAGTTTTAGTCAGTTTAATATAAATTTATTTTCATTGAGGAAAGAGACAGTAGCCTATGTGATGTCTCACCAATATAAGCAGTTTTATACAAATAATGGTGAAATCATCATTAATAGATCAATGTAAGAGCTTTAAAAGCACGTAAGTTGCCGTTATGATGGCTGTGTGCTTCTAATGGTTTAGCTCAGAGCAGCATTCATCATTGGGAAGATAGTCAGGTCTGTTGCTGCGCTGTTGCAGAGAAATGTAACTAAAATATTCAGGAGAAAAGCACCTTAATTATACAGATGATGGAGAAAAGGCCCTGAAGTTGTGTGTGTTCTTGTGTGAGCGCGTGTCAGCGTGCCACAGCTTCCACAATAGCAGCTAATTGGCCAATGGCTCTGAAGTGCGCCGACTTTCATTGGGTGCATCTGTGCTGTCTAGACCGCCGTTTCACTTCTTCATGTGGATTCTTGTTGACATGCACAGATGTGCACACATGTTTATTAACACATCATACATACATAAATGCAATGCACACATACACAGCAGGCAAACACAATCAGTCACTATTCACATCCACAAAAACAAAGAGACAGACTTCTGTGTTTACTCCTGGTGAAGCGGGAGAGGAAGACGAGACAAAATGGTCAGGAAGCTCACGTACACACACTTTTAGCCGTTCCATGCCAAATGTAAAAAATAAGGGGTTTTTCTTCCATTTTCTCTGTTTTTAAATGTACTGATGATACTTTTTTTTTTTTTTGCAGTGCAGCTGGAGCAGTGAGTGACACAGAGAACTCTTAAGTACACATTAATAACTTAACATTAATACACTGTAATTGTTTCAACACCTGCTCATTAAATTACAGCCTTTCAGACAGAACATTTCCACGAAGACTAAATGGATGATTTATTTCTGAAAGGAAAATCTTCACAATTTTGACAGAGAAGCATTCTCTGGACACATAACAGCATGAAGATGAATGTGTACTAAGATGGATGATGTAAAACAAGTGGTGCTTTTAGGGTGACCGGTTTTAAGTCGAAGTCCCACAGAACTGGTTGTAAAAGAAAATCCTTAATAGTAATGTCTTTGTCTTATAATGTAAACGATTCTTGTGTGGATTTCTGTGTTTCCCTCATCTGCTTCTAGTCTTTCTTGCCTGTGGAGCTTTGAGCCTTTTGGCACGCCTGCTGAAAAGCAAGGCTATGGGTGTGGTGCGCAGCTACAAATTTAATCCCGAGCGCATTAGTAAGACCTTGTGTTGAAACTTCATGAGTGTCCGGGATAAATCCATGGTGGAAGTCTCTTAGGAATGTTGTTTTGTTTGTGGCAACACTCTTTGAGTGCGCTGCTATGCAAATTATGAAAATTACAAGCCCAGTAGAAACACAGCTAAACATTTCCTACAATGCAGTTATTCATTAGTCGCATCGGGAGTCAGACCTTTCAACCACTGAAGACTTTAAGTACTTTTAACCTTAAACTAGTCTTAAGAAATGTTTTCCTTTATATGTAATATGTTTAAAAGGGAAGATGCAGTCTTAAACTTCATTATCTCGCATCATCAAACAACAACAATATGAGCTACATTACATTTATTGTTGCCTTTCACTACACTATTATATTAAAGTTTTGAACTCGTACATTTTATGTATTGGGTGCTGCTTTGAGTGCAGTAATAAACACATATTTACAAGGAGCTTATGGATCATTAAACGCTTTATAGAAACTGTAGCTGTTCACGGTTAAACAGGCCAAACTCTGTCAGAGAACTCACTTGTAAAACATTTGAGCACAGTGATACTGCAAGTGAAGGATTGTGGGCCTTTTGTGCTGGGAATGATCATATTTGTTCAGTTGAAAATAATCACATCAACTCATAATAACGGGCTGTCATGTTAATGATTATACATTACGGGGGACGTTCGAATTCTTTGCTCATCAAGTAAACTTGCACACTTTGGACAAAAACCACCATGCATGAAAAATAAGACATTGTGTTACTTTCCCACAGTCCGTGTGTTCGTCTTGATTTATAAATGGTTACAGTAACACCTGATACAACCAGGCGGAGCACTGGAAGACACATGAACACTGCGTTTTCCACTCCAGGAATTCATTAGTTTGTTTGTCTCAATTTATGAACCCACTGAGAAACACATGAGAATAACAGTACAAATCCAAATTAGGCAAAGGCGCTTGGTCATTGCTCATCATCACCAATCCTGTTCCTGTAAAATCCGCATGGCACTCCATCATGGCACAGGTATGTTGGCAGCCATTCGCTCATTATTTGTCAGCACAGTCTAAGTCTGGACATCCTCTGGAACACATGGTTACAATCAGCACAGCTCCGACCACAAAACCACTGTGTTAGTCTAATCTCTAAATACCATGTGTAATAGGCCCTGTGTCATTATGCTGCTTCGCTTTATGACACACACATCATCCACAAACAGCAGCGTGATGGGTTGTGTGTTTGTACCACATCCAACCATAACAGTGAATGGTAAAACCCTCATCAGCCGTCATATGGGCTGCCTTTCATGTGAAGAGCGTCTGATGCTCTTCCCGTCTTGTTTAAGACACTTTAATGTACCCTTGGGAGGGATTGACATGCTCTTACAAACAAGCAGGAGGGGCCTGAAAACTGTCTCCTCATACTCTTATGTCTGCCTTTTATCTGTCTCAGTTGCTAAAATACTAAAAAAGTAGACATTTGAATAAACCTTTATTACCCCCTCAATGTCTTTAGCTGTCACCATCTCTCCTTTCTAAGTCCCACCAGCTCACTTTTTCTGCTACAAAGACATCCCGAGAACAGAGGGATTACCTCCATTTGTCTTCATTAGCATATTAGCTAACAGGCTCTTTGCTGGAGCCCGTGGGAAACTGCTGTAATTGCTAAGATAGCTACAGACTAAACCACTGAGCTTGTTTCAGTAATAGAGAGATCTTAGTGATGAACTTCACCTTGACTCTTATGAGCCCCTTTTTCTGCCTTTTATCTGCGTGTGAGCTCGCTGTAAGTGTGAAAGTGCAGAGACTACCGAGAAGACACCAGCCCAGAAAATTACTCTGCGCAGCCAGCTGTCTCTGAATCTCATCACAGGAATTCTTCAACAAGCATATTTCTGGCTGCAACCTCTCATGGTGCTGCAAACATTTCTATGAAAAGAATCATCTCACGACTTTTCCATCCATGCTGATGAGGGCTTGCTGCTCGGGAGGAGGTATTTTTGGGTTTCATTTTATTTGATGAACGCAAGAAAATGAATTTTCACTGCCTATCTGAACTATGTGCAGGGATTGGCTACTTGATCCGTTCTGACATGTGCAGGAATTCAATACACTTTGATTCAAGTTACGGGGCCTGCACTCATCTTCATAAAGGATCACGGTTGAACTGACTGCTGAAATGTTTTAATTTAGAGGCAAAAACAAACATGAAAATTACAGCAACTGAGCCCAATTAGAAGATATAGCTTTCTAGGATTCTGCGGGTGATTAGTTGCCTATTCAGGAAAGGAGATGTTACTGTACATGTGGAGTTCAGAGTTCAGGCCAGCAGCATGGCTGTGAAGTTGTTAAGAAGTTCAACATAATGTTAAAAGTCAAAATCAAATAGAAATTTGAAATTTTCCTTCATAGATTTATTATCAACTGGTTATTAAGTAAAAGTTGAAAATTACAGTCTGCACCAGCAAAGTGTTTCATGTGTTTTCTTTACAAACAGAGGAAAGAGCATAACAATTATGAACAGTCCAACAAGTCTTCCAATCAAAATGACCACACAGGTCATTCATCCATTCATTCATTCATTCATTCAACTTATTTAATCCCAAGTTTTGTTTTCCCCCATGCCCTTTTAAATGACCTGGTGATTTGTTGTACATAAACAGCAGGTGGGAAAGCCATTTTGCCAAATACAGAATACATTGTTGCTGCTTTGTGGTTTAAAAATATTTTTTTAAAATCCTCATGACAAGATGTGTGTGAAAAGGATATAATTTATTGTATCTATGCTCGGAGTGATTTGAAAGCATGATTTTGATCAAGGCTGAAATGCACTCTTTACACAATCCAACCTTCATCTTCATAATACTCAAACCTTCAAATGTAATTTGGTCATATTTGCCTGCATGAACATAAGGCCCATGGGCAAGTTTTGAGGTGGTCTCCAGTCTCGGGTAGGGACAAGAAGCCTACAATGTGAGATGACTAAGAAGCTTCCGGTCGTATAATTTGTATACATACATGTATAAACAAAACCTCTATGTAAACAAAAATGTTGACATACTTGCAAGGAATGGAGTCAACCACAATAAATCAAAACTATAAAGTGTGTTATTATGCATATAATAAGCACATACAATGCTAAATTTGCCTGGGGATGACATGCACTCGTCACACAAACACACGCCTGTTTGACTGAAGCGTTGTGACAGTAGCATGTTTACACTGACACACATGCTTAGCATCGTGGCATCGCACATTTTGCATCCAGATAATATTTTAAGAACTTTCTTGCAGTTTGACTAACTCCTAACACACTGAAAAGTGAGTCACTATGAGACACTAATTGCAAGTCCCTTGACCATTAACTTGTTACAAAGCCTGTGAGATAATGCAAACAGCTAGCAGTACTTTCCTGAAGGGGTCGGTCAGTTTTAGGCTCATTTGGATTGTTTTGAGACATCAAAACATGTTTTTCAAAGTTTCCAGTGTTCAGATATGTTTCTTAACTTGAGACTGAATTCACACCATTTCTGCTAAACCCCAACACACCAGTGACAGGTAGATTCTCCTCTGGGAGCTTTAAAATAGCTTGTTTCTGACTGATGCAGGTGTGTATATCTGTGATTAGTACTGTATGTACTGTGATATGAATTTGAGGAGTACAACACATAAAAGCTCCTTCCATAAAGATTGTGATATTTTGTTGAAATGCTGCAAAAACTTTTAGAAAATTGTTGGTTTGTTCATAATAAACTTGATTAAATGTTCACAAGTACAAAGAAATTATATTGAGTGTGTTCACTAACCAAATTTTTTGTATTTAGAGAAAATGCTAACAGTAGCAGCATACCTCAGTAGGCCCTGGAAAAGCTGCGTAGGAAGAACTCAAAGAACAGTATGAAGAGTCAAATATGTTCATCTAGCCACCAAACCCCAACGTTATCAATTTGATAGGATCTGATGTCATCTGTGGAAAGCTAGTCCAATCCACAAATACCCGAACACCACAAAGTTCAGGCCAAATGATCCATTGCCAACATGCAGTACCAGACATTCCAGGGCGCGCTCAGATGATCTTTGTCCCTAGTTATCAGAGTTCTTTTGGCAAGACGAAGAAGACCTACTCAGTATCAGACAGGCGGTCAAAATGTTATGGCCAATATGTTTATTATCAGACAGAGAGCAAAAGCAGAATCAGTATTTGCAGCCGGCTGAAAAGCCTTTTCTCATTTATTTGGCTCATGTGCTGAAGCTAATTATGGCTGTAAAATCATGGAGAAGGAACGTTAGAACAGTACAGATACGGATTCTGAACAGCTGACCAGAAGACAGATTAACCTGATAGGTCTTTGCATGCCTTTAAAATGAATCTGAAAGTGATAACAGAAACATTTCTTTACTTGTCAACAATTGACACAATCAATTTGAGTTGGTTCTTTTTGGCATTGTGAAATGTAACGGAAAATATTTACTGAAACCTCTTCCTGAAAGATTCGATTTCCATGAGATAGACAGAAAGCAATGTCTGTCTAAAAGCGAGTCTTACTTGTGTGATTACAATGCAACGTTTGGTCCACTTTGTGTTTTAGTGAACAGTTAGATAGGCGGATAAAAGCAAGAGGATTCGATTAAATGAATAAACCTACGAGAAAGAGGCGGTTGAGTCTGGTAGTGAAGTGGACTTTATATGGAGGATTGATTGAATGTGGACTGAGGTGCCTTTCTGTCTGCCAGGATGCTCAACCATTTAGTTTATGCTCAATTTGCCAACCAACGCAGATTTAGACCGTCTTCCCATATTTTCCTCTCTCGTCCATCTCTAGTCAACAGGGGGAAGAAGGCTATTTTTGAGAGCACAACATTGTAACTGCACCAACTGAGAAAAGTCCTCAACTGACCTATCAAGTTAAAAAAAAAGGCAAACTAATACCATCCTCTTTTTCCACACACGCTGTAGCCTGTCTCCTCTTCTACCCCTCCCTCCCTGACTTTTTTCGTCAGAGCCAAGGCCGCTCGAAGACATGCCAGGTCGAAGAACTCATCCGCATGTCAGACATCTCACTTCAACACACTCTTCCTCCTTTTCTTCTCTCTCTGCCAACACCTTCACCTCATCATCCCAGAGGCTTTCATGGAAGGTTGCCCTCTTCTGTCGTGCCAGAAGTTGCAACCTAACACACCTCCATCACTGTTTCTCTAAAATTACAGGGAAAAAAGACTGAACTCTTCCAGACAGATTACTTCACTTCTTATTACTGTAATTAATCATTTCGGGAATCATCCAGGGAAGAGCAATACCGTTTTTTCCCACATGAAGATAATAGCAATCATGGTGGTCAAACACTTGGAATGTGCAGATTTGAGTTGCTATGATATATTCCACAGGGCTCTCACAAATACAGGGTTATTCAAATCAAATAAATGGACAATTACCACTAACATGCAGTTTGCAATTTGAACCGCAAGAGTCTATTTAAAAGCATATTTCCATGCCATCATTAGGATGTTACTACAGTCTTTATGTTTTGATGACAGTAATACATTTTATCCGCCTAACAGACATGTAACAGGGTAATTGGTGATTCTTTAATTACCATTTTATAAAGTCACTTTATTACAAATAGGAAGACAAACTGACAGACATGCACAGGCGTTACTGTGTTTAAAGGGAAAAGTCGAAGAGATGTATTAGAAAATCAATATGTTGATTTAAAAGAAAGAAAACAAACAAACAAATCACCCAAACACAGAGAAAGAGAAGCAGAAGTAGAGTCTAAGTTTTAGGCAGCTTTCCACAACAAATACCCAGACTCCCACCTTCACACCTCACAGCCTTTTATGTTGTGTTTTGTTTCTCCCCTACGCCTATAGATTTACAATAAAACTGTGAAGAGAGCCAAACACAAACACACACACGCACACACACACCCATAGACACCAACACATAAAAAAAAAAAAAAAAAAAAAAAACTACAGCCAGCAGAGATCCGGTGAAGGAAGTGCTATGATTGATGTCAAAACATAGGAACAAATGAAACCAATCAAAACTAATCTGGAATGACAGGTCCATATACAACACAGTGTGAGAAAACATAAGGAGTATTTCCGCTGGTTGACAAGGATGCAGCTACATCCTGATTATGGCAGTAGCATGCCATACTGTATACAATCTGCTTCACTGTTAAGTCTCAGTTCAGTGTGCAAATGTTTACCTTGAGCAGTGGATGATGAACAATGACTTTCATAGGGAACGGTGAACAATGTTTCACTGACATGAATTTAGGAAATATTTAATTGGTGTTCTGGCTGCAGCTAGTGCAGATGCACACACTGAATTTTATGTTGTTCTCAGAGCAAAAGTAAACTGACTTGATTAAACAGTGGATATTGACTTTGGATGCTTTCTATGTATAACCCGCAGGAGAGTAATTTGAGTGTCTGGACATTACGTTGGTGAGAATGAAAACAGTTTTAAAGTAAAAATACTTGATAAATGTTGTTTTCTAATGTATTATTACATGTCCAAATGCTGTATGTGTACAGGTCCTCCATCTGAGACATTCACATCTGTCATTTGTTTGTACTTTCTGTGCTTTCACCATGATGAATGCAGTTTTTCTAAATTCTTTTTGAACATATAAGCAAATGACAGTTGCAATAGTTTGTGTTGATAGACGGAAATGTAACTGACGTGAAAATGCATGTAAAGCCCCCCCCCCGCAGTGTAGACCCACATTGATGCCATGGGATTTTTTGATGCGACATTGAAGTGTGAAAAATACTTTAGATGATAATAAGATCAACATTCCAGATCATTCTTAGGACAGTTCTGTTTTTCTGTTTGTTTTCACTCATTGACTGTCACTTTCTGTATTGGTTACATTTAGGAAATACAATTTCCTGCTTAGTTTTTGCCACTAAAATCATTAGGTTGAGTTTGGGAACTGACGTTACATTACACAATATTACTGTTTTCATTTAATAATCCCACTAAATACTTTCTTGTATAGACTGATGATATCAAAGAGTCCTCTTTATCCCAAAAAGAAAGCAGGATGCCAAAAACAGGTTTAGGTCAGCTGTAGTGTTACTCCATATCTTATCAGAATCTCATGTTGTATCAGATATTCCATTGTGGCTATAAAAAGAATAAAAAGACAACAAGCTAATTATAAATTTGATCTTGGTAAAGCCACTGTTTACATCACAACCCTACAACAGTAAACCATACATTTTGGTGTTGCATAGTGGCCTCTTGTTTATACATTAATTAGCTTTTGGTGTATTAAACTGCAAAAGGGGGGGTGAAATCTTTTGCAGACGACATATATCCTGTATTCTTGCACACAGACACATGGAAAGCACGACAGAAATGGTGGACCTCTGTACCATGTTTTAGCAGCATCTTAATAATTTATTTGGTCTATGGAAGCCAAACCAGAATCGGGTTGAAAACAAAGACGTTTGCATGTGTCAGATTACTTGTGGTGGTGCTTTTGTCTGATTATTTTCATTTTTTTAATATGCAAAAGAAAAAGTTTTGTCGTTTGTGTGGAGATGTGGTGTAAACAGGGCCAAGGACTTCAACATTTGTATAGCAGAGGTCACACATGTAAAAAATTAAGCATTTAAATGATGAAAAAAAAAAGAAGTGTTGTTGTTGGTAGTGATATTAGGGCAAACATTTTATTCAGCAATCAACTAAAATACAACCATAACAAAAAAGAATTTAAAAATAAAATTTAAGTGAAGTTTATGTATGTAGTTTATATGTCTGAAGTATTTGATATGCAGTATAGTAGAATCAGTGCAATCTTTGGTCCTCATTTTAGTATTTAAATCAGTTTTCAGGAGTTGCAGACATCAGCTGCTATTGATGTTGTTGGCAGAAACAAGCTAAATATTTCTCAGGAAAACATGAAGCTTTTCCAACACACAAACCCTTTTGCTGAAGGGAAAATCAGGCCTCCATGCTTGGTTATGAATGTTCAAGGCTGACAAAAATTACAATAACAATAAAGACAGAAGAAAAGACAGCTTCATGCCAATGTACCAATGCCTGCTACTTCCACAGGACAGGTTTTAATTGGTGTCAGCTCACAGGCCACTGTTAACATGAGTTTTTTTTTTTTTAAGATGCATTAAATGTAGTTATTTCATGCTACTATATGTGAGCTATGAAAAAGTGTTCAGTATAGAATAATGAATGCAAGTTGAAAATAAAATAAATAATAATTAATTAATAATTAATTTTATTTATTAATTAATTTTAATAAATAAAATTGTTAGTGCAGACAAACTGGAAATTACAGAAGAGGATTACAGTCACTGAGAAAACAAATTAAATTCTGAGAAAAAAAGTCAGAATATTGTGATTAAAGTAAAAATTCAGACTTTTGTCTCAGAATTTTTTATTTTTTTATTTTTAATCCATCACAACGGTTGCGTGTTTTTTTTTTTAAAATTTATTTTATTTTATTTTTTTTATTTTATAATACAATACATGAAGCATTTGAGTTCATCCACAATGCATTATATGCATAATTTTACCTTTTCCTTGTGCCAGGAATGAAACATTTTTTAAAGACATTTTATAATCATTTAATAAAAATACTGAAATCAGTATTCTACAATACAGATAAAGCATTAAACTCTCAGATATTTTTCCTTTTTAATTATTTGACACTTTTAATTTATTCATAGACTGAAGAACATGAGATTGTATTGATTTTCTTTTCAAGAAAACTAGCAGTTCGCAGCAGACAGTTTTAAAGAAAGTCTGAGATCCAAACAGCAAATTGCTACGGTGAAAATAATACAGGGTATTTTTTTTTTCCCGTGTTTTTCATTCAGCCTTTTTTTTTTAACTGTTAGTTTGCTTCACACATGTTGACAACAGATGTGTTGTGCCACAGTCAGTTACTGGCATCTAAAACTGCCAGTAATAAAATATAGTAACTGTACCATTAACTTTGTCTCTGTGGTTAACTCCCAAACACACACTAGCAGCTTATTAAGGGAATAATGTTTACCTAAGGAGCCACCAAAAGGAAATGAAGTTTAACTCGTTGTTTTTGTCTCTCTCACGCACATCATAATGCAAAACCAATAAATATTTTACAATATATCCCAATTTTTGTGCTATTAAATATATTCAGGTTCCTTGCTTGAGAAACATTATTTTTTGGAAGATAAAATAAATAAAATTACAGAAATAAACAGATAAAACAGACAAATTTAAATAAACTAACTAATAAGCAACTAAACTTAACATGAAAAAAAATGTGTGCTTATACTGAAAATGTGTGTGTTTGTCTATGCACAGTAAATTTCACACATGGGAGACAGTTTGGTAAGAATTGTCAGCTGTATTTAAATTTTATTAACTTTAGTTATCCAGGATTGTGTGTGTGTGTGTGTGTGTGTGTATGCATGTATGCATATACATATGTTTTCTCTCTCTCTCTCCTCCCTGTTGTCTGTTTACTTTCTTCCCTTTTTTTTCTATCCTTTTTCTATCCTCTCCAGTCAGGTCCAGCAGAACCAAACAAACACTTATTCAGAATAAATAGAAAAATAAAATAAGAATCCAGAATATCAAGGGAATTATCAGAAAGCTTTTTCTGGCAAAGTAAATTTGCTTAGTAGAAAACAGCATTCAGATTATCATTCTGTTCACTTCAATGCAGGACAAGTAAAAAAAAAAAAAAAAACTTTGGAAAATATCACATGATCTGTTAAACTAAGAAATCTTCACTGTGGCCTGCCATTCACATGTGCAAAGCATGTTTATGTTAACACTGCTGCGAGTGACATCATGGCTGAAGCTCCACCTACAATCATCTCTACACTGCTTTGATGATACATTAAAAGAAGAATTACAGAACAATATTCCAAAAAATGTATATGAAAAATAAAAGCAACCATACAAACACACAAGAGCATACAGTGTGTTAATAGATAAAAGTATTAACAGATTAACTGACATTTACTCAAGCAGTATTTATGTATGCCTAAAAAACAAATAAAAAGTGTTTTAGAAAAAAACAAAACAAAACAAAACAAAAAAACCTGTTAAATCTGTCTAGAATATCACTCAGGTTCTAAATACTTTGAGAAAAAAACATAACCTGAAGCTAATATGAGTGTTTCAGGTGCATTATGGCTTACCAGGGACCACAAGTCAACATGATTGGCACTAAACACTGGAAACAACATGTCTGGTAAGAAAAGACAAACTGTATCATTTGATATTAGGACATGATTCCTAGATGTTAAGCCCAGATGATGAGTGGCTGTGGGTCTATTTGTTTCAGTGTTTCAATTCCAGGTCCATTTGTTGAAGGCCTTTTCTTGGCCACGTAGTGGCTAGACAGATCTCATATTACCGCCAATGTATTTCTCACGTCAGGCCGAGAGACTGTGTCATAAGTTTTATTTAACTTTTATTCAGTGTAATTTTCTTTTCTTCTTAGGTTTTGCCTTTAAAATTACTTGTGAGTTTGTAAAAGATTTAAAAAAGACATTAAAAAAAATTCTCCAAGGCAGCAGTAAAATATATTTTACACAAACTACATTCATACAACATTTAGCCCTAAACATAAAACGTATTTCATAAAATACCTGTGTCTTTAGTGGTTAAAGCTCTGACCAGAATAACCGACCAAGACTTCATAACATTAGTGGACGATCTTTGAAAGGACCACTTCCTGATTTGCCGACAATCACAGTATTGAGTTGTTCTCTCTACAGGCCATTCATCTGCTGCAGCCATGTTAAGTGATTACACAGTGTGAGGACGATGATGTCTCCCCTGGAGGTGGTGAAGAAGTAAATTGGAAGTGAAGTGAGGGGCTCTGTGTCCATTGTGTGGAGCAATGCAGGGACTAACCCTTGGGTCTTCAGGGCCTTCGTTAGCAGACTGGCCTACATGTTTTCATTTGCCGGTAAACTGCGGGAGGTCAATTGCTGCTAAATTGCTAGCTTTGGCTGGGAAAACAGCATGCAGATAATTAGTTCACTCTGCCTGTGCACACGATTGAGTTTTCTGAAAAACTGTCTAAGAGATGATTCAGGGCTCCGGTGCAGCAATTAGACCAGCATTAGTCCAGCATTTATGCTTAACTGCGTATCTGTAGCTGAAGGGCAAGTGGGGAGCATGAGAGAGAAATGCTGGTCAGTGAAGAGGAACCCGTATTCAGTTTCAACTGTTTACAAATTCGCTTCAGCTTCTGCTCTCCTTCTGTTGAGTTCTGTTGAAACCCGATACTTCCACCACTTTCCCTGGCATACAAGCGGTGGAAGTTTTTTTTTTTTTTTTCTCTTCTATTTTCTTTTTTCCCCCCTTCCTAACATTTTGTAAAAGTTGGAGTGAAAAAGCACTCATTGTGCATGACTAAGTGTTTCAAAATGGTCAGTGTCGTGTTCTGAATAACTGTACCCTAAAGCATGCTTTTTCCCAAACAAAGGAATAGCTGTAAGACTGCCAGACTGAAGATTAAACCTCATGTGTGACAAATACAGCCTTGCATTGAGATAGATGTAGGGAAAATGAAAGGGACGGACGTCTCAGTATGAAAAATACAGTCCATGCATTCCACTCTGTCTCTTCTTGTATTTGGTTTAGCATTGATAGTATTCTGCACTTTAAGTACCACCAAGGGTGAGGTCCACATGAGCTGGGCCTATAACAAAAGGGGACTTTAAAAAGTGTCAAACTTTCATTCAGTGGAGATATTTGTCACATTTATGCAAACCAACATTATACTTCACACCATTCCTTGATATAAGAGAAAATAAATTTTGTTTGGCCCGGCAGCTGGTCCAGTTTACTATTCAGTGACTTCCATCCTTAATAACCAGGACTACAACAGTCAATAGCAAATATGGCCTGGACAAACAAAGAAAATTAAAATGATAAAAACAAAACAAAACAAAACATGTGCTTTTGGTTCATTTTTCATTTGTCTATTTTTCTGTTCTTTTCTGTCATCAAGTTGTGTGTTTCCCAACATACATTCAGTTTGCCAACACAGGCATCTGCCTGGTCACTCGTCCTTGCTCGGGAATACATTCAGTTATGGAGGTTTTCCCCAAGATTTCCAGCCAAATCCTTGTGTTCAGAATGATATTTTATTTTTGTGACCAGCCCTCCCAGAGTTTTATAAGGTCTTGAGCCATAGCATATTGTTGCCAAAGGCATGTGTTTATAGAAGATACTCTTTGATATCATGATACACACACTACAAACACACAGGCTGTACAACACAGTTACTGTTATAAAGTTTGCACGTTGCAGACTTCTACTGTGCTACATCATGGCTTCAGGCTTCACTGCTCTCTAACAACAATACAGTGGAGACAATCAAGGTTTGGGCCGTGAGGCCCACATTGAACTCTGCAAACCTGGGGGGGGGGGCATTTGGCATTGTCCTGAGTCTTCCTTCTGTTTCCAAAGCAACTTGGGGAATTTAAAGGCAACATAATTCTTTGAGAGTTTTTGTTTATTTCTCACAAGTCTCACACCTGCGGAAGCACTGATTCACTCCATCAGCTCAGTATTCACAATATCACCTCATTCAACTTATCTCTAGCAACACACCACGGTTGGATGCAGCTGAAAATTACTCTAGTGTTCATTTCTCTGATAAAATCAGCAACCTCTGTACAATTGGTAAAGGACTGCAGTGGTTTTGTAGTCTTGTTGACCACTCAGAGTACTTGTACACGACAAATCTCATTCACTTCTTCAAAATAAAAAGCTGTTTTGATTGAGAAATATCAGGATTCATCTGAAAACTTTAAACTTTAAACTGAATTTGTAAAATTGAATTTAGTTCAATTTAATTTATATGAATTTCATTTACTTTTTAAAAAATTTAATTAAATTTTGTTTGAACTTATAACCATTTTCATGGGTTGCTGTCTGTTTGTGTGTGATTGGGAAAAAAACATATTGACATTTGAAATGAAATAGATAATTGCAAGATCAGGTGGTGAAAGCAACACTGACATACTCCATAAGCAAACCAATTATCTCCATTTATCTGTAGGTAAACCACAGGTTAAACAGAAAGTAATATTTGATTTGTAGACAAAAGGATTTCCTCCTGCGTGTGTGACGTTAGATATGCAAACACAATTGTCTGCTTCACACCCACAAAGGCACTGGCAAACTACACAGCTTTAAAAGATGGACTGACCATGCATACCCCGCCAACAGAGCAAACACAGCAGAAAACAAATGGCTTCTTTACTCGTTGTTTGTGTGTAAACACAGAGAGATTCAAACTGGAGATTCACATTTCTATGTTATAAGCAAGCACAGGTGCACGAGCGCATAAGACACACAACACTTATATTGTTATGCTATTATCTCACCTTCTTTTGGTATCTCCATCATACAGACTCTCTGTGTCCCTGAGGGGTCAAACTGGAGTGTCCTCCCCCACAATGACCTTGCTGAGGTTCGTTGAGGACACCCCCAAGAGAGAATCTCTACAGAGTATACATACATACATACACATACGTTCTGTCAACTCAGAAATAATACAAGCATCACTTTATTCAGCAAAAGGATTGAATGATTTTTTCACAAAAGAACACACACAGATGCTGACATACAATACAAACAGAAACCACCCCCCCACCAAAAAAAGCATAATTTAGTAACAGGTATGCATGAAGCATAGTAGCCCTGAAACATTGTTTAAAACATCTATATTTATAATCACGTTGCTCTAATAGAACTACCATTATTATTGTCGTATTGTGTGTAATTAGATAAATATTATTCTTTTCATTGGTTCAAAAAGTTAACAGGTTTGGTTCAGTTATGTGAATAGTTTAAGACAAAAAAAAAAAAAAAAAATTAAGTAGGATTTTTTTTTTCTTTTCCAGTCTGCAGGATACAATAACTTTAATTTTCACTGTGCAAATCTGTGGGACATTATTGGCCAAATCTCTTTTCTATCAGGGATTGGCTTTCAGTTAATCCACCTATTGTTATTCATTAAGCCTGTCTAGTATCGCAGCTTCATCTGTGACCTTTGACTCCTCTGTCGAGATAGATTAGCTCATCTGCTCTGATTAGGACATCATCTGCCCCACCTTAAGGGTCAAGTTCATTATGCACCCTCCTAATTATAGATTTACCTTTCTTAATTGGATGTGTTCAGTCAGGTTTAAGGGTCACCTGAAGATGGATTAACCGAGAAAATTCAAACATAGCAACAAAATCTGCCCAAATTATAAGAAGTGTGTGAATGGTATGGGGCGACATGGCTCTGCTGATTTCAGAAACATGCTATTGAGAGGGTGGGGACAACGTTACAGTTAGCAGTCACTAAATCTTCACAGCAGACTGCTGGGACTAAATGAGTGTCTTTGTGAAACATTTCCTGAGACCGATCATCAAAATAATTGAGCCTTTCTTCCAAATGCTTCACCCTGGTAGTCTCATCCATTTCCAATTCCAGTCGCAAAGCCTCCTTTTATCTTGCTGGTAGATGTGAACGGTGGCTATAATTCACTGAGATAGAGTGGGTTGGAGAAGAAAAGAAATAGGAAGGTGGTCCAGCTCACGTATGAACAGTGAAGTGAAATATACACCTGACGTTCAGAGAGGAGGATTTCTTTTTTTCTGAATCTAATGACTAGAAATGGAATTTATAATGAGGCTATATTTAGGGCTGGTCAGCATGACTGCGGTGAATAATGAAACAGTGAAGGTGGAAATTCATTACCTAGCGCATTATGATTTAATCAAACCGTAGGGAATTATATTCATTTTTCTCTGGCAAAGGGCTCCTTCACATGTGGTCTTTTCCACCTTCTGTATGAGTGGCCAGTGGTGGTACTGGGGAGATTCTGTGATAATGGTGAAAGGTCTGCAATGGAAACAAGAATCTTTTCAGATGATTGCATTTTGTGATTTTATTTTTTAGATTGTATGATTCTAATTTATATCAGTGTGATATTTCTGAAGTTACTTTCTTAACTAAGTTTTTTTTTTTTTATTTTTTTTTTTTTTTATATATATATAAACAAATAAAACAAATTTCTTTGTTCAGCTAGCTCACTAAAATGACCACCAAGCTTCAACCTCTGATCTCTGAGTCCCAAACACTTTGTCCAAATAATGAAGTCAATACATAAAAACAGCAATGTGGTTTTAACAACAAAAGAAGAAGAAAAAAAAGAAATGTATGCTGTAGATGGTTGTTTTTATCAGTTTTGATTTTTTTTTTCATATAATATCAATATGCCAAATTGCAGGTACTGGGCTGGTATTTTGCCACCATCAAAATATTTTTCCTGAACCAATTCAGGCATCTTATATCCTCGCTTTAGTCAAGTATTTCAGTTTTCAAAGTAGCTGGTTAATAAAAGACATGAGTGAATATTAAAAGGAGTTTCTCACATGAAACTATAGAAAATAGAAATATATACAGAAATGGCGAAAAAATCAGCAGCACCACAACTTGCCACACGCAGAAATGGTGACTTTGAAAGTGTGAAAAGAGAAAAGTTTACTTTTAGTGTAAAAGCAGGTTTGTTAGCTTAAAGCATGTGATAAAGCCATCCACCACCTTTTACTGTCATAAGGATTCATTTGTTGGTTAATAACACTGACATCCCAACTAAGTTGTTTACAAATATGCTGCATTAGTACATACATAAATAAATGCCTAAATACAGATATACAAAGATTTTTTTAATACTATTAAGATACTGTGAATAAAAACACACAAAATCACCAAGAAACAAAACAAAAAAAAGATGAAATTGTAGAAAATAGATTAATTTGGGATTTCCTGTGACTTTAAATTGCATCTTTTTTTCTACTGTTTGGCTTGTCAAGCATTATAATGGCAATTACATTCCAAAGAGTGGTCAAAGATATGCTGTTTGTCAGCACACCCTGTGTCTCTAAATGTCTGCTTTGTTTTAAATCATTTACACAGACATACATTAGATATGTATAGACATGGACATGTATCTTGCAAGCCGGTAGCTCCTTTTACAGGTCAGCAGGGCATGTGGAGGGAAATAGCAGAGAAATGAGTCTCATCTGTGAATGCAGTTCCCATTTGGGCAATAAATTTGTGGATATGTGAAAGAAGCACTTCATGATTATTCACACTAATACAACATTTTGTTTCACTATATACGTTTTTACATGATTCGTTTTTGTTGTGTTCCTCTTTTTCTAATGGCTATGTGAAGCAGCTTTGCATCTTTAAATGCTGAACAGTTGTACTTACAATTTTTCAATTTCAAAAGAGAAAATGTCTTGAACATCCTTTTAGAATGGTACAAACTAACATGAAAATGTCTGTAACATCCATCCAGACACCAAGCGCAGCAGCTTCTCTCCCAACTTAGTCTATCATCTTCTTATGTTGGTATTGCGGGGTGGGGGGGTGAGGCAAAAGTTGTAAAAGTAATTAATTCAGTTAACACATAGCCATGCTATGAAAACAAAAATATTTGATTTTGTTTTTCCTAATATTTTTCTGGTGTCATTTCCACTTTAGACAAAAGTATTCATTTACAGTCAACCCAATCTCATCTGACCATAAAGGTCATTTGAAATTGTCGGAAGTTCCAAAACTGTAATTTAATTGATCCCTTTTACAAAAGAGAGTGAGCTGATCTAATATACAACATTTATATTTATGATGTGCCATTTAAAGATACTTTGATAAAACATGGCTATTTGGAAACATAGAATGTGTTTCAAAATTTTCTGTAATGTGGACTAAATATTGTCATGTTATCATATTGAATTATCAAGTGACTCCCAGTCCTTTGTTTTCCTCTGAACCAAGTAAAATCATCTGCTCCAGAGGATTGTTTGTTAATACCATTGACCCTGTTATGCTTGCTGTCACTGCCATACCTCATTGAGATGCACATTTTGCAAGGTAAACAGTCTTCTAAAAGATCCTAAATGAGGTAATCCAGCTGTGGCCTCTCCTCCTCTTGCCCCAGGCAGGATTTTGAGTGCAAGAACTGTTACACACCCTCTTTTATGTTAATCTGCAAAATGAGAACCACATGTGTGGCAGAAAGCACTACACAGTCCAATGACAGACTGCTCTTTCACACAGTAGATGCTGCATGGACCAGGCTGGAATGCTAGATGACTGGCTGGAAGACCAAAGCATGGGATTTTGAAAAGATCTTATGAGACCTTGGAAGATTAGATTAAGTTATTCAATCAAATTTAGCTTTTAAAGGTAAATTAAAGGAGATGTTTTCCAGGAGCATTTGTTTCCTTATTACTCAAAATCCCCTTCACACCTAGTTTAAAGGTAGTTGATTAAGGGATTTATGTGTAACAGACAGAACTAAAAAAAAACAAAAAAAACACAAAAAAAAACACCATCCATTCATTTTAACTGATTTGTTTTTAATACATTAGATGGTAATTTGTCTGTGAAACTAAAGTGCCATTTGTCCCTACCCCTTCTTTTCTTGCATGAGTCACACTCTCTCAGAAGAAATGTAAAGGCAACAAAGTGAGAGCTAGAGCTTGGCTAGCAACATTAGTTAGCATACTTCATCAAAATATGGTACACCCTTATACATAAGGGACAGTATGGCAGAAAAGGTGCCTATATCAAACTGTCAAAGAAAAACTGCTTTGCAGAAGGCTACTTCCAAGAAAAAATGCTGAAGAAGAGCGAATCAAGAGCAGAATGTGCCTTGGTGCTTCGGAGGTGTAGCTTCGAGGGTAGTCTGATAAAAAGGGTTTGGACTTTTGAATTGTGTATCAAATTGTAGCTAGCTCAAAGCAATTTGCCAGGATCTCTTCCCCTACCTTTAAGAAGGATATAAGCCTTAAAGATATCTTTTCGTATCTTTAACAGAATGCAACCTTTCTCCTCCTTGTTGTCACACACTAACACAAGCTTTGGCTCACATTTTCTCCCACTGACTTCCCCTTATTCCATTCTTCTGAATCAGCTGTACCCACTTGACGTGATGTGTTTAAGATCATTCCAATGGATTTGCAAGCTGCCTTTTTTTTTTGCTGTCATTTTTTGCTCATTTCCATGAGAACAGACACACTCAATGACAAATGAGGTTATTTCTACATATAGCGCCCCATGTCTCTTTCTTGTCTAGCTTGACAACTGTTAATCCGATTCAAACTTTGGATTGCTGGGGAAGGAAGTGCAGTGTTGAGTTTGAGGATGTATGCGTTATTTTAAGAACTTCTATTTACTTGGTTAGGGTTAAGGTGAGGCTTAGGTTAACCTTAATCCATCATTATCAAAAGCACTGTGAAATCATTTGTGACCACACATTATGTCAGTGTTAAGAGCTCTTGCCTGATTTGAGAACTCATGGATGACGCCACCATGCCATAGCCCAAAATCTGCAATAGCAGACACATGCATTGGTTCCATTTACGTCCAGATGAAGCCTTTATTAGAGAATAAATGAGGAGCACTTAGTAAAATGTCACCTAGACCTCATGTCTGAACAATGAGCATCTAGGTCAGGTATTCGAAAACTATCAGCAAAATCAGTATACTATTCATGGTCACCACAATGGTTCAATCCATCCAGATGAATGATAAAACCAGCTCCCAATTGAGAGATGTGTTTTTTTTTGGGTTTTTTTTTTTTTTACATGGATGCATGAATTTGCATATTTAACAAAATATTATCTGCACTGCTTGGCAATGTCTGTATTGAGGTCATGCAACAAATCATGTGCAATAACACACCAAGATCATACCAAGTTTAAAGAAGGGGGTTTTAAAAGAGGATCCTGTGAAAAATAAATAAATAAATAAAATAGAGCACATGTGACAGGTTAAATGCATGGGTTTTAAATGAAATTGTTTTATTGCATGCGTTTTTAACTGTTGTTGTTTGGTTACTAACCCTCCCTGGAGGCCTGTCGCGTAACAACTAATTGTTAAGTGGAAATACCTGTGAGTGACTGGGCAGACTCTTTAAAAGAGCAACAGGTGTGACAGAAGAGAGACAGAGAGAAGGAAAACAGAAAGAGAAGCAGGACAAGGAAGGGGACGGAGCTCCTGAAAATGGACAGCGACGATGACAACGATGATGGCGATGAAGACGATGATGGCGGCGGCGACGACAACGACGACGACGTTGATGGCGACGACGACGACGTTGATGGCGACGACGATGATGGCGACGACGACGACGTTGATGGCGACGACGACGACGATGATGGCGACGACGACGACGATGATGGCGACGACGACGACGTTGATGACGACGACGATGATGATGATGGTGACGACGACGACGATGATGATGATGATGATGGTGACGACGACGATGATAACGATGATGATGGTGACGATGATGATGATGATGATGGTGACGACGATGACGACGATGATGATGATGGCGATAATGGCAACGACGATGGCGATGACAACGAGGAGACTGCTGAGGGGCCAGTGACGACTGGTCCCACCGCGGCTTGGTGGTGGCAAGGCGGAGCATGAAGTGCAGCAGCTGGTCTGGACCCTAAGGCACAGCTACTCAGTCCTGGGCCTACGGATACTCCCGGCCCAGGACCAAGCGTGAGTAAAATGGCCTAGTTTAGGGTCCAGGGGAGGAGGCTGGCTGCAGGGCCAGGCAGGAGGGTTCCCTTCCTAAGCAAGTAGACTGCCGCGTATGCTCCTCTCTGCAGGCCCTGGATGTGACGTCGCCGAAGGAAGGCTGAGAAGACTGGATCCGTCGCTGCAGAGAGGAGGGCCACCCCAAGCCGCACAGTGGTCATTTTAAAGGATGTTTTAAAGGACATTTTAGAGACATTTTAGAAGACTGGGGTTTTATTATTTTAACTTTTTAACCTTTTTATTATTTTATCTTTTTAATAAACCATTTTTATTGAGATTTTAGTGTGGTTGACTCTGCTCCCCCTGATTTTTAAAAGAACCAAGGAGGACCCTTCTTTTTTACCTGTTTTTATTTTCTTTATTTATTTTAACACGCCCCAGCCACCCCTGTGTTACACACAGAGATTGGAGGACTAAATGGATATCAGAAGTGTCAAAGATTTAACAAAAAATAACTCTTCAAATATATTTTAATGACTAAATGGATAATGTGAATTTTAGATTTGTTGTTGAATTGGATTTAGTGAACTTAGAATATTTCATAAAACACAAATTAGCCAGGTTTAGTGAGAAAATACAAACAACAAAAAACTTTACATCCCAATGTGTTTTTGATCTTTAAACTAAACATGATTCAAAAAGTAATAAAACACTGTTTTACACAATGACTCAGTATTCCATTCATGACATGAATATACATTTTGCACACACACCATTTATATGACCAAGGCTGACAATTTTAACCGAACACAGGCAAAAGGTGGCATTAAATGAAGAGCTATTTGGCAACTGAAATTGACACCTTCCGCAGAACTGGGTCATATGAGCCTCATCTCTGAAAAGAGAGTTGATTTCAATTTAACCAAGTATTTTTTGTTTTTATTTAAAAAAACTTAAATGTTCTTTTTTTTTTTTTTTTTTAGCATTAACTTCTTTCTCATTTTCATTTTCTATACAACTTATCCTACTTCTGTAACATAGGAAACTCAAGCCTATCCAATACACCTAACACAGTGATACACCCTAAACAGATCATGGGTCCATTGCACTGCCAGCACAGTAAGACAAGCAACGGCTCATGTTAACACTCGAGAATTTAAAGTGATCAATTAACCTAACTTGCATGTTTTTGGTTTGTAGAAGGAAACTGGAGTTTCCAGGGTGAACCCATGCAAATGCTACACAGAAAAGCCCTTGTCCAAACCCCATTCCATGATGAATCTGTGACCTTCAGTGAGGCTGTGGAGCTACCCACCACAAAGCCATGCATCCCATTAACTTTCATCTTGTTCAGAATTCAACATTTAATACTATGTTTATGTACTTGTTGTCCTATGAATCAATCCACCTGACTTAGACTTTCTCTTTGTCCTTCCATCTTCCTCCATCTCTCAGAACTTTCTACAAACCCTCTGGTCACATCATTGATTTGCCATCCAACTGTCTGTTACATCGCTGCCCACATAGAGCAACTATAAGCTCCCAGACGTGTTACTCTAATTAAATCCATAGTGTAGTTTACGTCTTTGACAGCCCATTCTCTAACTTATCCATCTTTCCCTTGAAGCACAATGGTATTCACTCTGTGTAATTGAACGATTTCTCTGGAGGTCTTCCAAGATTTAATGTGTCTGGTATTTGTAGCTTAGGGCTATTTGCCTATTTCCTTTGCACTTTCAATATATTAGCCATCTTGTTGTGATTCATAGGAGCAATACATCTTCTCAAAGGCCAAACAATTGTCCATTACCATTATTATTTCCCTGAATACCAAATACTTTTATATAAGCTTACTGACAAAATAGTAGCAATAAATGTTTTTTCTTCCTTTCAGGTTTTGAATGATCATTTGACATCATTTATGTAAATAAATGTGTCTTTACACAATGGTTCAAAGTCAATTTCTGTTTACAATTTTTTTTTTTTTGGGTGGGCGGGGGGGGAATGAATGGTAGCCTTTCTGTGTGGAGTTTGCATGGTCTCCACTTGCATGCCTGGGTTCTTTGGGTACTTTGGCTTTCTCCCACTGTCCAAAGACATGCATGTTAGCTTAATTGGTTACTCCAAGGACTGAGTGTGAATGGTTGTTTGTCTTTCTACGTTGGCCTTGTAATGGACTGGCGACCTATCCAGTATGTACCAGTTACTCTGCCTCTCACCCAATGCTTGCTTGGATAGGTTCCAATCTTCCCTGTGACCCTTAATTGGACTAAGCAGTTAACAAAATGATGATGACAAATTTTTGGATAATTTGTTTTCTATATTACCACTTATTACAGTACAGGGTTGCAGGGAAGCTAAAGCCTATAGGAGTAATTAGCAACCATGAGGCGGGTTCAACAGGACAGGCTGCTAGTCCATTGTAGGGCAAATGATGCAAAGGACAAACAACCCTTTTACACCCACGTTCACTTTCGATTTAGTGACCAATACACCTAACATGTCTTTAAACAGTGCAAGGCAGCTGGAATACCCAGGGAGAACCCATGCATACAAAGGGAGAACATGTTAATTTAGCACAGAAAAGCCACTGTTGGACCATCCCCCCTACAGAAGCTTAAACCAGTGACCTTCTCTCGGTGGGGCTGTGGTGATAACCACCGCACCACCATGCAGTCCTTTTTCCAATTTTTTATTTATTTTTTTCAAATTTACTCTTTTTCCTGTCATAATTTTGACTGTAGGCTCACAGTGAATGTTATATTTCTTAACTTCTTACTAATAACTAGCTACATTGAACAATAAAAGCTCTGAACTGCAGAAAGAGTTATTACAAATTCCATTCCAAATTTATATAATATCCTGTTTTACATTAAAATTGACATTTAACCACTCTGATTGATGAGGGAGGCCTTAGCACCACAACTTGAGCCCTAATGTCAGTTTTCTTTAACAGGACTTTAAACATAGTGCAATTATACCTATTTTCATGGGAAATATGTATAATTCTCACACAGACTCACTATTAAGTCTCAAGCTTTTCAGCTTAAATTATTACCAGACTCAATTGAGACATTCAAGAAAGAAAGGGAAAACTGTTTGTTTAACTGGTACCGAACCATGACCAACTGTATGTGCATCAGATAGATTGCCACCTGAGACGAGTAGAAGCTAATAGAGGAAGGGACTGGCAACATGAGAAGGCAGAGGTGGATTGAGGGTTTACACGTGTAAACCATTTTACAGAGCCACACATTGGGAAACATCTACAGTACTCTTAACTTTGATTCTTATCACATCAATCCAGGATGAGATAATAACAAAAACTGCTGCAATTATTAATTAGGTCACATTTCAGCACTTGCACAACACCCTTCCTCACCCCCGTTAATGATGCTAAAACAGCCAAGCCTGAGATGTTTTTGGTTATTGCAAATGGAAATTTCCCTCTCTGCACAAAAATAAGAAGCTTGTTGGTTAAAAAGATTATTTTGGATCAAAACTGCCTGCTTGAGCTACTCATAAGCTTAAATACACTTTACAGAGACTTCTGGAAATCTTCATGTCTTTGTGGAAATATCCAGTAGTATGTGGTCTGTATTACTGGCTCATTTCCATGACTTTTTTTTTGTTGTTTTTTGTTTTTCGTTTTTTTTTTGTTTTTTCTTTTACTTTGAGTGTCTTTAAATGTGCATTTGTATCAGATTATGCCCCAGTCTAAACCTGGGAAGTGACAATGAACAAAAAAAGACTTTAATGAAGCACTTAATATTAATTTCCCCATGTGAATACCATTATTTACCATTTGAGGTATATTTATTTCCACTCTTTGGCTTGATTTATAATTGGAACACATAAATGACAGTACAGACCATCACTCCTGTTGTTATTATCTGTAGAAACAACTTATAAAATATTTTCTTCATATCTAAACAATCAATGGTGTACTGAATATAAAATGAGCCAGTCATTCAGAGCAGGTAAGTGCTAAATGTTTGAAGGACCCGAGAACAAACAACAATTTTGTCACTAATTACATTACTAAGCGGTGAGCCATTCTGCCCCTTGTAATAGTAAAAAAAAATAATTTTACAATGACTCTTATAAAATATTGAAAGTGTTTGTATTGAAAACTTTGGAGCACAACATGAAAGATTGCACACTCTTGTAAAGAAAATTTTGTTTTCTTTAAAAAAAACTACACACACACACACACACACACATATATATATATATATATATATATATATATATATATATATATATATATATATATATATATATATATATATATATATATATATATATATATATATATATATATATGTGTGTGTGTGTGTGTGTGTATATTTATATATATAGAGGTATTAAATCTATCTAGTCCACTGTTCTATTACTAATCAAGATATTCTAATATCTAACATTTTTGTTTTCTAACCGTGTAACTTTAATATTTAAACTTAACCGATGAAATTAAGCACTTTGGCCTCACAGCAACAAGGTTGCTAGTTCGAGGTTTGAGCCTGGGTAGGAGATTTGAATGGTGTGGAGTTTGCATGTTCTCCCTGTGTATGTGTGGGTTCTCCGGCCACTCCAGCTTCCCCCCACTGTCCAGATACATGCATGTTATATCCAGTGGCAAGACTTGTCCAGGGTGCACCCTGCCTCTCGCCCAAAGATCAGGGCCCAATGACAGGCTCCAGCTTCCTCATGACCCTTAATTGGATTAAGCGGATTAGATAATTACTGAAATGACTGACAATTAAATTGAAAGTAGAATGAAAAAACAAGACATATAGTTTTGAAAATTTCTCCACGCAAGTGTTTATGAATATGCAGAAAACAACATGAATCAATTTATAGCTTACTTGATATAAAATGTAGGTATGACAACATTTTCAAAAGCAAATTCATGTATTTAATGGTATTTAGTCATTTTAAAGGATTACTTTGATTTGTGGTGGAGAAAAGACCTCCAGCACTTTTTTCCAATGGATGCCATCAAATGCAATACAAAGCAGAAACAGATAAACCAAGGCACTTGGCTAAAAACACATTCTGTTAATTCTGTGCTGAAATTGTCACATGCCAAAAGTGGCAGCCACCACATCACTTTCATAAATAAATCAATGATGGAATTTTGATTTGTTTTTAGTAGTGAGGTCCACCTTTTCCTCAGCAAAGTATATATACAAATGAGATTCACAAGCAATGCTATATATCCTCAGTTAACAAAATACAGCTGACTAGTAACTCACATGTTAATAAGATCTGTACATCTTTATGTGAGAAATTAAAATATTGGAGGTCATTTTTATGCAGGGGCTCAACACTGGGATTCTGAAATCTATGGGTCAGTTTAATCTCAACCTATTTCTCTCAAATAACAGCCCTAAACCCTTATTAGCCATGCAAATCCAATCTATGAGTACTGATTGTCTAATGGAGAGAAAGAACCTGGAAGTTCTACCCAGGATCCAGCTCAGCCTTTACCCTTTCTCAACCCCTCTTTTTTCCCACTTCTCTGACACCCTGTATTGCTCATCCCCTACACTGCAGGTGTCCTTGTGCATGCCTCCGCTCACTGTAGCCTGGTTTAACCAAAGACGTTGTCTTGGCTCCTTAAGTAATTTCTCTCCCTGCCACTGTCACACAATGCCCTCCTACCAACAACTGTGTTACGCCTGCTCAACTGTACAGGCACTACTATGCCAGCACAGATTAAGACCATGCTACAGGAATTAGGCACACACAAACACACAACCACAACAAATGCCGCTTGCACACACACATACACACAAAGAAAAGCACACTTACTGCCAAGTGAATCGCCGGATTTGCATCTCATTTCACCGGTGTGTGCATTAGTTTTAGTGTGTGTGTGATTTTTAAATTTTTTTTAGCTCTGAATACCTTGGTGCCACACAAAGGCTTTCTCTCACTCTCTCTCTAGAAAGGCCCGTACCATTGCAACAGGGAACAGATTTAGATGTGCAGTGACAGCTTAATAAACGGAATGTCTTTGGATGCCTCCGTCTGCCGGGGGAGGTGTCTCTGAGGCTTGGGGATCTGCTCAAGATGCATCAATAGGAGGTGGATCTTTCTTTGCTGATTCTAAGGCCTGTACAAAGCCCACAGTGACTGACCTACAAAATGCTGGTCAAGATGGGAGCTTTATGTTCAGGGGCTGACAGGGAGGAGAGGTCTGATTAGTAGGTTAGGTAGAGTTCAGTGCCTCTGTAAGGCTCTGGAAGACCTGCAGACCTGGAGTTTGAATAGGCCTGGTGGCATGGTAAACATGCTGAATGGGAATCCAAAGCAAAGGGAGTGAAGCAAAGGCTCTAGGTGGGAGGGGAAACACTTGTCTGGGTTCAGGAAACCCTCACAGGAGTTGTGTTGAGGCCACTGGGCCTGGCTATAAGACCCTTTTAGGGTAGTCCACTGCAAAAATGGGGCACCATGGCGAGCTGTTAAACCAATCCCACTTCACAGCTAACCCCCTCCTTTATTCATCATCAAAGAGAGCTCATGGTCATAAGCGCCTTAGGACAAACTCTAAAGTTTGAACAGGCTACATCAAATATAGAGACCCCCTTCTCACCCATGTTCCCACTACATGGAAGACAGTGAAAACCAAAAACAGACTACTTTACAATTTGAACGAGTGGAAAGTGCAGACAAGCTTCTACTTGATGAAACATAGTTTTTCTCCTTCCAGGCAAGTCATTCTCCGGCACATTCATTCTGCCATCTGCTTGCATGTCACGGGTGCAGAATATATATCTCTCTTTGTTTATGCTATTGTCCATCAAAATTTATGCTGGACTCTCTCTGGTCCCAACGGAGACGTATATGCAATATTGTGTTTTCTCTTTCAGTAAAACCAAAATGGAACCCATTTTAGAGGAAAAAAGAGAGGTCATGCTGCATTCATGTGCTCTGCTGAATCTGTAAGTTGTCTTCATGGTGGTATTTTCATCTATTTTTTTTTTTTTTTTTTAATTTATTTATGTGGACAAACTGAAAAACAACAAACCATAACAGAACAAAAAACCGTACAACCTCTTGGAACGTCAAGTGAAATTGGGAATGGCAAAGTTTACATAAAGAAATCATGAAGAACCATAACTCTTCAGAAAGCACATAGTTGTAGCATTAGTGGTTCCAAAGTTTTAATACAGTCATGGTTTGTTTTCACTTGTTTGAGGTTGTCTTCATGGCATCATCACATCATGCCTTACTTTTCTGCAGTTCTGGCTGGAAAATCATCCAAACCACCATTTATTGTTGTGATAAGCCAACCTTTAATGTTGCACATCTGCATGAGATTAGGCGTGCAAACATAAGCAAGCATACATTTGATACTATTTAACACATTCTCTGCGCATTGGTTTAATTGTTTTCTGTAACCCAGGCATATATTTATAATACACTCTAATAGGAGGAGTGTTTTCAGGAAATATACCGTATGTGTAAAAATACACCTGCTGTCTTAGTTGTTGTCCTATCAATTTGTTTTTCTTACTTGTTTTCTATCCAATTATCTGGCAGAGAGATAAATACATTTTCATGTATTGCGGACAGGCACAATCCAGCTAGTGCTGCTGTCATCCATCCACACGGCTCTATACTCTCTAATCAGTTTGTCAAGAGAGCCTTCCATCCATTTTCACCCATCCCTGGGTCATTCATGGAGTTCAGCCGCAGTTCCCCCTGCTCAATCAAAGAGAATTAGGTGAACTGGAAAAGAGAATATTCAGTACCTTCTGCTGTGCTCTGGTGTCCAACAATTATGATAATATGGCTGTGTATGCGTAGCCCCGGGCCTGAGCAAGTGGACACTCCCCATTCAAGCGCTTAACCCCAATCTAATGCTCTATTAGAGCAACAATACTATTCCTCTCAGCTAGAATGCATACTGGCTGCTTTTTTTTTGTGAAGACAGACCAGAAAAGTCTGCTGGTAATCCACCCTTTAAGCCTCAACATTTGTTTGCTTGAATGAGCATCTATGAGACCATAATGAACAATGGTTTGGTAACCATTCACATCCTACTTCTATGCAAATGACAACATTTTAAAGAAAGAAATGTGAACTGAAAGTTAGATTTAGGTTTTTTTTTTTTTTCCCACAGAGTACTATTCAACATTTAAAGGCACATATGCAAAGTGACCACACAATGCCATCAGGGTGGTGTCTGATAATGAGTCCCACATTCATTCTCCTGACACACACAACAACCACAAAATTTCAGCCATAGTCACTAAAACCTACTTTATAAATCCAGGATGTTGTAGCAGAGAACAGACTAAAATAGTTTCAGAAATTCTTTTCACCAATTTGCACCTGCATTAACTTTGTAGGAGCATGTGATTCTGGTGACAATAGAGCTGTCTGTCTTGTATTAGGGAATTATGCCCTTGTGTCATTGCTGCTTGAGGGAACATGCCATGGAGTTCCACAAAAAAAAAAAGCAACGTACTGTTAACTGCTCCCTTCAATACAGAACATTCATTGTTCTAGCGAAACGTTACCCTGACTGCCTGCGTTTTACGCAGCATTGTCATGAATCTAATATCTTCCTTGGGTGGACATCTCCTAATGAGTCTGTCTGGGCTTGTTTTCTCAAAATATTCTCAGATGCTACCTAACACTATGACAACACCAGTCTGGATTTTTCTCTTTTTTTTTTTCCACAGAGTGAGGCTGAGTGGAAACCATTATTAAATTCCAACCCAACTGCAAACTGCACCAGACTTGCCTCATTAAATTAAAATGAGGAGGATCTTTGTTTGCTGCAACAACAGAGGAGCCTGCTAATTGCCTTTTTCGATATGAAGAGCTTTTGACTCAAAAATAAATCAATTCAAATTTTCAAATAAGCCAAGACTGGTGTGAGGTGCTGACTTTATGGGCAGAGTGTGAATTTGCTCCAAAATAAAGAGTAAATTGATTGCTGACATTTAGCTTGAAACAGAAATGTTTGTGTAGTCTGCTTATGTCTGCGTGCTTGTCATGTGAAAGGTTCTAAAAAGTACAAGGCTAATGTTATTTAGCTCTCGTTGATAAAAAGAGAAAAGCCTCAAGCTTCCACAGTGTAAGACGGGTAAAATATAATCCTTGATGTTACACCAGTGGAATATGTCAGTCTGATCAGGCCTCATCCCTACATGGCCTTCATTTGTTTTGGACAAACTTGAGTTCACCATGGTTAAGCTGAACCCGCTAGCACACATCTCCTGGCTCAAACAGTGCTCTTGTGTATGTGTGCGCGTGTGTGTGTGTGCATGTGTGCGTGCAAACAGGATTTATCTAGCATGTCGTACAAAAGGCTGTGGTAACTGGCAATCTGGATGACCACAGTGGGAAACTAAACCTCACAATATTGAGTAGAGTTTCACTCACTACACACACACACACACACACACACACACACACACACACACACACACACACACACACATAGACACAGAAAAAGGAAGGAAAAAAACTGTGAAAGATGGTAGAAAATCCTGTTTGCTTTGTACTGGGACATGGTATCCCACACCCACTTAAATGCAACCCGAAAAAAAAAATTAAAAAGCCACGGCTTTCTTGTTTTGTTGTATATAAAATCCTGAAAATTCAGACTATGAAGGATCATAGAATGTTAATATTGTATCTTTCCTGATCCTCATGATTGGCCATATAGTACAGTATACACACGTATACAGTTCCTTGTGTTTCAGTAAAAGAATCAACAATTCAGTCAGTTTAACCAGACTGATATAAACAAATTCAACTTTTTTTTTCCAGTATTTTAGGATTCTACTGAATATGTACCTCACAAAAGCCCACTATCATTGTTTTGGAACCCATATTTCTCCATTTTTCTTACAAAAAACATACAGTCTTTATAAGAGCAGCTCAAACCAACAGGCATCAATTACCATTTCAGTCTTCCACTCCCAGCTCGCTGTCTGCTTTCCAGTCAGCTATCTCACACAGCACACACACTCAGTAGGTTATGGCCAACGCCAGCAAAACCACACCTGCCCACAAGGACAAAGTAGTTGTTTTTCACCCTTTGCTGCTCTCGTCAGCAGCAAATAATGAATATTCTCTCACGTCAAGCTGCGCTTGAGGAACATGTGAAAGGAGAGGGGTGTTTCTATAGTGAAGCAGTGTAACCTCTCAGCCTTTCTTAGCATTTTACATTCCTATAGCTCCACAACCTTAGTCTTCTATCACAGATCTGTAAAAAGTGAATTTTCATGTAGTGAGTGTTGGTAGGTTTCCATTACTTTGGGAAACCTATCTGCTTGAAGATAAAGCAACCCCAGTCATTCTCTTCATGAAATATAGCTGCCTTGTGTTCAATTGCGTTTATTATGGCCTCGATGACAGAGAAACTGTACTCACATATAATTCAGGGGATTTTATTATTACATCATTTCATAATATTTAAGAATTGTCAAAGATTAAAAAGAATTGTTGATGGAAAGGAACTTATTCCATCTGTGGAGTTGCACAAAAACACCTGGATTTGGTTAACTCTCAACAAATAGGGTCCCTAAGTAAAGATTTTTTATAGGAAAACTTTGGAAAATAGATCTCTAATGTAGCCATTCAAGTATAGATTCTTAATGACTTAATTTCTATGAAGAGCAACATCAACTATTCCATGGTATGGGAGTACATAACATTAGTAAAAAACAGACTGCAATGATGAGTAAAGCATTCAAATCCTTAAAGTTTCAGTGTGCATTTGTGAGGATCTAACAATAAAAATGTTAGATAACATCTATAATGATTTTTGTGTATTCTGTTAACAACCATATTTAAGGTTTGGTCAAATGATCTGTTTTGCTTGGGAAGGATCCTAAATGGACTAAAAATATCTACACAAAGGCAATAATAAGAATTGTTTGAATTGTTTCGGTACTATGCTTCCTGTATTGTCTTTAGCATAAGAAACTAAGAAACTGAAAGAAAATACTACCATCCTACAATTCATTCATTGTACTATGCATGTTATTATTACTTGGTGCTAGTAGGTTTTTGGATTTGTAAGCAGAACGTTGCAAAATAAAAAAAAGATAATTGTTAAGTAGACTAAGGTCCAGCTTCTGAGATGTTAATGTATCCAAAAACCCATCACAAATTTACCCAATCAACACCGTTAGCCGAACTACATCACTGATTTCTTTTTTTTTTTTTTTCTTATCTAGGTTTGTTTCAGGTATACACACACAGACAAATGAACAGACACATGGAGAACAAGTTCTTAGTTAAAATTTACATTCCCTGTCAATGCTTCAAAGTGAATCATGCCAGCCCAGCCCTTGCCTCACTCCCTACAATGTATACGGGGATGGAGACACAAAGAACTAAAGAAAGCATTCCTGTTTCTACTTTTCCTAACCTCCATTTATTCCTCCCATCTATAATTCTCACAAAAGATGGGACCATTAAAAATGTCACAATGACAGGTGGAACTATGAATCACCCTACAGAGCTTCTTGGAAAAGCTGCTGCACAGTCAACAGCATTACTAAAGTGTGGGTGGGCTAAACAAGCTGTACAATTAATTCCATTCATTGGTGGGAAGCATGTGAACTGTGTACAAATGCAACTGTTAAAGTACTGTTCAACTACCATTAATTACCACAACACTATGCAAAATTATGGCTTTGAAACACATTATATGTGATCTTATGTATAAAAATGTGTCAGAAATCTTACAAAAGTAACAGACAGAAATGATTACATTACTGCAGAAGACCAGAGACATTTTTCTCAAACATAAAAATTATACGAAAATTTATTACGCAACAAGATCATTATCTGACATTGATATACAAGATTTAGACTCTTTCAGAACTTTTCAGAAAATATTGCTTCAATAGGAGATATTTGTGCTTTTAGGGATGTTAAAGCAAAGCCTAATTTCTACCCGGTGCATGTGTGACATGTGACGCATCCCATCTGTGCTGCAGAATGAGAAACTCTGCCTGCTACTTTGTATGAGGTAAGTTGAACATTTGACAAGTTTGTTGTGACCTATATCAACTCTGTTAGTGTTATAGTTGCGTATGTAGTTCATTTCTTCAGAAATCAACAGGTTTTCTTTGTTTTCAGGCTAATAAGTCCTTAAGTCGTGTTTTATATTCATACTGTCAGGTGCTAATTATGTGGCATATTTTATTACTAGACGTTACCATTACTTGAGCGTTACCTTGTCATGAACAGGACAACATAGTCCTCATCATAATTTCTTGTGGTTGTTGAAATGTCTGTTATTAATAGGGATGCACCAATACTGGTATCGGGTATCAGTCAGTGTGTGTGTGTACCACGCTCTACAGGACCCTATACCAACATGGAAAACAAAAAAAACAAAAAAAAACACACATTTATGAAAAAAAGCTAAACTACAGAATTAACATGTTCATTTGTTTTATTAGTTTTTACTCATGCCGAGTTAAAAATCAAAAGTTGACATTATTTTAGTGAGAGGAGCTTATTTTCCACATGTGTGCTTTATCCCAGTGGTGAAAAAAAGTCCACAAAATCCACTTTATTTTCCTTTTTAATGTAGTTTCTGATAGTTATCAAGTCATATTATAAGAATTTTTAACCGTGCGTGTCCATAAAAAGGTTATTACAAAGTGCTATTGTGAAAAATCCATATTTGGCATTATCAACACAAGAAAAGCTGATCCTATACAATCTCTCATCTACAGATGCTTTGTCAGAGGTATGACCACAATCCACCAAAAACCATTTTATCCTTTTCATTTCTGAAGATTCTGACAGTTTTCAAGCCTTAGATTTAGAGGACAGGTACGGGATGACCCATTTGCAGTAATTTTCTTAACAGACTGTCATTTCCTACAACATTGTTATTGTTAGTTTATAATAAAATAGTCTTTACTTGTGGGAGAGATAAAGGACAGGGATGAAGACAGATTTGCTTCATTATTTACAGTAGTTAACACTGTGACATAAAAGTGACCCCTTTAATCATTTGATGACTAATGCATTTCTACTTCCTAAGCTACCTTTTAAAAGTTGTCACTTGTGTTTCACTTTGTTTCCAAGCTTGTAATTTACAGTATTGAAGTATATTTTTTCCATACAATAGATTGCAATGCAGTTGAATACAATGGCCTCACAGATTTCACAAGAATAGTCTCTTTCTAAATCCATAAACAAAAGGTTCAAATGGTTATGAAACCAAGTTACTTCAGGGAAATTTTGTAATTCGTTCCACATATTTAAAGTGCATGCAGTTGGTTACAAATATTAAACTGGTTATCTGTCTCTTATTTTTCAAGAAAAAAAAAAGTTAACTCGATATATTGCTGTAGCTCAATTCTGACTGCAGTTCCCCCACCCTTTACATGTAAGACAGATCAGCATTCGAGGTCACAACGGTCTGATTAAAACCAGGCAATAATGAAGAGCAGAAGATGAAAGCTAAATGGCCCTGGGTGATGGAGTAAGCCAAACAAACTGAAAAAGATGGTCAACTAACTCCCCACTAATGAAACTCTGCGGTCGTGGTCATTAGGATAAGGAACAATTGAGGTCTGCGGGATTTATGCATGATGCATAATTTATGATTTATAAACTGTCACACAAATGTGCACACCAGACTTCCCAGAAGAACAGTTTGGTTCTGTTGTATTTTGTTTTTTGATCAGCTCATTGCCTCTCAGTTTGTGTTTATTCATATTTCTACTTATTAAAAAATTCCCAAGGTGACAAAGCATGTAGGGCTGTGACTTCCACAGTCTCTTTGTCTGTATTTAAGTCTGACTGGTACAAAACAAAGCTTGTACTTGTTTTCCGAGCAAAACATTTTCATTTCTTCAAGAAGATTTATGTTTCTATGAAATACGTCACCAAATATAACCAGTTACTATGAATAATTAAATAATTAAATATATCAGCCTTATTAGTTTTCAAATCAGTGCTGCGATTTTTTTTTTACTACTATTTTTTTAATTTATGTGTTATTTTTGAATGGCCTGCTGGTTTTACATAGTGTTTTGCTGCAATGTGTTGCACAGTCTGTGCATCTGTAACTTTAAGCTTTTGTTTAGTGGACTTGCTGAAATACGGGTCAGCAGTTTGCATGCATATCCTATTTCCTCATCTGTAAGAAATTTTAAAGTTGAAGCTGTCAACACAGTGACTTCTTTAGCAGGTTAGATATAAGAAGCATCGGTGTTGTACATGAGTAAAAAGAGAGTAATCTTGATGACAGTAAAAATGTTGCTAAGGCAGCCTCTGGTGAGCAATCCTTCGTATTATATGAGGTTAACAGGGAAAACCGTTGGGAATCCAAGGACTTGAGGGTGTCCAATACAAACAACCTCAGAGGTTGGTATCTTTGAACTTGGCAAATTATGTGAGTTTGTTTGATTGTGAACAGGCTGAGATAAGAGTCAGAGACTCAAAACCATAATGGTGGTGAAAAAAAATTCTGTTATTGGCTTTTGTGCACAATGAATAGTGAGCTGTTCAAATAAATTAGGGTTGGAGGGTATCTAAGTTTACCATCACAGGATGAAGGTTGGGAAGGAAAGATGTTCACAAGTGTGGAAGAGCTTAGTACAGCCACGTCACTTGGCTTACGTAACCTGTCAAGATGCCTTCTCGATGTGTTCCATGCTGAAGGGTGCTTGAAAGGTTGGGGGTGCCTGTCTGAATCAAAGCAAGGTTACTGTCTGTGCCACTCAGCTTTTCATGTTTCTAAGTTTTTCTTCATTTATGAAGCAAAGAAAACCACATGTTCTGTATTCTGATTCACATTCATGGGAACTGTTAGATTCAATTAAAATGATGCAACAAGGCATTTCCCCTTCATAGTTGTTAGAGATTGTACACTTTTCTTTTGGCCAAGGGCTCGAAATCTTCACATTTATTCCGTCTTCCACACTGCACCACATCTGCCTTCCACGGCATGTCGTTGGCCCAGCTGGCAAACACAGGGGTCACTTCAGGGTCTTATTTCCCGGGATGTGATTTCTCACTGCAGATGAGAATCACTAAGCCCCTCTCTAGAGGCTGAGACAACACAGAGGAAAGGGCATCAGGAGACTGGAAGGTAATGAATCTATTAATTAAAATGTTTTTTTTTTTCAAAAGCTGCAGCTGCAATCTCAGCTACAGACAGTCACATGCACCCAAGCATAAAATACAGTGTCTAAGGTTTACGGCGACAACGCAGGTGACCAATCTATTCCTGTTCTCCTTCTCCCATGGAGCATCTGATTGGTGACCAATTAAAATCCTTTGCTGTGTGCAGATAAATAAAATGCACATGAACAAAAGAGGCAGGTGTTCAAGTCTACAAAGCCCCATTGAAACACATGTTTAAAATCATAACACCAGTCTGTCCATGAACCTGACCAAGTCTTTGATCTTTGTGTGGAAACCAGTGGTGCTCCTCCACCTTTACCCTCAATATAGTCTCGAAGGTTTGCAGATTTAGCAGGGGTGACCTGTCATCTCCAGTTCCACTTCCATTGTTTAGTGTCTGATCATTGACCTTCGATTTAGCTGCCTGTAATATAAGGTGTGTGTTTATGTGTATGTGTCCTTGTGCCTTGCGGTAATAAAGGAACACACCATAGACTCTATAGCCATTGATCAGGACCAAGCCAATCTGACCTTTTTATATCCAGCAACCTAAAATTTAGCAAGGTTGGCTCCACTGATGTTACACACACACTTGCACACAAATACACACTCCATCGATCAGCGTGACATACATTCAAGATGACAGATACACTGACTGTAATCAGCACTGAATGTGAAGAAAGACTTTCCAGAGAGCACACCAATTTATTACTGACTGTAGCTGAGTGATAGACAGATTGACACACTGATGCATGAAGACAGGTGAAAAGATGAAAGTAAAGTTTGGGGGAAGGGAACAAAGATCAGAAGAGCAAAATGGAGACGTGTATGCTGGGCTGACAAAGCCAAGAAGGAAAATGATGCCTGTTGGAGGTCAGACAGGAGCATTTCCCCCAATTGGTAGCTTCTATTGGTGGTATATAGTTACACACTCACAGACACAAGCACTTATGCACTCTTCCCCCACAAGGGGACTGAGATTGGATTATTGATTGCATTGAGACAGACAGATCTCAAAGGAAAGCCGAGGTCTCTTATAGAAGGACCTCTCGGGCAATAGTCACTGCTAACAGGAAAACAATAGGTGACCTTAACTCAGGAATGATCAAATCAGCACTCACCTCTTGGAGTGTTATACACACACACACTCAGAAATAAGAAAAACATAGAAATACACATATATATTTCAAACAATTTCTGCTATTTCATACTACTATTTAAAGGTAAATATTAAACTTTTTCGATTGATTTTTATACATTTGAACTGAGCCTCACATTTCCCTCATCATCATGGGGATAATTTAACTTTATAGTGTTAACTTAAAGTTAAAACATATATTTTGACTCATTAAACCATTGAGCACAAGCTTATATTTTCTCAGTCTCTGCCCAGAAATTTCATACTCACAATGGAAAGTATATCTCCGCAATCACAAGGTCTGTTTGAATACTTTCGGCGTTATAGTAAAGGGAACACTTATGAGACTGGTTAAGATGTGTTCCTGGGAGTATGTATTACTTCCAAGAACTGGTCAAGTTGGCAAACAGCACAAATGGTAAAACTTCATGGAGAAAGCTCTGCTGATGTTCTCTTCAGCACCAACAGATTTGTTTGTAAAAAATAAAAGAAGAAAAGCAGTGAAAAAGAAATTGTGAATTTACTTCACTGAACGAGGCAACTGCTGGTCTTTCACCATTTGATTGTGAAGTTTGTACGTGTTGCTTTTTTTTACTTTGGGTTGGATTTCAATTTAACCCTCCAAATACCAAAACAAAAGCAGCAGTAGACCAGAAAATTTCACAGGTACTGATGTTGGAAAAGGTAGGCAGCAAAGTTATATTGCATTCATTTCTAATAATTTAGTTTTACTGTTACAGCAGGCCTTTTTTTGGAAGTTAATATAAATTCTGTTTAACAACTTCTCAGCAATAGCCTATACATTATTTAGCCTCCGTGTCAATACACCTGTCTGTCTGTCTGTCTGAACTGTAACTGGCTGGATGTGATCTACTGCAGGTAAAACACAAACTATACATAAGCACCCCATACGAATTTACTTCAAAGACACCAAAGTACCCCGTAAAAGAACCCATGCCCCCCACATGGTATGCCCTCAGGCCATCAGGTTATGAGGATTGTTCACCCATATCATGTGACACACAAAAAATGGAGAGCAGAAGCAGATACATCCTCTTAAACCCAGACTAAAGCTTAGACCTGTAGACTAACCTCTGTGATCCATAACCAATTGGCAAAGATTTGAAAACTGAGTTCTGAGAAGAATTAGATGAAACTTTAAATTGTCCTTGAGAAAAAAAAACAAAAAAAACTGGTCTTTGCAAGAGAAAAACATTGAAGTTATGAGAAGCAATGAAGTGATAATGGTATGGATATGTAAACAGACCAAATTAGTATTCAGAGGTTGTTTAAAATGAGCTTTGCAACTCGAATTTAAGTGCATATTATTCATAATAAACTGAGACATTCCATGACCATAGTAATGAGTAGTGTGAAGCTGATACCCTGGAAACAGGCGGTCCCTATTTGGATGTTTCAAGGTGAGTTAGACCTCTGACCTTTCCTGCTTTCCCATGATGGGGCCCAACAGCTCCTCTGAGATTTATCATCTGCTCTCATGGATCAGAATGAGCCATGATGAACGCTGGTTGTTGCCAAATTTTAGAGAAATGTGTATTTGATTCCATACTAATCTATGCTAATCTATTGAAACGACAGCAACAAGTGACAAACTGTAGCAGGTTAAGCTAATTAGCTTGTGAAATGCTCAGTCAATCTCTGTGATACACAAAGTGCGTTTCCATTATACCTAGAGTTGCCCAAAAAATAAATATCGCAATAAAAAAAAAAAAACACTAATGGAAAAATATAGAAAAGTATCGCTAAGAACTTTTTACACTCTTTTTACACTCTCATGAGTTGGTTTTTCAGATGTTTTGACATGGAAACATATTGCAAAACTGTTAGTGAAACACTTTTTTCACCTTTACATATCCCCGGACGTGACATGGATAGTCGTGACCAGTTCCTATCCAGTAAAGATGGCTCTGTGTGGAACAAATAACAGCAAATTTCAGAGTTTTAAAAAAGCAAATGAGAGAGAAAAGCTTTGAAAAGCCGTAGCAAATTCTCTGCAGCAAATGAAAAACCCTGAAATATTGCTACGTGGCTACCTTGCATAAGCCACAATTCTCGTGAAATCTTGTGAGAAAAAGAGTTTAATGTAAACACCAGCAAATCGCATTTGTTTTTGTCAAAACTTGCAAATATTGCTTTCATTTTGCAAAGAAATGTAATGGAAATGCAGCTACAGACATGCAGGTTAATAAGTTGATTAAATATTGCTGAGCATTAAATTCTAGTGGATGTACTATCTCTGATGACGATGGAGTGATGTATGAAAATTACAGTTTACACTGAAAAGGGTTTTAATGATTTATCTGATTAAGTTTTCCTGTCAGTCTATTGTCAGATCTTCTAAAGGGAATATGGTGGAATTCATAGGCTGCTTCTCAAAACAATTTCAAGTGAAGTTTTAAAAGTATTATATGCAGAATAGTGTTTTGTTTTGACGAGGCTCTTAACTGTACATTTGACCAAAGCAGTATGTTGTGTGAATACAGCATACTAAACGAAGTAGCCACAGTTTTTGAGGTCTGGACATATGGATGGTTTTATTGCTGTAAGCTTTGTGTTTAGCTATGGAATAGCTACAGCATGGTGCAAGGCTGCACTGCAGTCTTTGTGTCAACCTGACACACAGACATCAACCTCTTCAGTCTTGAAATTGGGCTAATTCTCAACGTTGAAGAGGTTGACATATGCAAGAGCTGATGGAGTGCCTGACTTGGAGTGATTAAGTGGGTAAATAAAACCAGTGCCACAGTCACACGTGACAAGACTTGTTCATCAATTTATTTATTTGAAATGCGTACTGCTTAACACTAAATGAAGAAGCTGGTGAACAAATCTAAGCCGACGTTGAACATTTAACAGAATCAAACAGCATTTTTTTGCAAATATAAAAATGTAAAAATTAGCTTAAATAAACATACCTCCATGAAACAAAAGGTAGAATCCATGACAAGCGCCCACTGATCAAAATCAGCCTGATAGCCTGAAGAAAAATTTTGCTATTTCAGGGAAAAAAAAAAAAAAAAGAAAACATAACGTGAAAAACGTTCAAGTGCACGTCACATTAACAACAAGACCTTCTGGCTCAGTATGTCTTATTATATGATTGCATCCATGGTTTCTAGATATTTGAGGCAGCAACATTTTGCAGTGGTGACTGGACCTTTTTCAAACCCAACATAAATAACTAAATTAGCTGCTTGGTCTTTCCCTGTCGTTTGTTTTTGCCCAGATATGTCTTCTTAACCCGTTAAGGGAAAATCTTGACCTTGAATCACAGTTCAGTAACCCCCTCCCCCCCATAAAAAAAAAACAAAAAACAAACAAAAAAAAACAAGCATGCAGATCATCTCTTGTTAATGGGGACATTTATCATCATTTTCTGGCTGTGATGCACATTAATTAATCAGTATGTCATTGTGGCTTTTTTTTTCTTCTCTTAGTCTACTGTCAACATCTCTAACTACAGAATCTTAGGGATCTGTTTCACATCATATGGCTGTAGAGACGTAGAAAAAGGATGTGGAGATGCTAAAGAATCGGACATGCATTCCTGGGTCGAAGTCATGGCAAGTCTGTCCAAACATGCTCCATGTGGTAAGAATGATCAGCCTGTGAGAGGTCACTGTTTGCCTCTTATCCTGCTGTTTGGACAGGACTCTAACAATCACACTGATCTCAGCTCACCAAGACATTTAAACAATTGGCCTGCATGACAAACGTGCAACCCACATTTGTTAGGTATTAACCTGCCATGCAGCAATTTCCAACCCAATGCTGTCTAAATATTTTGGAGAGCGTTAAGATAACTGGTGATCTCAAGCAACATATTGGATGAGTTTGACCATGTGTATTTTGTTTGGAGGGTATTAACCCATGATCATGGAAAGGCTAACAATGACAAAATCTTGAATGCCTTGATAGACAGACATTATTGCATTCTGATCAGTTCTTTATTGATTGACCCGAGAAAAAAAAACTTGATAAAAAGGTTTGGTTTATGTTTCTTTCTCTGGCATCTTATTTTAATTTAATATAATTTTAAATCAATACAATTTCACCATGACAAAAATCTGGCATTTCAAGCTTATCATTCTTAAAAGTAAATGTTGTTGCCTTTTAAAGAAAGCACAGCAAAACAGCTTTCTTGATAACATACTGTGTACTGAATGAATTCAGTAATAATTAAAAATGGCCTTTTTCCAAGCTAAACCTGGATGCAGTGTTTAGATTCCTCCTATACTTTTCACTGATATCTCACAAACATGGCAAGTCATTTCTACCAGGCCCTTATACAAACGCTTCCCTCCTCAGACTCACACTATTTACTATAACACTTTTCCTCCTTTATTGTTCGCACCCTCTGTTTCTCACATAGCTCGTCAGTGTGTCTGTCCGCTTTTAGCCAATGACAGTCTTCAAGTTGTGCCAGGCACTGGCACACTGTCAACCAAGCTATGGGGAGAGAAAGCCCATGAATCTACTTTAGTGTTTCCTTGCAGACAAAAAAGGTGGGGATGGGCAATGGATAGTGGGAACTATCAGTGTCCTTATTCAGCCATTCATCTGTGCCCAGCAGCACTCGCTATACTCAGTCCAAAGAAAGATGCTGTTCAATGAATATCGGCAGAGAAAATCCCAGTATAAAGGAGAAGATGGAAAAAAGAAAGGAATATCCTCCGTTGGAACATGCACTGTGATGTCACTGTTTGAGCTTCAATGGTAAATCACCAAAACAGTCGGATGACTGGAAAGCAAATTGCAAATCAAAATGTGGAATGCAGTAATTTTTTGAGCCAAAGTTGAAGGGGGGGGGGGGGGGGAATCTTTAATTAGAATGTGTTGAGAGATCACAGTTTCCCTTAGAGCTATCAGACCTTTTCATGTTTATATAATGCATATGCATGGACTGGAGCATCTGAAACCACGTTCCAAATTCTCCCACAGTGTAACTAAAAAAAAAAAACCAGATATTTCCCTGAAAAAGTGAAGGTTGATGTTTCAAACAAGGATGTGGCCAACATCTGAGATCTGAAACATGCAGTATCTGTAAAATATAAACAAGGCATCTGACATCCAGGTCGTTGGTAATCAAATTATTGCAAATTACTTTGTGAGATGAGTGTTTTTTTTTACACAAGTGTGCATCGTCTTCTCGGATGCTTGCAAATGCAGCACTACTGGTGTGAAAGCATGTCGTCTAATGGCCCCGAGCCTAAAAGCTTTGACGTCTGCCAGCATCGTCAGAATCAGAGCAGGTCCCTGCAGAGGATCCAACAGCAATCATAGTGAATAACTCCCCCACCCTCTTTCCTCATCTGAACCAGCAATAATATGATGCTGGATTAATTTTTGTCCCATTCAGTAAGCTATGACGGGGGGGTAAAAAAAAAAAAAATTGCTTAGTGTCCAAAATAATGAAATATTCCATGACACATCCTTATCACCCAAATGAAAAAAATCACATTATCTTCAAAAGGGTTTTAAATGCCTGCCCGCCCGTTCGCTCGCAACCTCAAGCAGCATAGGGAATATCAACCGAGAGACAGTAATTCGCTCAAGCGCTTAATATTCAGTTCTCAGCTATGTAATATGCAAATTCACGGGGGTCATGCAGAAGTCACATTGAAAAAAATCCCTTAAACTTAATTTCAGAGGCAGTTGGAGATTTTTCTAAGAAAATCAGTCAGTTATGGATAAGGTTCAGTCGAAGTCAAACTGTCAGACTCCTCTAGTGAGCTGAAGGGTCCCTGCAGCCCTGACACAAGTTGATCTCTTAAGATTCACTGCGTCTGCACTCTTCTGAAAAAACCCTACAGCTACCTCATCATCTGCATCATATAGGAATCAAGTGCTGCAGTGAACAGCTTGTCCTGCAAATGAGACTGAGCAGCCTGCAGCCCGCTGACACAAACCAATCATGCATTCTGCACAAGGACAGAGTTTCTACATATATGTGAAGTCATTTGGGGACTGTTCATCGGACTTGTTTGCGTCCACATGCAAAGAACCCATAACATGGTACTGAAAGCTCATACTTCACGTTCACCTGATCCATTATAACATCTAAGGTAGGTGTCCAAAATATGACTTTTGAACTGTTAACTGAAGAAATATTATTATTAATATAATTATTATTATTTATCAGCTTATAAGTGTAATCAGTTAGTTGTTAGGGATAGGGCCTCTTATGAACCTTGATGCCTCTGAGAATGGGATATTGATCTATCTCTAACGGCTCCAGATGTGTCATTTTGTTGTGGCTGCACACTTTGTAAAATCTATTCTAGTGTGATATCATATGTCCGGTAACAAGCTGGGATTGCTGTCCTGTTGATAGCCCTGATGATACCAAAAAGAGTGTGGAGGAGGCTGCGCCACAGGCCCCGCTAGTCATTGCCAGTGTAAGAATTAGCCATTTGAAGATGGGCAGGACTGATAGGGGGATCATGAAGCTATTAACCTCTAAACAAGCTGCTGAGAGCCCAGCAGATGGCAGGACTGATGGTGAGTTCGCTGCCAGATTGGGCAGTAAGCAGAACAGGAGCCCAGACTTCTCATGGACGCTGATACTATGGTTCTACCAGGCAGCTCAGCATGTGTTTTCACAATGTGTGCCTGCCTGTTGGTGTAAAGGATTGAAAATTTGCTGAGGGTTCAGGGTGTATCTGCCTGCATGATTATGAGAGAATTCTCAAAGTCATTGCCATGCATATCACACTTCGTTTTTTGGGGGTTTTTTGTTTTGTTTTTTTAAGTTAGAGGATTTGGAACATCAGTGCCACTTCTAAACAAAATTAATGAAGAGATGAATGATGCTGTTTGTATCATGCAAAACTTTAATTTTGTGTATATATATATATATATATATATATATATATATATATATATATATATATATATATATATATATATATATATATATTGTTAGCTTTTGGAAAGAACCTATGCCTTTGCACGTTCATAGATGCAAAAGAGTGCATGTGACTCCAACTTATTGTATGATTATGACTTGGTATGACTTTATCCTGCTATTTGTTCACTCTGTAAAATGGAAAAACAAGAGTGCTCAACGTGACAGTAAACTATGTTGGAAAACAAAGACAGATACACAAATGTGAGAAAGACATGAAAGCTCAGTTGAGGGCTGTGTGGAAAACTATTTTTCCCAAATGAAGACATCAAGCTGGAAGCTTCCCATGCATTTTCTTGAGCTTGTGGTAACAAACGTTAAATTCAAGTAGCATCACTTTGCTATTAGGTGTGTACTGCAGTGTGCTGGGAATTCAATTCTACCTCTGTAAGAATTGGGAATAGTGTTTGATGTCACATCCACAAACACACAGCCCTCATTATATCAACCAATATCAAGCTTTCTTTAAGAGAAAATAAAAAAAGTTTCATATAACTTTGCCACAAATGATATATAAACTCCAATGCACATGACGACTGCATGCAATCTGAACATTAGCCCAAATTCTAACTATAACTTCATTTTGAATGTATCTAATTGCTTTCATCTTTTTACTTGTCAGTTTCCAGCGTGGGTCACATCCCAACAAGAGCTCACAAACTTTTGGCTTTTTTTTTTATTATTTATTATGTGCCAGGGTGTCTGTGTGCAACTGAAGTGCAAATGCTCAGACATAGGCTCAGAGATTTATATTATACACCCCAAAGCATGACTTTACTATGAATAATTAGTTGTAGAGAAATCCTGCAGCCGTTTTGGAAGATGCACCATCTTGTACCGCTGCCATTACCGGGATGGTGAGTCCTGATGACCTTGTATCTGTTACTGCCTAATGATAAAGAAATCTTGTGATCTCAAAATGATTATGTTTTTCATATCAGTTAAGCATCAATTCATTAGTCAAATTCATGCTAAAGCTGACAGAAACAGCTTTTAATAAGTGACAATCCACACAAATATCATTTGTCAAAGGTTAATAAAGAAATAGCATCAAACTATTACAAAGAGTGTCAGCTTTGTAATTATCTACTGCTGTATTTATAGCTAGTATGTGACTTTAAACCAAATATTACCATACATTTCAGAACGCAATGCAGCCTTTAAGTAATTGCAAAAGTTTATGATTAGATATGAACATGATTTAACATGTAGACACACACAACTTGAAAATATCTTGAAAGATAAGTTTTCTCATAGCCTGCACAAACAAGAACAGATTGTAATTTGATTGATTTAGTACAGTTGTAAAATAGTAGTTAAATATATAAAAAGGATATTCAGAAGTATGAGGATTAACAGATAAAGGTAGTTCCTGAATGGGAGGGCCTATTTTGTGAATGCGTGGCACCTGCCCACTTGGGCCAACCCATAACAGCATGTCTGCCCCTGGCTCAAATAATAATAAAAAAAAACAAAAAACATAAACAAATCTGTACTCGTCTCCATTTTTTTCTTTTTTGTTTTCCATTAGAAAAAAAACAAAAAAAAACAAAAACATTTGCCTGAACATACATGGACAGATGTGATTATTGAGATTTCACAATTGTCAGTCTGTCTGTTTATCACACCTTTATTAATGCCTAAGTCCATTATTCCTCTTCCAAAAGACAAGAAATCATTCAGTCTATTGGTAAATTAAACATTTTAGCTGACTGCAGCATCTCGGTGCAGGAATGATCTTTCACATGGTGTATTCTCGATTATGTCATGTTTTATGCAAATCTGTTAAACGAGTTGCCCACGTCTAAACTACATTCGTTCTGACAAAGGGGGAAAAAAATTAGTCAGGCTGAGGGCACATTTAAAAATACTTAAATGTAGGTTAAGATTGTGGCAGAAAGATAAGTTGTAGGGGCAAATCAGAGACTACAGCACGGTTGGAGGGAAAACATGTCTAGTGGGAGACAGTGCAAAGATTTTCTATGAACTACATGATTTTATTGGTACTCCAACAGGCTGCTGCCGTCAGCTATGCCTCCAGGCACATAAAGAGGTAGTCAGAGAAATGAATATAGATTAGTACGTTTAATATTAAATGCAGGTGGTGCAGGTCAGCATGATGCGAAAAAGGTCATGAAATGTGTGGATGGTTTGTGAGGAGACCGAGTTAATTAGCTCATACTTTTTTAATGGCATGTGGTGTTCATATACCTAAAGATCCCTATAGAGCTCTGGGTAGTACATGTAATCCTCCAAGCTGAGAAGTGTGTCACCATACAGATATATGAAAACACACACACAATTTCCTTTACATTTCTTGTGAGGATGTGAGCTGTAACTCTCTCACCGTAAGCCCTGCCACTTGTGTGGGCAAAGTTAAACATATGACGGAGCAGCACGAACAGTGGCCCCATCAAAAATACCCTTTTGTTAACTAGTGTTATTCTTCTGATTCATTTCAACTTTAATCCCTGTCGCATTATGGTAGTCTGCTTTTTATTAAATAAAAACATTGTTTCTTTCCGTAAAACTGTATCATCTTACACACATATAAAGTTTTTGTGCTGCTGACCTCAGAGAGTGTGGCTACATGACATCATGCAGAAACGCTTCAAACATTATGTTACATTTTGGGTTAAAACATGACTGACTTTCAAAGACATCATTGTGACCCAGAATAACAAAAATGGAGCAGTCTTTGAGGCTGTTCTAAAAACTCATTAAACCCTGTCTCATAGATACTTTGATGCTGTTTTACAAATACAACATAAAACGGTTTTGTAAACCCTCTAAGTCATGTAAAAAAACTGCAATATTTTGTCACCTATAAAATCTTAGGTCAGTACTGTAATGTTCTTTCTTTTTTTTATCACTGCTTTGTCTTTATTTTTATCCTATTTGGAGAAATATTCATTAAATATTTTATAGATATATTTACATTATATATATATATATATATATATATATATATATATATATATATATATATATATATATATATATATATATATATATATATCCTATCAAATATGCCATATGTATTACTGTTTTATTCTGGGAAACTCGAGAATTCCGATGTAATGCGTATACAATTGTGTAATATATTTATTTATCCTTCATTCGGGGGTAATCTATATTTCCAGTCAAGTAATTAATCTGCAAACATTGCCAGAAAACTGCCTTTAAATGTAGAGCATGCTGGCATCAAAGGGTGAAATAGCTCAGTGAGTGCCAACATACTCTTATCATTGTTAGGATTAAAATCTTTTTTTTTTTTGTTTGTTTGTTTGTTTTTTTCCAAAAAGTCATATTTTAAAGGGGAACATATGAGTTGAAAGAGCCATTTTAATTCTGTTGTTTTGATCCTCTATGGTGGTTGAGGTCGAGGACCATTGGGCTATATTCTCTAATCCTTCCTATAAACAAATTTGTTCTTTAGTCCGCCTGGTCTTCATGAAAATCTTGTTTTTATCTTTTTCCTGAATTTTACAAACACTCAGGAGATTTCTCAGGAACATTTGTGTTGTTCCAGTGTTTAGTTCATTAACGATCAATAAAGACAATATGAGAATGCTGATTGTCAGACTTTGAAAAATTATTTTTTTGTTAATTTAAAAAGCCATTTGTTGTGGCAGATTGTGTCTTAAACTATAATTTCCATCAGGGGAAAATTATACAATTTTTTATTCATTTATTTAAGTCGAAGTCAACAATGGATTTATTCTATTGTTGATCTTCCTCACACAATCAGTGTAACAGACACATGAGTACAATGTACTACTGTTTAAATAGTATGTTATTTATCAAACTGATTAGTTTTTATCAGGAGATGAATGTTATGCCGTCTATGCCTGGTCCACCACACCACTTACCAACCTTCAGACTTACCTTTAGGTCAACTGGCACACTGGTTTTTTAAGGGATGGTGGGTTGGTCTGAACACAATGGGTGACAATATGCTTTACAAACTATAAAATGTACAATTCACAAGATGAGCTAAAACATACTCTAAAGCACAATCAAAGGGAAAATATCTGTAAAAATAAACAAATATAGAATGTAGTGGAAAATTGGTGGGATATTATTGTGGGTTTTTTTTGTTTTTTTTTTATCTGTACTTTCATGGTTTTTTGCCTCTGCTACAGCCACAGAATGATACCATATTTAATAAAAGAAAAAACAGTTTGACTAAATTAAAATACTTGCAAGAATAAGTGACAAATTATTGATTAAATTTATTCATGATTAGTGAAAAGTTTTTTCCAGGATCACCTTTTTATTTGGCAAGACATCTTTTTTAGTCAGTAATAGCAGGGGTTGTCAATCCCTGTACATGCACTGCAATCACGGTGTACACTTTAACTATTCCAACACCCCAACAACATGGTCCAAATGTAAACATAATACAGGCAGTAAAGCCCAGTAGGTAACAGTTAGTGGGTAACAATTACAAAAGGTTAAATTCCTTACAAACTCCTCCACATTTTTTTTCCATCAGCCCTCTGGGGTCTTTCCACACTTTACTGTGGATCTGTGATGCTGGAGAAAAGTGCATGTTATTAACTCAGCAACGTCAAACTTTATTGTTGAACTTTGAGAGGAAAACAAAACAATCTTAGACTCCAGAGGGTGCAGCTTTAGATATGTTTCAGTGTAAAAATAGCATCATTCCCAAGATGCAATGTACACATTTAATAAATATAGGTAAAACAACTGTAAGAAGCTTTAATGGAAAATTAATTTACATTTTCACAGTAAATTTGGTCATATTTTACACTTTTCTTCAAATATGTACAAGTTTGCTCTTCAGCGACTTCCCTGATATGCATCCTGAGGTGCTCGTATGACCTGCTCAGCTGCTTTTATGTGATTTGAATTTCACCATATGATTTTTCATTCATACATTCATTTTCCTAACCGCTTAATCAAATGAAGGGTCACGGGGAAGCTGGAGCCTATCCCAGCAGTCTTTGGGCCAAAGGCAGGGTACACCCTGGACAGCTCACCAGTCCATCACAGGGCACCATATAATTATCAGACTGATAACTTGATAAATAAGTGAATTTAGGGTTGCATTGTGGAATTAGCATTGGACTGACACAGTTGAATGGTCCAGAGCAACATCTGTCTACTGTTTACCATTTAATTTTTCAGGAAACATTTAGTTTTTCACATACTGCTTCTAACTTTAGCTTAGTTTTTGTAAAATAAATAATGACATGATGTAAAATGCTACTTCTCTGCTTTTCAGCAAGGGTTATATTCACTTAATTCCAAGTCCCTCTAAAACCATAAGGTTATTATTTTCTCACAATATATAACAGTTCAGATCTGAAAGAAGGTGTACCTCCGTATGTACATGACTGTAATGGGAAATATTGTGGCCAATAGCATGAGAAATTAGGGTGTTTAAAGTCCTGAATGTTGTTAACAACGTAAACAGTGCTAGGGTCACTGTAGGGTAATAGTGTTGTTTATCGGGGTGGACCAAGCAGGTTGGTCATTGACTTCAATAATGAGATTAAGACAGATGGGGAGGTACGGGTGGAAAAGATAAAGCTTTGGAGTTTGAGGAGGGGGTTGAGTTTGCCAAGCCAAGAGGTTAATCTTGAAATGCAGAGATTAATGATACTGAAGGTTTTCAAAAGGTGGAGAAAAATGAAACAAGCCTTAGATAAGTATTCCCTAATGCTGACCAAAGCTCCAATTCTACTAATTTTTAGATTATTGCACTGTGGACATCTTTGCTTGAGCAGGAAAAGCACAGGTGGAAGAGAAATGATGACTGGACGACAGTGAGCTGTTTCAGGGAGTCAGCTTGAACCAAGGTCATATTAATAAGAAAATGGGTTTGGAAGTGAAAACATGCTTTCCAATTTCTGAAATGAAATGCAAAATAACAGCAACTGCTAAATGTTTCTTGGATGACTTGTGTGAAATAACAATGAAACGAGATTTGGGAAAAAATACTTAAAACTCTTTTATTAAGTTTAGTATTTTCAAGTTTGATGAATAAAACCAATAAAAGTCCTTGTAAGTAAACTCAGACGGTCATGGTCGGTAGAACAAAACAGCCCAAGGACTATATGTGCAGTCAGATGGCCCTCTACTTGTATCTCTACCCTCGTTCTATGTAATTAAGTTCCTCTTCCAAAGAGCATTCACTGTGTGGTGATAATAAAAGAGTTTATAGAGTATTATAAGAAAACATTTACGGTGAAGTGTGATCGACACAAACAGCTTTCCCAGTAAAAATGCAATACGGTAATAGTTGCATAGTGTCATGCCAAGTTTAAATGAATTGTACGTCAAATTAATCACCCCCTTGTCAAGCTTTAGGTGAAAACGGCAGCGGACACAGTGTTATTGCATTTGTGGTTTACCCTAGTTTCTGTGTTTGTGTGTGTGTGTGTGTGTGTGTGTGTGTGTGCATGTGTGTACCAAACAAAGGCAGACAAAAAAGGCTTCTACGCTGTACCACAAAGAAACGTGTCTTTATAGAGATATTATTGCTATAGTCACTCTATTAAATTATCACTTGCCCAAATGAGATCCAATTCTGCTATTTATTCGTCTCCATTTGGACTGTGTGTTAATTCAACCTGTCCCCAGCTGAAGTGGACCCAAAACTGCAACCAGCCCAATGCTGGAAAGCCTTTTCTATGAACAAGAACTAAGCTACTCATTCAGACATGTTTGAAACACTCAGCTGTCAATAGATCAATGGAATGTAGTTTTTTTTTTTCCCTAAAGGAGCTTTGGCTTTGTTTTGTTGTCTCACCAACTTTACCTTTGACTCATCATTCTCTCAGTGCCTGCTGTCCTTGTTCCTCTTCATCTTTCACACTAAACCACTCTTATTGCGCCTATGCTCTCTCTTTCAGGCACCGTGTATCGCACTCTGCCTGCAGCATGGCCGTATGTTAATCTGTAGGAGGAGGGGTGGAAGGTGTGTTGCATTTAATCATCCTGAGGGCTGGCAGGGTGGCTGCTGGAAGTTTGTCTACTGAGACTAATTGGAACAAAATGCTCCCCTGTTGTCAGGAGAAAAAGAGACGGATAGGGATAAAGACAGAATCATGTCTGCTGCTGCAGGTAATAAGAGGAGTCTGCCAGGAGATCTAAAAAATAAAAAAAAAGCATTAATTTATATGAGTATCTTCATACAGTCACTCTCAGTTTAGGAAATGTTACTGTCTACATTTACCACTTAGGTGTTCATATTTATATGTGTGTAAATTATAGAATTAAATTTAGCAGCCTTACTATTACGGAAGATGGATACTTTATGAAGACATTTTCATTTCATTTTGCAAGTTGACACAATTTCTTAAAATCTTAGTAAAATGTCTGTGTTATACTTTAGACAAAATATCACATGGGTGGCAGTGGAGAAGAAGGTAGAGCCAGTTGTTAACCCTCTGGGGACCAAGGGTATTTTAGAGAAACAAACCTCGCCTGACTTTTTTTTAGTTTAAATGTTAATAAACACCACCTTTCACTGCCCCTTAATGTCCTATACCTTGTTTTGTTTTGTTTTTTTTATATTTATTTATTTTGAATTGAAATATCATGAACTGCTATGTAAATGAGGCTCCTTTGCTTGAAATAAAGAGTATTATAATTTCAAAGCATGACTAAAGCACTGGAGCTTTCCGATATCACTGTCAGCTGCACACACTCTCTGTTACCAAGTTATACATCTGTTACGATGCTGTTGTGTCGTTTATGTTGAAATAAACTACTTGAGTAATGCAAATGTTTTTTTGAGCAATTATGCATGGTATGCGTGCGTAAAAGCTGTTGTTTTCATAATTTATCGGCCTTATAAATACAGAAGGCAGCTATCCGACTGCTAATGACACTGATGCATAGTGATTGACACTGTTTGGAGGCGTTTCTTGAGGCATCATCAATCATCTGATTGGACAAACACGTGTCATGTGCCAAAGACAAAGGCTCTGATTGGGACACCTATTTGACACAACACTGTATCACCAGTGAATGGGCACTGCTGTCTGAAAGCCCAGAGTCTCTCGATTAAGAGGGGGGGGGGAGTAAGTTTCTATCTTCTATGGTTCGAAAGCTATGCTCAATTAAACACAACATGGTCCCTGGCATCGCTGGCGTCCCCAGAGTGTTAACTGGCCTGAAGGTCAGCAGTTTGAGCCCTGCCAGGCCAATATAAATGTGTGAATATGTTTTCCGTACCGGGTCAGAAGGTAGGAGCAGGTGATTTGCTGTGGCGACCCCTTAAGAAAGGGACGAAGCTGAAAGGGATTAAGTATAAGATGATATTTTAGTCACAGTGTTACTGTACAACAACTCCTTATCAACCATCTCTTTAAGCTCTGTTCATATAGTAACAGCTGGTTTTTAAGGCATGGAGTCACTTGAATCCACTCCACTCTTCTCTTCTGTGGGGTGTGCACAGAATTTCTGTGTGGACAGCTAACCTGAGGAAGATCATATGAACAAATATTCAATAATAAAAATGATGGTTGCATAGCTCTCATTTATTCTCATCCTCAGTGATTTATCTTTCCTCATCAAATCTACACACATTCCATGTGTCCCTCTGTACTTGTAAAGCAGCAAAAATAAACAAATTAGGAGAATCGGTTTTGACACGCGCCATCCAGTGCCCGTGTGTTCTGGCCTTGCGCGCTCGCTCAAATAGACATAAAACTGATGGTGAGGTAGTTTTATTTTCACACTTGCATTCATCTGATATGGTGTTTGGTTGCAGACTTGGTTTTTCAGTATCAGTACCAGCTCACAAATTGCAGGGTGATGTGTGTACTAGAGTTTGCTTCCTATTCCATTCACACTCTAACAGTCAATAGACTTGAGTGTTAATAAAAAAAAAAAAGAAAAAAAAAAAGAAAAAAAGAAAAAAAGCCCTGACAAAACATTTCTAATGTCACATATCTAAGGTTTCAACTAGTAGATGTTGCTGAAGGAGATGTAACTCTGTCCTCATTCCACAACTTTGTCCTCTTTGTCAAACTTTACCCCAGTCGAACAACTTTAGATTAAGGTCCCTCTTATGTGTCAATTTACCCTTTAAGATTCCTGAAAATTGTTTTTAATAAGTGAAAGAAAATATAGCCAGCTCTAAACTTGCTAATGAAATAACTGAGTTGTGAAACACAGCAAAGGGCAAATGAAGCTCCACAGTGGCAATGTTATCAGACTTCCATATGATGAAAGTGTGACAACGTAGATGCGGTCACGGTGAAATGTTTACTACACAGATGACTGCTCTTCTTTATTCTCTCTGCCTCTTGCACGTCACTGTCAAGGTCCATGCTGAAACGTAATTAAATTTTAAGATTCCTTCAAAAGGCATGACCCGTCTTTAACTCAATAAGAGCTAAAGCTTAAGATTGAAGAAAGTATTTGATGAAGCCGATACCCTTGAAGCCAAACACGGTGGGTCCTGCCGAATATGTTATTTCACTAAGTTCTTTTTCCTGAATACATTTTTATGTTCATCACAAGACAAAAGGACTAACACATATACGAATACATGGACTGAGGCAAAGATGTATTTAGCTATTCGTCACTGAGTTACAATGTGACTGCATTGCATGTTCCCCACACATTTATATCAGTCATACATGGAAACTCAGTGCAAACTAAAAATATTTCAAGAGCATTTTGTTATAGAAAGACTGATTTTCCCACAAAAGTTTTTAAGGCATTAAATGTTGTCTGCCTTTATCTGACCAGTACTTTTTTAAGCACTATTCCTATAATGATTTCATACCCTTAATTAAGGTCCATATTCATTTAATCAAAGCTATGTTTGCTTTACCCTGAAGGTTTGATATACTTCTCTATTTGGTTTGTCCAAGTTCAGAGATTACATTGATTTTTTTTTTCCATCATAGTGCTCGTAGGCAAATACCACTGTGCCTGTAAGTATAAAGGACATGACTCACAGAAAGCTGAATGCTTGTAAAAACTAACACAGTGCGACACAAAAGATAAGTTGCATCTTCCTTCTAAATGTTATAATCTTTTCTGTTTGTAAATGTGTCTGAATTTTCACACAAACTTGAAAATAAGATTTTTACTGTCATATCAGACTTTGTTAATCACATAGCTAGAAGACATACCCACACACGATCTAGATTGTTTGAACAAAGCGGCCTGAACCTTGCATGCTCAGGGGTGGCGGCTGATTGCCCAGGTCCCTCTGCCTGCCTCTAACCTTTGTATTTGCATGATCACTCGTCTTTCAATACTTTCCACTCCTTTTATTCTAAAGTCACTGTGCTGTCCTGTAGGTTTATTTACTAGTAGCTTCTCTCTGTACGTTTTCTTTGTGTGTATTTCTGGTACTCTGGTATTAGTTGAGATACCTGTTTCATTTAAGGTTGTTCATCTCTGGTGCTCCTGACAGTTGTTGACTTTGAGTTCCTGCAGGGTCCATGAGATGCCCTTTGTTGTGTTTCTGTACAAGTGTAGTAGGTTGTCTAGAGTCCATGTTGGATTGCATTGTTTTTCATATGGTGTATCTTTGTCTCTTTTGTTTCTATTTTTGTTTCTTTTCTGTTCTTGTTTTTTTTTTTCTTTTTCTGCCCCCTACAGTCAGGTCTAGCAGTACTGTATAAATTCTGTAACAAAAAAACGTTTAAAATAAACAAACATAAAATAAGATTTTGCAGATTATCAAGATGGTTTCTATACTTATAAAGCTCATCTTGGCAAAGCAAATTTGCTCAGCACAACACAGCAGCCAGACCATCAATCTGTTTGCTATCATGGCTGGAGACACAGAACGTGGACAGAAATGTTAAATCGTTTCCCTTCACTTTGAATTTTTTGCACATCTTTTAACTTTTAATTCCACTATCCATCCAATTTTAGAACTACATAAAGACATATTGAAAGTTTTCTCTATGTTTTTTTTAAATTTCTTTGTCAAATCATGCAAATGTACAACATTAAGCCGTCCCAGGCTGACAGAGGAAACATGGCACAAACATGGCACACACAAGCTTTGCATCTATTTACGCATGTTGTAATGCCTCAATATTTCTGCTTGTCTGGTTTTGGAATTAACAGAAACATGTGAATCATGGGAGTCCAAACCCAGTCCTTGATGGTGGATATCCTGCAGGTTTATGCTGTATCTCTGCTTCAGCACATCTTACTCATATCAAATGGATCCAGCGGCTTAGGTTCAGCCCAATGACTCACTGATTTAAGTCAGGTCTGTTGGAGCAGGGATACCTGGAAAACCTGCAAGCTTGTGGCCCTCGAGGACCGGAAGGGGCCACCCCATATGTAAATAAACCAACTAATTCTGACTTAAAATGCACTTGAAATAAATGAAGCTGGACAAAATCATGAGGACGTTAGCTGCTCCATCCTCTCATCCCTCCCTGCCTGCATTGAAACCCACTCTGTAATTCTTGTCACCCTTTATCCTCCTCCTTTTCAACCAGACGTGCCCACCTACTCTCTTCGACCCACTGGCTGTCTCCACGGACTACTCGCCTCAGCATATCACCTGAGCCACTCAGCTGTCTTTGCAGCTGCTCTTTCATCCCCAGTCGGCCTCCTTCTGAATACCTTTTTACTGAGGTTTGTCACCACAAATCAGCAAAATAGAAACAAAAATGCGATGCGGCCTCCCCTGTGAGGTAATTTAATTTTTTTCACACACCTACTCAGTTTATGGAGTGCAGTCCTCATGCGGGACACTGGGAGAGATATGACTGCCTGCATAGAGGTCTGTGTAACTCACGGTACAAATATGAAGGAAATAAAAACAACTCAAAACAACAAATAGATTACAAGACTGCTGCATATTGCAGCTGTGTAACTACCAAAGTGCTGCTTTGACTTTAAGTATGTAAGGTCAATACATGTCAAAGCAGCATGAAATCCAAGTCCACCTGCATTAGTGCACCTTGAATACTGACACAATGGCATGATGGTGAACTGTTTCACATCCTCTCACTGCTCATAATTGCTCTCCACTTGCCTTTAATTAAAAGACATAATCCCATTAACAAGCAGAAATAGGATTAATACCCCCTTAGACTCCAGCTGCTGCTCCATAATGAGTGTGAGCATGTATGTATATGTGTGTGAGTGAATGTGTCTCGTCCCCTGACTCAGAGATATCACTAATACCACATGGGTGATGTAGGGTGAGAAGAACTGAGCAAGAAGGCGACACCAAAGCAGGGTCAGTCAAAAAAAAAAGGAAGACTGAAGAAAGAAACAACTGAACACACAAATGAAAAGGTCAATATGTAGTCCAGTGTACGGGTGGCTTTTGATTGTACGGTGCAATTTCAAGTTTGTTTAAGTGTTTTGTTACAAGAGACTGTTTTTGCCTCCAATTTGGAGTGAAGATAGGGTTGCAATAAAGAAAAGGAGGGAGAATGATTCAATGACAAACAAACCTTACGAGAGGTCACATCGTTTCCGCAGGGACATCCTCCCTCATGGCTGAGCTGAGGTGAGAAACAATGACCGTGAAAGGATCACATGCCAGCACAACAACACCATTGTAGAAATAACAAAGGCCGCCGCTGAGCCACAAGGATAACAGGACACGGTAACAGGGGAGCGTTCAATGTTCCTGAGTCGATTATGTTGTTGTTACCTCATAGCAACGCCTCCCTACATCTGTCCTGTCCTCTAATGCATCTCTTGTAAGCCAACACTATCCTCATTTTAATGTCTGCTCTGGGATCATCCCATTTTCTCCCATGTTCTACAGGGACCCCATTGTTGTTGTCATTTGGAAATAATCTGTGACTTGATCTACTTCACTTTCTTTGTACTCCAGTGATTTCCATTACCGTTATCACCAAGATGATTGAATAAATATGTGAAACACATAAAAAAAAAAATTATAATAATAAAATTAAATTAAATAAAATTAAATGATTTCACCGCTTTAATAAAGATCACCTTTCCACCACAAGTCGGTTGCATAAACTGTATATAAAAAGATGGATGGACCCTCTGTGATGTCACCCGTAGGTTTCTGAAGAGCTGAATTGAAGCTCGGTGGGTGGTTCCTACCGTCGCCATGTTGGCAGCGTCATGCGAGTCGTCTCACCCGGAAAATACAAATATGGGCAAAGAGGTGGAGCTGAGAGGGCAGCCGTGAGCGTCATGGTGGATAATTGACAGTGAGCGAACTCCGAGCTTTCTGTCACTAAAAGCTAACCAAGCTAACCCCTAGATAACGGGAGCTAACCAGCTAACGGAGATAAGCAGGCTAAAGCTAAGTCACGTTGTTAACTGGCTAAAAACTGCGGTTGTTCTACGTTCTTCTTACTTGAAGACGTAGATTAGTAAACATGTTTATTTCTGCCGTGAAGTTGGCCTTTTTAACATGGGAGTCTATGGGTATTTGCTCTGTTTTGGAGCCAGGCCCTAGTGGATGAAGGGGCAACTGCAGTTTTATGCACTTCCGCATAGGCTTCACTTTTAACCGCCGGAGGTTGCCGCTTGGTCGGTTGTTAAGTTATGCTGTTGCACTTAATCATGAGATGTTTCATCAGTTTCAAGATGAAATGGGGTTTTTAGCAATAGCAAGGTTCATATTCCAATATCAACAAAAAAAATAAAGAAATAAGTAGGTTTTAATAACTATTCATGCACTCACGGATGGTCTTTTAACGGCCATGTAACCGAGTTGTGAGATATAATAATGTCTTGATCTGGAGCTAAACATGTCACAAGGTGTGCCAAGACTAATAAAAAGCAAGTGGCCTTGTGTACAATTTTTCATGGTCATCGACCGGTCAGTATTCCAGCCGCCAACTTTGTCAGTCAAGTGTGTGTGCACGTGTGTGTGTGTTCTTGATGTGTCAGAGTTTGAACCAGTGAGTGGTGGAGTTCAGAGGGCTTGTCTCTGCTCTCTCTGTGGGCCTCTCTCTGACAAGACAGTAATGTGACAGCGCCAAAGAGCAGACACATCTCTGACAACTAAGGTTAAACTGATAAATGGGGGCAAAAGCTGATTTTTGCTCAAAAATGGGATATACCTGTCACTGTCATCCTCCATTAGTATGAAAAATGTAATGTGGTTTGATTAATTGCACTGTATTAAGGACTATGTCAGTCAATGTGAACCCTTTCCAATGTGTCACTGATTTGCATGAAGATTTGATGAGCATAACGAAGTAAGCCTCAAATGTCTAAATCAGTTAGTTCATATGTTAGATTTGTAAATATATTTCAAGATGTCACCTATCACAAACAGCTGTTTAGAAATCCTAGTACGACACCCCAAGCTTCAGGACATCAGTGAGCGAGCTTAGCAGCTGGCATCACGGAGCGATCAAATACGACTTATGTCCATCCCAACCGAGAAGATGTATCAGTGTTTGCAGCACACACAACCCCTGATACCACCAAAAGCTCTGTTTGACTGTACCAGTATATCTGAACTTGCTTCAAAAGCACTGTGACCTTATGTTTTTGTGACGTCACTTTATCTGATCATTATTCATCTTCTCTCTATCACCATATATAAACAAATGGTTTACAGCCTACACGTAAGAATGATCATTTGAATCTGTCTTGACTATATCTGAAGGGATGGTTCTATACTTACATAATCTGAAATACTTACCCATGTGTAGCCAACCGTGTGAGTCGATAATGATTGTTCCTGACAAAGGAGAAGCTAATATAAAAGTCAGAGTACGTGGTTGCAAGAATGAATATAAAACTCTGGGCTAAGGGATCAATGTCTCCTAAAATTTCTGACCAAAGATAAATGAATGAATACGTAATATTCAGCACCACCACCCTTATTGGACTATGATGTATCGAAAACGAATGAATAATACGAAGCATAAAAAAGAGAGTTCATAAAACATCATTTAAGTTGATTCTGGTTGTTTTTGAACAGGTTTTTGCCAGGTGACTTTGTACAATTGATGACCGCTCTCTGATATTTGTTTAGCTCTGAAGGTAAAACTACGAATCAGAAAACCATTTTTCCGTCTTTTTAGAAAATGATTGAAGTAGCACTATGGGATTTTCTGACCTTTGAAACATGCATTTCTGACTCATTTTGATGGCACAGGGACATTACATATGTGCATTGCTGGAGTTGTTGTCGCCCATCAGGAGAAAACCACTGAGTTTCTTTTCACCACATCACCTGCCAGCAACTGGATATCAACACACTTGCCATTTTGAATGCACACTGTGGCTGACTCATAAAGTAAATAATGACATTATCAGAGAAAGAGGTGATGAGAAAGAAAGGACAAAGTAAGAGATGAGACAAGACTTTTTGCATTGTTTGCCTCGTCAAATTTAAAAGAAAAAAAAACCCACCAGTAATAGTTTGAGGCCATGGTTACCTAAGATCATTTAAGTGTCTAAATCTATTGCAATCATTTTTGTGCCTAAGTATAAAAAACTATTTTCTGATGCCTTCAAGTGTCCACTTAGCTTTTAAGGAATTTATGTAATCACACACTGATGGTAAGTCGAAGTAAACAATTGACACAAGTCTGACATTTTAAATTAAGCGCATGTGATAAAATGTGTGAGACAGGGGAATTGATGTGGAATTCCTGATCAAATCATTTCAAACTTAAGAATCATAATACTCACTTCAGACTCATGATTCATCATTAACTCATGTTATGTGACCTGTCCCTGCTACCACAAGCTAGCTGACAGCAAGAGATTAGACATGTTATAACTGCTACTGTCATTTTACTGCGCTGTATCAGCAGGAAAAGCAACATCTCTGGTTTCTTGTTTCAGCTCTATTTACTATTTTTTCTCCTTGGTGTGAAGGACCATATCACTCTCTTCCTTACTTCCAGACATCAGCGGCAGCTGGCCCACACTGTCTTACTGCTGGGAGAGTTACTGCCTCACCGGTGCTGAAAGTCTGCTGCTCAAATAGTCTCTGAGTGATGTTGTAGTAGGAATTATTTACTACACATGCTGCAGGTAAAGTTAATCAGTATTACATTCATATCAGTGATTTTAGCAAGGAATCAGTGGGAACTGGGGACGGGCGGAGCTCTTGAGCCCATATGGATTTCTGCACACACTCTGAGTGACTGACTCAGACGCTCAAATGACTCAAACTCTAGCATAAATCCCTCTGTTAGCTTTTGTTTCATCTTGCAATTGACAACGTCTCCTGCTCTGAACTATAATTATAGTTTTCTGATATAAAATGAGAAGAAAAATAAACACATTTTATGTAATAATTGTACAAAAAAATCTATTTTTAATCAAACAAGAGGCCAAAGTATGGAGGAACGGAACTGTCACTTAGATTTTTTTTTTAAAAAAAGGACCTTATCATTGTAAAGTGACAAGATGTCATGCTATTCATTCATTCATTATCCGAACCGCTTAGTTCAATGAAGGGTTTGCGGGGAAGCTGGAGCCTTTGGGCAGCAGTCTTTGGGCGAAAGGCAGAGTGCATCCTGGACAGCTCGCCAGTCCATCGCAGGGCGATGTCATGTTATTCTACATTATATTGTTAAAAACAGGAAACATGAAACATAAAGTTTTCTATACAGATGTTGGTGAGACCTAGAACTGCCCACTGGAGCAAGATATGTTATGAAAATCTCAACAACTTTTCCATTCAACAAGATTTCTCTATATTCTAGTATTTTTTTTTTTTTTTTTTTTTGTCAAAGATTTATCGGTCTACAACAGCTTGTTGTAAACACAGGAATTTGGGACACTTATGAGCAACAGGATGCAACACATACCTGCATGTAGTGAGACAATACACATGTTGTGTACATGTGTTGCTTTTGGCTAACATATGCCAGTAGTTACCCTTATGGCCATGATATTCTGAATACTCCAACTGAAATTATATTGCTATATGCTGGGATTGGGACTGGGACTTGCTAACATCAAGATGTAGTCCTGTGTAGTTTGTGGGTGCAATGGCTATGACAGGGGGAAGGGGTCACGATGCCCTCCCAGCTTCACCATTGCACATTCTCTCTTTGTCTCAGCCTATCATGAAGTACCATTTAAAAAATTAGACGTCTACTCCACAAACAGTTCCCCCCTTCAAAAACAAAATGTATTATATTATAATGGGAAAAGTTTCAAGTTTTGACTTGACACAACTTATCATGTTGCACCATGATATGTTTCATGTTTTTAATACAAACTATCATCTTATAGTTTGAGTTAAGTTAAGTTCCTGGTTATTTTTTTTTAGTTTGGGTGACAGCTCTATGTTTCTGTACCAAACTTGACCAATGCAGAAGTATATTACCTGATTAAAATAAAAGCCATATATATTAAAGCCTTGGACATGCAAATAAGTCCCTAAAATGCACATTATTCAGAAAATCTTTAAATTTCATCTATTATTATTCTCCTGAAACTTCCCATATTTACACAGTCCACACTAAGACACTTTCAATTTACTCTTTTCGAATTAATTTCAGAGTCAGAGGTTGATAAACAATTCCTTAAGTTAAGTATGTGCTAGTAGAGTTTTGGATTGCCCGTTTTTCATGCCACTTAACCTCAAGTCTCCATTGTAAATGACACAATGGAGCATATATCAGCCAACGTCAATTCTAAAGCTTGAAATATGAGATGGAAAAATGTGCCTATGCAGGCTGAATAGAAATCCAGCCCGACTGTAAGGCCATGACACAGAGATTGCATAACTTGTAATACATAAAACATTAAGCTTTGCATATGCAGTGCACACAGACAGCCCAGCATATGGTGTAACCTCCAATTTCCTTTTTATGTTTTTTTTGGTTTTTTTTTCTTTTCAGCTAAGGAACCATAAGTCCATCATGGCATAGAGTGTTCGGACTGCATGTGCATAGCAATGTGCCTTTCTTGGAAACTACTTAATTGAAACTGTTTGTCTTTTTTCCCCTCTCTCACTGTCTTAGTCCTACTCCTGTTTTTTTCTCTCACCTCATCTTCTAAGACCAAAGAGGAAGCCCACAGAGAGAGTTCAACACATGTTCATCAAGTTGAGCTTTTGCAGTGGACTCGTTGGAGAGAGGATTACAATTTTGTCGACGGTGGTGTGAAGGCAATAGCAGGAGAGAGAAGATATGTGTGCGTTTGTATTTGCTTTCAGCACACCACATGTGAGCTGATTAAAAACATGCGGAAAAAGTAAGAGAACAATAAAAGCAGCCATGATCCCTCAGGAGTCTTATTTATTTATCTACTGAGTTACTTTGGTGTCTTTATGAAAAAAAATAGTAATAGCACACATAAAGGCCGTGCAAAAGTTATAAACTTCAGGCCATTCCAACTGAGGTCTGTGGTAACATGACGCTCTAAAAAAATCACGACAATCATTAAAAGTGAGAAAAACTTCAAAGTGAAACTCTAAAGAAGAAAAAAAAAAGAGAAAGGAGATAGTTTTAGAGATAATTATGAAACTTAGGGCTGAAAGTTGCCCCATTTATATCTATGCGCCAAAGATCCAGCATCTTTCTCCTCCGCCTCCCTGTCCTCGAGTTCACCTCGCTGTCTTGTTTTTCCAAAGCTGTCCTCCTTGTTACCTAGCTAATCCCAGCCACTGTCAAGATTTGAATGCCGCTTTCAGCATGTGCCATATTTTTCAGCATTGAGCATCATTTCCTTGAGCCCGACAGACAAGGAGAGAGAAGAAGGAGGGGGACTGGATAGGAGATAAAGAGACACACTTCTTGGATTACACACACACACACACACACACACACACATATACACATAAATATGTATACACATGCAGGAACACATTGTGTGAGTCTCTGTTTAATTAGCCTGGTGGTTTATCAGGGTGATCAGGAGTTCAACACAGTAAAGTTTCCTGTAGATAAAACAGTGTTCGGGGGAGTTGGGCCTAATGAATGCTGAGCCGCATACAGGAGGAGGAAGAGGAGAAGAAGGAGAAAGAAGAAAGAACACAAGCAAAGGATGACAGGAGGGCGCTTCAGTTTAATTGCTTACCTGATACTTTCACTTGCTCTCCATCATTCTCTTTTTATCTATTACAACAGATGAGAAAATTGCCTCTAACACATGCATCAGACACTTTCTTTTATTTGCCAGGAATAGAGCTGAGTTTTTATGATGACAGTTTAACTGTGGGAGTAAGTGATGGTGCCTTCTTCCACTGTTTGGACATTTAAGAGATTTGTGCGCTGATAGATTGACCAGGAGGAGTTAATGGAGCCAGTTTGTTTCAGTGGAATTAATATAGTTTGCGTGACAGTTACAGTAACATTTTTACAATTGAAATAGATTTTGTTTACTTTTTCCAGTTAGTCTTGAGCACAGCAGTATTTTCCCAAAGCTTCACACCAAGATAGCATGTAGTGCTTATAACTTATTGTTCACACCCATCTGTGTTGGTGGGAAATGGACGATATTTAAATGGCACTTCTTCAGACTTGCTGACCACTTTAAGACTGCAAGCCACATTTATTTACAAAGACACACACACGCACACACCAACTATCTGTTAACCATCTAAGAGGCTTTAAAGCTTATACGTTTGTCATACACACAAACACATGAATCCCTGGGACTAAATTACATTCCCTTGGCTGGTTAAGGAAATTTAGACCCCTTAAAAGAGAAAACTGGGGATCAAACTACTAAATGTTTTGTAACACTTTATACCACTGATTTGACATAATATACATGTATACAGTATATATTACTTACCATCACCACCATGCTAGAAAAAAAAAAAATTATTCTAGTCATTATCTGTTATTGAATTCTATGTGTATTTGCATTGATTCATATAACATATATGTTCTAGTTTTAAAATTGGTAAAGAACACACACTTCATAAAGCAGGAATCATAAATTAATAGAAAAGAAAAGACAAGACCAAACAGTGTAACATCCTGCAAGTGGTAAGTGATAGTCATCCAATCTTCTAATAGAGGACACAATGATGAGTTCTAAAACCGTCACCTGTAATGAATCTGAGAGGTCTGTGATATAAAGCTTGAGGATGTGAGCAGCGGTGTGGATGTAAAATGCTCCTGCAGTTGAACTGAAGCTCAAGCTAAATTGATGTACAATCTGTAACCTACAGATAAAAGAAAGAAAAGGGCTTGTTGTATTTATTTATTTATTTAAGTAAACTCTTGAGCTTCAGGATATTATTTGATTTTTCCAACTCCTTCGTTTCAGGCAGTACTAAGCCCATGACTGTGATAATCTTATAAACTAAATGTAAATAAAAAGAAAAAACCCAAAAGCCCTCCTTCTAGATTAAGGTATGGTTAATGTTTTACACCAGCAAGGAAATAAAATAGCCTAAGCTGTAAATACACAGAGAAGTTTGGATATGTAATTTGAGTGTAATTTAAAGAGATAGTTTTAATTTGATATATCTAGCAGCTTAGAATCACTACGTGGGACTATACTCACACCACAGTCCTCTTTATGGGATGGTGTGGAAACAATCACCTCATCCTGATTACTACGAACAAAAGAGGTCAATTTTGGGAGGAACAGGAGAAGCAAAGTACTTTTTATATTCTGGGAGAACTGGTGGGAGTTCAGGTGGACAACAGAATTAAGTGAAAATTCAACACATAACAATAGAAAAGATTGTTTCTCCATAAACTTCAGTTAATTCTGTATCTACATTAAGATCCTCAATGAGTCAGTGCTGGAGAGTGCAATCTGCTTTGTAGCCATGTGTTGTGGGAAGCAGCTTAAGAGTCAGAGACATACTGGTAATGAAAGCTGACGGTGCCCTGGACAGCTCTGGAGCCCCTGGAGCTGATTACACACACAAGAGTGCTGCACAAGGTGCTGCATATAATGAACCATTCTTAACCACCTCACACAAAAACACAGTGTGCTCAGTGAGAGGCATCTTCAGCTCCACTGCAAGAAAAATGGGTAAAGGATATCATTCTCTTAAACAGTAATAGTCATTTAGGAGAGGAGCTTATTTCTCTAACTAATGGCCACTTGTGATTCAAAAGAAATTATTCAATTTCAAACATAGTAATACATGGCAATAGAAAGAAGTAAAAAGTGGACATGGTGGTCCGTAACTGTGGTTTTCAGCTGGTTAGGATGTAGACCCACATTTATTGTTTGAACATCAGATCATATGGAATTAAATTACGAATATTTAAAAACACTGAATGAAAAATAGGACAACTGAGAAGTAGTTGTAAAGCAGTTTCAGAAATACACAGCTTTATCTGAGCAAGATCTCAAATACACTACAAACACTGTGCTGATTTAACAATTCAGTCACTTCTTCAAGCATAAGGCTGCCATGAAAAAATAATTCTGAAAGAGTCATTTTTAACTATTTCAGCTGGTGTTTTCTTGGAAAAAGCATGACATAAAATGTGCAACTGAGAAGTGCATAAAACATGGGTTTAAATGCCAAATAAAATAAAACATAGCAAAGGATATTGTCTGAATCCTTGAAATCCTACATTTTAGATTTTAACAAAAAACCTAAAATAGATTTTTTTTAAAAATCTGATTACCTCACCAGTAAATCCTGAGAACACTGTCTTTTCAGGTAAGCAAACTTTTTCTTGCTTCAACCTTCAACACTGACATCATAGAGATGGGACTGGAGGAACGCATGGAACTGGGGGTGTTTTTAGGTCCTGGCATTTTTTTGTCCAAGTAAAGACCTACAACCTACTTAAAACAGGTTCACTACCCACTTTGGGACCCACCAGTTGAGAATCTCTGATCTATCGAACTCTGCTGCAACACCCTGCAACAACAGACTTTTTGCCACATTAAATATGTAAACACTTCTAAAGACAACTCAAAGAAATCCTGCAAACTTTTATTCCTATACAACAACTTGTAACTATATTGGTATCTGTATCGAGTCACTGTGCTGTTTTATGAACAGCCTAACAGTCGACACAGCTTTTTTTTTGCATTTAATGAATCAATTAATTGATTAAGTCATAAATGGTGCAACCAGTCAGCTTTCTGTTTTTGGGTCAGCCAAGACTAAAGCATAAAATACGAAACATTTAACCTTACTGCCTTTTAATTCAAAATAGATATATATCCTTCTTTACTTCCTTTGTAACCACAGCTGTATGCCCTCAGGATCCACAAAGCAGGAATTATCGGCATTAGCATGTGTGTTATTTTCTCATTATTATGCATTTTGAGGAAAGGTGATCCATAAAAAAAACTGGCTTTTATGTTAATATACTTAAGGAAATTACATTGGCTGCCTCTCTAGCGTTCGTTGTCAAAAACATCAGAGACAGATCACAAACTTCTAAATCTGCAAATACTCCAAGTGATTTCTATGTTTTTGGGTAATTGACTCTAGACTTGTGCAGCAAATATGTATTGTGCAGCACAAAATCTCGATCCAGGCAAAACAAAAAGCAGCCAGCCTTCCTCTATACTCAGTCACCAAGTTAATGAGAGCGTATGGATGTTGCTTAATTTTAGGTAAGCATGAGTAAATTCTCTGTTGTGGTCTTTGTTTGTGAGCTGCAAATTAACCCACCCACTGCCTCAATTGTGTCCAACAATGACATGATGCTTTTTGATGTCAAAGAGACCAAGTCTCTGCCAATTTTCACTCAAAGAAAAATAATTTAATAAAAGGTCATTTGTGACAGAACAAGCACCCAGTTTCACCCCCACCAGCAAGTAGAATCATTCCCTCCCAGTTATAATGTAATCACATCCAATTAGGGGAATGACAAAGCGGTCTTCATAGTTCCAGCAGGAGGGGAAGTGTCATTTTGCTTCTTTTCTGCTATGGGGATAAGCCGGTTCCATCATGCCTTGTCATCCCGCCAGTGTTTTTCTTTTTAACACCCAAAATTTCACTTTCCAATTTTCCAATGGTTGCCTATCCAGGTCTTCAGAGAAAATCAAATAAACAAGTGAAAACTCAACCACACTGACTAACCCTCCTCTGGGGGATGAATGCTGGGACTGCGTTCCAAAAGAAGATGGAAAACGGACAGAAAGTGAACCGAGATCTCTGTTTAGAACTACAATGATTTTTTGCAGGAATTATAATTGGAAACAGTTTAACAGAATTTTTTTTTTAAAAATGGGAAAAATGCTGTATAATAATTTATATTAAATATTGTGGAATTTATGGATTTCATCATCCCATTCAGTGAAATAGAAACATTAAAAACAGACCTCTAAAGAAAATGCTCATATATTACATTTGTTTCTGTTCAAAGTTGTCCACAATAAATAAGATGCAGCACATGTCATCATAGTTAGTGTTTTATGAGTCAAACTCCTGAGGGAGGTACAGCTAGTATTATATAAATCCTTAAAAAAAAGTCTTCAATAAGCATCAGTCTGATTCTTTTTTTCACTCAAAGTTTCCTCCTTTTTCCACAAAATGTGTTAAAAACACACAGGGAAAAAAAAAAATCCAAAGGCATGGAGATGAACGGCACTTATGACGGCCAGTTTAACTCAATATTTTACAGTTATTTAACGGCCTAATTTTCAATAAATCATGTGGAAAGTGTAATTGAAAAGAGAAAAAAAAATAGAGAGAAAAAAAGAGATATAACCAGAATATGTATTCCAAAGAAGAAAAAATAAATAAAAGGGATATTCACTTCAAAAACCAGCATATAGCATTTGCACAGGCTTTGATGAGCAGCCCACAGAAAGAGCCTTGAAAGCTGGAGATTCCTTTCAGAAGCAAAACTGGTGCAAAGAGAGCCGAAAGAGAGGAAGCCAACATACACGGTCTGGTTCCGGCACCAGAGTAGGTAAGGACTGAACACATGCACAATAACACACACACACACAATCTGGATTATTCAGTAGTCCAAAATATTGCTGAACAGCTGGATTGAAATATATCGACCAGAACATGGACACACAGTTTCAGCCTGTTGTTTTATTGATGTTATCCGCTGCTTTCCTCTCGGCACCATTTCTCCATGGACAACCCCAGCCAATAGGGTGGCTGTTGGTGACACTTTAGTGACCCCATCTGGCAGAGGATTGGTTAAAACTCTAGTCGTATGAACAGATTACCCACCAGCAACAACATTTCTGATTGGATATTCCCCTTTTCTTCCCAAAGGCTAGTCATCATCCTCTGTTGAAGAGCTCGGCCTTTGTTGTTGAAGGGTGTCTTGGAAGTGTGTGGGCTTGAGCGTGCGGCAAAGAGGAAATTAAAAATTGCTGATCTCTGTCTGGCAAATAAAGAGCAGCAGTCTGCAGCAGGCTGTCATCTTGGTTATGCCACCCACCCTGACAGCTCTGCCTCCTCAGTGGAGCACAAGACTGAGACCAAAAGTGATTTTGAGGCCTTCAGCTGGATCAGATGTGAAAGTTCTGACTGCCCACATGTGGATGCGTATGTATTTGAGGAAGTTTGTCCTGTAAGTGCTTGTGTAAATTTATCCTTCAGTGGTTCTTTGTTGAGGATTGTGGTTCTGTGACTAAGGACATAAATTTAAATCAAGGCAACTGCACATTATTCTCAATTTAACTGATGTCATACATAAAAACTTGGGAGGAGTCACTTGGAAAATTTAATGCAATATTTCCACAGCTCAATATACCTTCCCCTAACATATATAATTGTTATGATAAAATAGTTTTTGCTTTAAGAGGTCATGTGCCATAAAACAAGAATATATAATTACAATCTACTTCATCATTTTCTCAAACAGCAACTTAGCTCTGACAAAACTTTCTGTCTAATTTTAATTTTATCTCTGCCTAGTTATGTGTTATCACATTTATTTTGAAATACTATACTGGATCCATACATGTACATGTAGCCTTAGCACACGCACGCCTTAATGTGGGCATATATATTTGAGGCGACGTGTTGTGGACCATCCCGTCAGTGCATTTAGCGGGCACTGTGACTGCTGTGGATCGAGAAGGGTTGTCTGAAGGTAGAGGAAGGATTAGAGCACTTCAAAGCAATGCTCACTTCTAAGCTGACTGATGCAAAATCCGCTTTGTGCAAATGGACAGCCAGCACTCCAAATATAAAAGAAAAAGAAAAAAAAAAAAAACACTCAGAGCTGAGGACGATTTGACTGTGCTCTCAATACACTGATATAACTTGAAAAAGACCCAACTTAAGCACTTATAGAAAAGATGTGGGTATGTTCATTCAAACTTTCAAATTAGAAAAAGAAAATATTTAAAACTAAATCATGATTACTCTGTATGGAGTTTTAAAACACTACTTTCTTGTACAAGTTTTGCAATATCTATAAAATTGTTGTGCTATTTTTTGGGCTGACTGGTGTTTTGTGCTTATGTGGTATACTTCTCATGAAAGACCTCATAAAACTATCATAATTTTCTTATTATTATTATTATTATTATTATTATTATTATTATCTTAAATTTTTGTTTTTTACCAGCTCTTAACAGGATGCCTGATAAACTATGTAACCTATGAAGAGAGGAACAGATGAGAACTGGGCTCCCTGCTGTGCAGTGAGATGAAGACTTAGAGGTGGGCGTGTGGGTGGGTGATGAAGTGGCCGTGGTCAGAGTACAGTGGCCAGCAGGGCCACTTCACTAAGTCCTAAATCACTGGAAAACCGGACTGCTGAAGTGATGGATGGGCCCGCCACGCCCCGGATCAGAAACCCACTATCCGTCTCAAAGAAGAAATGCTTAAATACGGATGTAGCGGACTCTGGGATACACACAAACACACACAGATACACACACAAAGTTGCTCGCTTGCAAATATACATGAACAAAACTGCACAAAGAGACACGTAATGAAAAGAGCCAGCAGGCAGAAGCAGAGATTTATGGGAAGAGAGGTGCTGTGGTCAGGTGAATAGATTGGTTAGCTGGCAAGGTGGGTGGGCTCTGCAGCATCAGTGGCCAAGACAAACCTTCTAATCATTCAGATAGGCTGGCTGATTTATGCTGATGAATTATATCTTGGAGAGGAATTCAGTCACAACAATATTTTGGCTGAACCAGAAAATATCCACCGTGAGGTACCTAATTTGTTCACAGTAAAAGGGCGATTTAAATAAGTAACAAAAAGACGTTTCTCTCAAGGAAAAATTACAAATAGCAATTTCTCCACAAATGAACCTTAACCTGAGGGTAAAGCAAGGATTTCTCAGTTGATACTTGCTTGGTCTTTATGCATATCGTCTGTACATGCGAGAGGGAGGAGAAACAAATCTTTGCATCAAGTGAAGAATTATTAAAACAATGTTTAAATCTGACAATATTCTCTGAATTAGTGGAACATTACAATATTGAGTTTGACATGTTTTTGCTGTTTTCATTCAATTTGAAGGAGCACTGGGTTTTTGCAGACTTTTGCTCTATTCTCTAAAAAGAACCTGTGTAGTTTATTTGCTTGTTAATCAGGAATATGCAGTTGTTCTCTGTGTGTTTGTTTTTATTTCTTCAATATTTACATTTAAACAAAGAAAGGAAACAAAAAGCTGCCATATAACTATCTAATACACACAGCAATGTGATGTTGTATGCTGGCGGCTGACTCAAATGCACAACAAATTAAAGATGTCCCACAAAATCTGACTGAGCTGGATGCGGATCAGGCTTTTTAAAGTTCTGCTATTTCCAATAAAGTTAATACATAATTTGTGTTTCTCTAACCTTTTTTGATTCCTGCCAGATACACTTTTGTTTATATCAAGCGGAGTAACTAAGGACTTTTCTGTGCAGGAAACTTCCCTGTCCTGGGCCAAAAAGCTCCGGCCCAGAGCGCCTCTGTAATCAGTGTAAAGCTACAGAAAAAGAATAAAAGGGTTTCTACTTTGCCAGAAAATTACACATTATAGTACGTAATTATATTAAACTTCTAAATGGTTCTACCCCATGTGCACATTTTGTAATTGATAAAAGAGAAGAAGTGAAGCCATAAAGACTCAATGACCTTTTCATTAATTGTTGTTAAAAAATAGAGTTTCTGTAAAAACAATCTATAAAAGGGACTTTTATAAAAACCCAAAAACAAAAAACCCCGCAGTGCTGCACGACTGCAGACAAAAGCAGAGACCTGCAGTGATGTTGCAGGCACATATTTTACAGTGACATAAACAAAAACTTTTAAACAGAAGTCAAAGTTTTAAAGATAAATCTCTTTAGTGTAAAGTTGCTCTACTGTGGATGTAAATTCAAAAGTAAACTACATGAAAAATCACTTTGATCTTTATTCATGTCTCATTAAATTCCAGAGGGAGATTTAACAATTTCGCATAAAACATTTTGTTTCTTGTTTTATCAGTTAGACACGAGACTTTACGTTCTGCGGGTTTTTTGCCAGAGTGGACTGCTATGAAGAAGTCCTGCTTTGCCTTACATATTTTCTCAACTCTTGTAGTCACTTGTAAGTTTGTTTCTGTGCTATTATTTTAGAAATGTGTGTCAGGTTGCAAAGCTCAGCCTGTCTGTTCTGTGACACTAAACTGTCTGAGACAGCTGGCCACTCTAAAGCAATCTGAGAAATCGCTGGGCGTGTCGTCATATTTCTTCTCATGTCAGGCCGCAGAATGAAGAAATCCTTGGGATTAGCGTCGGGGTTTGTATTTGTCGACAGACCGGTGACAGACCGGATCGAAAACCAGAGCTTTAAAAGTCTTGCCACACCCAACATCCATTATAAGATGGCTTTAAAAGCATAACTAACACACACAAGGAACATAATTAAAAACTTCAAGTTCTTTCTTGCGAGCAATGATCAAAACTTTGAAATGCTTCGCTATGAGGCGAGTTAGATGGTGAGCTTTGCATTTGTTGTGGACCTGAAGCAGTTCTGGTTTGCCCATCAGCTACCAAGAAATAATAACAATATAAAAACAATATTTGTTTCTGAAATATTTTGTTTTTTGGGGGGGAAAGTTTAAACTCCAGCAGATCAATTAATAGTCATGTCATTTTTAAATGCTATTTTATTGCATTGTAAAGCCATACTTTTTATCAAGTAGCTTCAAAAGATGATGCAAAATGTGCAGTGAGTAAGATTACAAATATGTGTGTGTGTGTGTACTGGAACACATAACCTGAGTGTGTGTACAGATACGTTTCCCATTGATTTATCTTGCTTGTTCCAAAATTCTTAAAGTGGAAAACTGCTTAAAATTTTTCAGATTCCACTTGTCACATTCATGACAGCCTATCAAAGAGTGATTACACTAAATGTGATTTTAAATGGTTGCAGATGTCACTTTGTATGATACTGATCCATGGTACCGCTTAGTGCTCGGCGTCTCTGCCAGCAGGTAGGCAGCACCAACCTTTCCCTGAGTCAGCGTGTGCATGGCTGCATTGATTAGGTGTGACTACTTAGGTCAGGGGCCAATTTGAGGTTGCCACAGGGTCAAGCGTGTTGTCCAATATAACAGCAGGACCTCCAGACTGGATCCGGCCAGTATCCTGGCAACAAGCACTTCCCTCCCCCAATCCGAACCATGAGAGCACTCGTCCCGTGGTGATCGAGACTGTAGGGCTCCATTCTCTTTTCATCAGCTTTGCTACAACTGTTCTTATAACTTGGCCCAGATGAATTAACTTGAACAATAGAAACAAAGGGTCACTAAAGCGTCCACCATTGTCACAGAGTGCAATTAAACTGAGTGTTCAGTTTGTACCGTTTTTGGGTAAAAAACTGTTTAAATGGCTACTCTTTTTTTTTTTTTTTTGGAAGCCTTGCTGTGATGGCTGAAGAAACAAAGTCTGGCAGCCATTTTTTTTCCTCTTTTTTTTTTCTGGGAAATTATTTTCTCCGAACATAAGGATAAAACAAAACAGACCAAAGAGATGTGCAGCTAATTTATGTGTTTTTATAGGTTTCCTCAGTAAATTGTCACCCAAAATGCCCGTGGACTTACTGCAGCCTCGTTACATTTATGGATTATTACATTCTCAGACAGGATCAGTGAGAAAATTTAATGAAATACCATCAAATTTTGTCAATGACGTGTTTTCAACCCATTTAAATCAGTCATTATATTAGAATAACGTGTCTTGGTGTCTAATAATGTCGAGTGAATTACAAAGTGATTTGAAATGAAGAGGAGTCAGCTATTCCAGGATTACATGCTCAGTTGAATTCAATAAGCCGTTGAATACTGTAATAGGAAACCATAGAAAAATCCATACTTACCACATCATCTGATAAAAATGTCCGCTTGCTGCTCTGCAGGACTCTGTTAAACCTATTAAATACCTTGCTTTTCCTGCTAATTCCAAAATATTATGCTGATTACAAAAGAGCAATAACCAACAACATTCGTAAACCTTTGTACTCTAATCAAATAGTTATTAAAACACAATTTACTAAAGATCATTAAAAGTGTGTCATTTGGGGTAAAGTATGTGAGAAACAGACAAAAGGGCAGCACATGTTTCAATGATCTTTCCATACAGAAGGCTGTAAAAGTCAGAGGGTGGAAAATATAGCGCTTCAAGACAAACTTAGCATTTGCAGTGTCACACACTTTTGACATCAAATCATTTTTGTAGTCTCGACGGCTTGAAAGGAGCTGTGAATAGTTTCATGCTGAGACGTGACATCTAATTATGACCAGTTTGGCTGATTTATTTTCAAACCAATTGTAAATAAACGAAAATCTGAGGCATCATGTGTCGATTTATTGTAGAAAAAATATTGAATAAATTAATAAAAAAATTAAAAAGTAAATAAATGAAAATAAAAAACCAAGACTTGTGCATAATTTGCTGGCAGGCAAATCTCATCATTATTTGAACAAAATTGCTATTACTGACTAAATTACTATAATATACTGAATAAAAGATTTTTTTTTTAAAGTGATGGTAAAGTTTATTGACATTTTTGTTTTGAAAAGAACAAACACAAATCATGTTACAAGCTGTATTTTTTTTCTGTAGCTCTTTTTAGTCTTTTCTTTTAAACAATAACATAAAACAGTATGAATTTCATCATTTTTGCAGCAACAATTTAAAAAAATACTTCTGCTTAACTGTTCAACATCATTAGTATTGGTATCTGCTGTTAATTACAGCTAATACCTTTTTTTTTCGTCATGTCTGTCTCATTTTTTTTCTCACTTCATATATGAATATGATCACATAATTGTAACATAATGTTACAGCTGAACTGCCAAAAGCTTCCCATAACAATGGGCAAAATGGTCCCACAACAATCCAATTTGTAACTCTATAATGAGGGCTTTTTTTTTGTTGTTATTATCGTCACATTTAACCTTAATTATGTCTGTATGTGTTTTCAGCATTTCAGTAATGCAAAAATACCCCACAAGCACCGTAACTGTCCACATGAAGGCTTCTTATATGAACAAATGATTACCCTTTCTGCACAATACTGTTATCCTGACTAATGCCGACACTCCAGAGACAACACTCCCACAATACCTTTAGGAACCCCCACAGAGGCACCCAACTGAGCACCAGTCCCAAACCCCAGAGACTCATGATCAAGAACATCCATTCCCTGGATCATGATACTAATGACTGTAATGTGTGTCAAGTGGCTTACACACCAGTCCCGCAACCTATCCAGGCTGCCTTTTCTTGCAAAGCACTTCCACAACTGTAAGGCTTTTCCTCCTTGGTGCCCCTTGAAGTCTGCGTGTTTGCAAGCCAAAAGACTTGCTGTCACTTCTTCATTGCAAATATTTGCTTTCCTTGTATCTGATAACGATAATTATGTTTTCCCACTTTTTCCAGATTGAGAAATGGTGTGCGTGACCGAGTGCGTAACACGCATCTGTGCGAGTGTGTGTCCATGCAAGCCTCGGTAATTGGGCCAGCTCTGCTCTCCCTCAGAGACCCCGGAGGTAGAAGAACTCAGTGTGCCATTACATCCTCCTCCTCGCTCCCTTCAGTCAATCCGTCACACACCTCTTCTTCCCCACGTGCAAGTGAGTGTACCTATGAGTTTGTTGTGTTTGCGCGTATGCATGAATGTTTGAATGTGTGCATGGTTCAGAGTTTCTTTGCACTGGTTATGTTCGGATGCATAGTGTGTGTAAGAGGTTGTGTTTGTGTGTGTCTCATAATGAAGCCATATGGCCTGTCTGTTAGTATGCAAGCTGCCAGCACTGGGAGCTGTGACGCTGGCAAAAAGCACGGAGATGAGACGTGAGGGGCATACTCCTGTCTTCTTACTCTTCTATTCTCGTGTCTTCTCCTTTCTCCTTTGTCCGACCTCCCTTTCTCTTCTCTACCTCTCTTCTTTGTTGCCTTTTCATCTGCTTTTCCTCTGTCCTCCACTTGTCTTCTATCCTTCTTATCCTCTGTTCCCTCATCTGTACTGTCCACCTCTCGAGTTCTCGATCTAATTCTGTTTTTTTTTTTTAGACTTACACTCTGCTTAGTACTTTTCCTCCACTTCTAATTCTTGATCACCACATTAGACCCTGTTGTTTCTGCCTCTCCCTCCCTCTTGCTCCCAATAAGATTAACTGGTGTGAAACGATCCATTTCCACATTTTCCTGTGTAGCCTGGAGAAGAGAGAGCAGCCTGACCTAAATTTACATGTTAGGGAGACAATCTAAATGACAGCATACGGAGAGAGAGAAAGACCAAGAGATGAGGAATTGGCGTTTGTCTGTCAGGGATTTTCTTTTTACAGTAAGAAAAGTTTTAATTAATGTTTCTCTTAAGAAAAATGACTTCAAAAGTGAAATTAATGGTCCCAAATCCTGTGCATAGTTTTTTTTTTTTTTTTTTTTTTTTGGGAGGGTGATTTGAATTATAAGGCTTACATCTTTGCGCTCAAATGTGTAGCAGCCACATTTGAGAGCAAAGATGCAGATGAGGACACAACTTTTTTTTTAAAAAATTCATTATTAAAAATGATATTTTTCAATAGATTGGTTTGTATCTGATTGTATGTCCAATGATGCTAATGGTATTTAAAAATTCAGGGACATTTATTTTTGTATTTAAACATGTAAATGCAAAAATGTCATGTTGTCATTGAAAAATTAAAAACAAAAATTTAATCAGAAAGAAATTCAATAAACCATGTTTTTCCAAATCCACTGAATAAAAAAAAAACAAAAAAACAGGAGGAGCAGGGCACTGACAGCACACAAGAAACTAAAAACCTAATTTTATTTCTAATTGTGAAACTAGCATGTTTTTTGCCAGAGTCATTAATAAAAACAATTAGGATTCACTGCTTTTGAGTGTAGTGTAATATCTTTAACATATCTTTGATAATCCTATGTATTCAAAGGAGGCTTACTGTCTTTAACCCTTCTCACTTAACCCATTTCCATTTGAGGAAAAAGGAATTCTCGTATGTTGAGTTAATGGCTTACAACACTACCTCCCTTCTTTGTTCTTTATTTTTCAAATAAGTATGAAAAACCTGTTGCAGTAAACACAATAACATATTTATAAAAATAACATAATTATAATAATTTCCAGTTGAATGAGGGTACAGCAGATTTTTGAAAAAAAAAAAAAAAAAAAAAAAAAAAGCATTCAAATCTGCCAGTAAATGAAAATATATTCATAATAAATAATGATGATAATGAATAATAATCACAACTATGTGATTTAGAAACATGTTACGACTCACTGATTAGTTACAAACTCTGCTCAAACTTGACCTAAGACCATAACAGTCTTGTTATTCTTTGTTTAGAATATTTAATCCTAGACTGAGAATTGTTTATGTATAGAGTATTAATAAATGTATGTTTTTGCTGTTTATTGTCACCGTGAGTCTCACAGTGGGAGATATCTTGTGTGAGGTAAGGTTGTGATTCACAGAACTTAAGAACTTCAGGAACTATCTCTTGCTTTGCTCAATTTGTTCATCTCGGGCTCTCCCTCTTTCTCTATTTTTGACTGCCATGTGTTCTCTTCAGGGAGGACAGGAGGTGGACTCCTTCCGCATGCATGGGTGTGAGAGGAAGATTCAATACCCCTTTGCTTGCTGAGACACACAAGTGAAGGGGTGGCTTAGTTTGGAGTGTGGTTGTGTGAAAAAAACCCTCACGCAATGGAACAAGACAGCCTGTCCCAGAGTCTTCACCGAAGGGAGTGGGCCTTCCCATATCTCTGAATGTTTGCTGTTCATTAGCAAGACACTGCTCTTGCATGTATGTGCATGTGTTTCTGTCTCATCTTGGTGGTAGAAGTTGGGTCTCTGTTTATGCCAGTGTTCCTGCATGTGGGATAGCAGCAGCTTGCGTGATCAGAACAAAGCAAGAGAGCATGACAGAAAATCCCTCAATACCCGGCCTTTAAAAAATGCAGGAGGCCAATGCACGCAGAAGCAAGTAAGGTAAATGTATAAATTATGGACCAAAAAAAGTCTGCTTCAAAAAGAGGGAGAGATCCCCCACATGAGGCTACAAACTTTATTGCAAGTGAAGACAGAGCTGGAACAGCTGCAGAGAGCTAGCTGGAGTTGCTTCACTCCGTCTAACTAAATAATGACCCAGCACCTTTCCAATAAATGGACCGTGTAAAGCTCCACTTGGAAATTTTTGGCATTAGGCCAGTATCATTCCAGTATCGACTGGGATACGAAAAAATATGTTGGAATGTTTGGAATGGTATTTCCAATGTTTTTTTTGTTTTTTGTTTTTTTCTTGTTTGAGAAAAAGAAGTCGGCATTTCATTAAGACTATAAATTCCACAGAAATAAATAAAACACATTTATAATGAAAATAGAGTTCCCCATGCATAAAATAGCTTGTAAAAATAAATCAATTAAAATAATATAGACATGATATTAACCCTGGGATACACAATGTCTTAAATAACATGCCATATTTTTTTACATTATATTCTTACCTCTGCATGCATGTACAAGGACACTTTTCTTTGTCTTTTTTATTGTTTGACTTTTTGTTTTGTGTTTTGTCTGTTCTATTTTTTTTTTAATAATATATTGTTACATTCATATAATAAAAATATTCTATAAAAATGGACTAGATTAATTTTCTTGTCCTGTTTATCACTGAGGTAAAGTTGGTAATCACACATATGTGTTTACATAAAATTTTATATAATACTATTTTATTCTTCAGTAAGTGGCAGTGTGTTGGGTAACTCTCCAATTGTCCACTTAAGTGGAAAATTTGCCAATATTCCATCTTCACTTACAAATATACTAGAAAACAGACTTGAAATAGGTGTCCACTGTAGTGCATTAAAGGGTTCATATCAGCAAAAACAATATACAGACACGAGTTTGTACACTGGTGTTGTAGAGGTTTTATTTAGACTTCCGAAAAGTGCTTTTAAGCATTTTTATAATGAGGGTAATTTGTTGGTATACATGTAAAAGAAAAAAAGAACATTTGTGAGATGTAGGTCTATTTATTTTATATGAATTTGTTTCACTATGAAATGGTGTTTTATTTATGTTGACATTAAATATTATGTTAATGTACTGCAGGTTCAGCACTAAAATAAAAATGGGACCTTACAAAATTGTCTGTACACTATGTAACTACAAATACTATTTATAAGGCAAAAATAGAGCAATAAAGCAGAAAATGACAGATATAAAACATCCAACTCTTCTCATTCTGATTTCTGTATTTTCTGCTTTTCTATGTATTTACTGACACCAGGTTTATTGTTATGAAATAAACTGAATAAAATATTTTGTCAGTGAAATACTCCGTGCAAAATCTGGTCACAGTTAAATATTTTGACCACCAGCTTATTTAGAGAAGACATTTTTATTCCCTTCATTATTATTATTATTATTATTATTATTATTATTATTATTATTATTATTATTATTATTATTATTATTATTATTATTTATTTGTTTGTTTTTATTATTTTCTTTAGGTCTATTTCTATTAGGTTGATTTAAATTGTTTGACATTGTGTTCCTCCTGTGTAACTCTAATAGTTAAATGGCAGTACATTTAGACTAGACTGAGGTCCCAAAAAAACAACCACTGAATTTATTTTCATTAGAGCTTGGATAAGGGAGTCGTCCCAAATTTATCAAAAAGAAAAATTCAGTTTGCTTAATAAGTTAGAAAAAAATGTCAATAAACCTTTAATGAGCAAAGCAGTGACTGAATGTTATTATGTTAGAACTTATAATATTACCCATTTTAAAAGCTGGGTTTAAATTGTAATATAAAATATAAACTACTATGTTATGTTTACAATTGCAATCTAAATAGCAAAAAAATGTGCTCTACATTCACCTTGCACAAACACATAACCTCATGTCAGACTGCAAAATGATACACTTTCCTTTGGTACGCTCTGTGGACTCTGTTCTTTTGTGCAAGAAGTATGGCTTTTTCATGTGAGATGGCTACGCGCATGCGCATGGGACGGTCTTCCCGGAGTCCTCTTTAAACTGTGCATCAAACCATGACTAACAAGTCGACACACAAGTCAGTCCTTGCCCGCCATGACATTGCGGCGTCATCGCTGGGATTTGGATGTCGCCTATCATTTCTCAGGCAGAGACTGAAAATCTTCCCCACGTAGAGTTTGCACAGTAACATATTGTTGCAATCTAACATCAGTATTGCTAGTGCTGATGAGATAATTCATCGCAATAGCTGGCCAGCTCACGTCAAACTATATTTGCCTCTTGTCCAAATAAAATAAACTTTATGCAACAGCATGGCAGAAAAGAGCAGATAAATGTTGTGCAAACTAGAAGACTATTTGTATCACATAGACTTCACATGGAAACATGATGCCAAATACAGGACACATACATCCACACTTTTAATCAGATAAATTTACATAAAAACAACATAGTGATGACACCTGTGATACAGATTTTATTAGGGAAGAGAGAAGAAATTCTCAATTAGGGCATGACTAATGACACTCTGCAGCAAAAAGCAGTTCACCCACAATAACATGTGCTGCTGCACACAGTAAGCAAAATCCACACAAACATGAGCAACTGCCAACATTTTTTATTTTCCACTAAGCGATATTTAGCAGTTTCTCTAAGCAGCACCTATTTGTTGGTGCAAGTTGCAAAAATATTTGTTAGATACGAAAGGCAGTGAATTATTCAGGGTTTATTTAATAATGCAGCAAAGTGAAGGGAAGACTCAAAACCGTGGCAGTGAAAACTGCTCTGCCTGGCTGCCTGCAAGCTCCTGCAACTGCAGATCACGCCATGTGTAATCGTTTTGTTTCCTTTTCATTTGCAGCGCTGCTTTGTCCTTTCAAACATGCAACCACATCACCCTAAATTTATTTGATAAAACACCTAAATGCTATATTTTTTTGCTCCTCACAAAGCAAGAAATGCCCAGGAGGCAACATAATAACACGTCAGAAGTCATATGTGCACAGACTAAAATGGACATATCAGGCTAGAGATCCTGCAGATAGCAGTTTGATGACAAGGGTTATGTTTAAAAGCAGCTGTTGTTGTCGCCAAAAGAGAAAGGCACCAGAAAAGTAGTCCCAAAGCAGAGATGATATAACATTCCCTCTCTCACACATACATAGGGTTGATCTGTTTAGGTGACTCACCACTTCTTAAAGCAGCAGTAGGTGGTTATGGCAGCAGCTTTAAATAGCAAGTATACAGCACAGAGTCAATCGCTGGAGTAACAGAGACCAAAGGAGCAGCAGAGAGGGAGTAAGACGGGGAAGACGGGAAAAACGAGAGATTTGGAGAGTGTATTTGAGTTGTGCTGAGTGTGTCGTGCTGAGCTGGAGGGCTAGGAATCATCTCACATCCGTCATGGAGGCTGGTTGCAGGGTCAAACTCAGTACTGTGGCGAATGGCCCTGTTATCACACAGCTTTACATTCGCTGCGCTGCCTTTTCTCAAAGGCAGCAAAACAGGGCTGGAAGACAACCAAAAATAGAGACGCCCAATTAGAACTGTTCCCAAAGCTTTGATGGAATTAGCAGTGAAAGAGGGCTTGCATAACCCACCCTCCCAGAAAACGACAAAATGTGCAGACAGCATATGCAGCGCTTGTCCTATTTACTGGAAAAGAGTGCTGGGTCAATTTTCTGGTGCCGCGAAGAAATTATATAAACAAACTGCTCAGAAGGTAACCACTTTCTTGTTCTGTTGTGGAAGACATATTTAGCCAGTTTCTACATTAAGTTTGGCCATGTAGGAATCTGCTCAAGAGTTGCAGCGGATAGTCTGCAGGAAGGAAGATGTAAATTCTGCTGTTTAATCTTAACAACAACTGCAATCTGTCTGGATGCTTTAAGCAAAACATCCTCACTCTGCAAATGGAAGAAGCATACAAATATTGTGTCTTATTTTTTACCAAACACTGGCAGACAAAGCTCGGGACTTCACCAATATTTTCTAATCAGTTCCCGCTTTGCAAAGACAGGAGAAACAAAAAGATAAATTCGAATAAGAGCTCATTTAAAAAATGTAGAACATTGGGCTCATGTACAAGTGAAAAAAAAAAACAAGCTTGTTCAAAGGTTACAAGCTAAACAAGGAGAACTCTGATGGCATGCAATGTATTCCCATCAGCTGACTAATATAGCAAATTTATAATTCTTTTAGATCAGATGACTCATCAGCTTAATAGTTTTTAAAGCTGGTTGCAGCTCACAAAGCTAAACACATCTGCTGTTCCTTCATGATTATGTACTGTTCATCTAGCATTTTAATTTTTTTAAGATGCATAAAGACGGTCGCATTGTCGAGACTTCCGTGCAATCATGACCTAGAGCCAAACAAAACATCTGCTGTCAAGATTAGGTCAAATATTTCTGTGCTGAAGAAAAAACGGATAACAAATATTTGGGTCAACACCTTACATATTCTTGAAATCCTGACAGATAAAAATATAACTGTGAAACATTGACAGACTCAACACCATACTTTATCTGTGCATTTTTAGTGTCTAACAAGATTCGCATTTAGATGTTTTCATGTTTTTTTTTATTGTTTTTTTGGTTTTTTTTATGCTTTCTTAACAAAACATTAACGTTATATTTGGATTACATTTTATCTCACGTCTATTTCAATGGAGGTTGTATAAAATTATATGTGAATGAAAGGATAAATAACAGCATCATGTTTGCTGCTCAAGCACCTCTAAAGTTTAACTCGTCTCGTGTCCTGATATTGCTTTAAATGTAAATACGGATTATTTAATAATGAAAAGAAAAATTCAATACTATAAAAAAAACAGTAAATGTTATTTAAACCTTTCTTTTTTACCTTGCAATATTATCCGAATATTTACTTGTTTAAAGTTTACATACTAGTGAATCATACCAGGGAAATGCTGGAGAAGCACAGAAGAAAAAAAGAAATACTGGATCAGCGAGGTAAATAATGAGTTAAATCTGAGGGGCAACTCCCCTCCTGCTCACTGCCCAAGCACACAGAAATCAAAAGCGGGAGACCAACAGTGTAAATTCTTGAGACCTTCACCCTCCTCCTCCTCTCAATAAGGAGTCAGATGGGGTTGGTGGGGGTGGAGCAATAGGGGGCAGTGGAGAGCGCCGCCAAGCGTGCCTAATCGGACAGGACAGTTCCTGCTTATTATAGAACTCAGCACAGATAATAAAATCTGAATCAAACTGCCAGCTGAGAGGCTGAGAGAAAACCGCCCCCTCTTCAATTTTTAAAGTTATGGAAACATGTCAAGTGGATCAAATTTCACCAGTTTGCGTGCATATGCTTATTTAGTGAGCCAGCACAGCCTAAATGTGCGCAGTTGACGTGCAGGTGTGCGTTGTTGCAGCTCCAGCTAATTAAATCACAGCCTCCCAAAAATGTTGAGCTCGATATTAACATGCTTTCCACTCCCATGCCCTACTAACTCACCAGCTGTCATAGCCAACCCCTTGAGTGGGCACAGTCAATTACTTTCAATTAGTTTTCATGTTAAGAGTGATCACAATGAGAATTTCATGTTTGAGCTTCGAGGAACTTGTTGGAAAAATGGAAACATCAGAGCACACGACTGTACAGTAGACAGCAGAAGCTGCAGAGGCTGGCAGCTCGGACGGAGCTGTGGGCCAACCATTATCTCTCACTGATTACACACATATGCAGATCATTTACCTGGACAGAAAATATTTAGTGGGAATCGTAATGCTCTCTGGGTTGAGGTTCTTTTTCTTTTTGTTTGTCATTTTTTTATATCTGCACTTACTAAATTTTCTCATTGCCAGAGTTTTTGAGTTTTTCAGATATACTAAAGTATTTGTTGCACTTGCAGCAGGTTTAGCAAGTTAAGTCAGCATTAAATGAAGTTTAAACTTAAATAACTGTGTAGTGAAAATAGCCAATTCATACACCTGTGGAGTTTGTACCATCTTATACACATAAATAAGCAGGTTGGTCTTTAGAAGAGCACAGCTTGATTTAATATTTTCTTATCGGCAGAGGTGGTAATTCCTGGTCCAGAAAGTAAAAGTCCTGTCCGGCAGCTGTTCCAACTGGTCACCAAAGGAGCTGAATTTAATGAGAAGAGTTTATTTGCCAGGTAAACAAGCCTGTTAGTGAAAACACCTGTTCTAAATGTACAGGTAGATCCAAAAACACGGCAGGACTTTTACTTTCTGGACCAGGAATTGCCATCTCTGCTTATAGGTAAATAAACTTCTTAACTTCTTTGTAGTTTTACACAGAATAGATGGACAAAAAGGCATTTCCCATCATAAACCAGGTTCTACAGCAGACTAGTTTAAACTTCACAAAACATGTGGGATCTATAGGACTGATGAATTATTTATTAAATATTTGTTCCTTATTTATGGTTGTATTGTTTTAAGCAAAACCCAACGTTGTGTACAACAAATGGTTTTAGCAACTTTTAATTGCATGATTTTTCTAACCCATTGTCCATTCTGATAATTTTCCCAACAAAAGCTAAATATCTTATGCTTTCAAATACTTTTAAAAAGAGTTAAAATGGAAAAAAAAAAAAAAGCCTATGTTTATTGTTTTGCATTTACATTGAATCGTTACTTCCATCACTTAGTAACTAGACATTAAGGTTTTGAGTGTCTGTGCAGGTGCAGGGATGCTGGTAAAGTTGATGGAATGGCACCTGCATGATGCACATACTAAGCCTATACCACTCTCAAAAGGCAGTTCGCGGCACTCCCTCCCAGTTGTTTATGTGCCCAAATGACAACCATGGGGAGTGATGGGGTACAGTACAAGGTCTCAAACTCTGCTTTTAGATGAGCAGATTATAAAAAAATAAAAGCAGAGCAAAGAATAAAAGAACACCACAAACTCATATTTTCACACGTTGCCTTGAACTGTGGGATATTTTGGTAAAACTGGGTAGAATCTCGTCTCAGCTAACTTTAGCGCATCCATTTCTTCCTTCAGGTATGAACTACATTACCTTATGTTCCATCTCACATAAGATTTTCTAGATCTTTGACGTCATCAAGCAGAAATAGACCCAAGAAATGAGCTTGTATTTCATCTGAACATCTTCACACTCAGTTCTCACTCTCCAACAAACTCAACGATATTACAGTTTCAAATAAACTGGTTTGTTGCTTTAAGATTTATGAATTAACATCAGCTGAGTGTGTTCAGCCAATAGGAAAGTGACCAATCCCTGTTTTTAGAGTAGGTGAACATCTCATGAAGATTGACTTGGAATAGATTAACATTTGACCTTGCATCCATGATGTGAAAAATCACTGTGCAGTGAAGTAATGGATGGAACCACTAACCACACCCTTCAGTGGAGCTTTGTGTGTTTAAAAGTAAGGCGTAATTTAAACATCTAAAGAAATGCTGTGAAACACTCTCTTCATGAACAGATGCATGGATGAAGTAATTGTTTAGGGATAAATGTTGTTTTCAGTACTATAATTAAATGATTTAGGAAGCTGTTATGACATCACACACTGGTTTGTCATGAGGTCACCTGCTGACTATGTGTATATTAGTTTGTGAATAGCATTTGTATAGCCATGTTTAAAGTCATAATTGCAATGGGATAACCTAATTGTAGGCCTTTTCTTTTATAAATAACCTTGTATCAAACAAGGACTTCTGGCATGAACTCTACTATGTGGATTTTGGAAATAAGCCGAAATGTAAAAAGAACTGTTTAATGGTTACACATCTACAAAGTACAGTAAACAGGTTAATATCATATGGCTGAACATTGAGTGGGCCCACATGATTTCTATTGGAGTTTTATTTTCTTTTTTGTTTTTGTTTTGTGCATGTTAGTCATGGCAATGCAATGTAAATATTTCATGTTGCGGTTTAGTCCCCGCAGGTTGTCAAGATAAAATGCCAGTTCATATCCTAGTAGAAGCAAAATTACCTTGAAAGCTTTAAGAAAGGATGGGAGGTGGTATGCAAAAAGCAGTCTCTACTTAGTGACAGCATTCTTATAGCTGGAAAGACATTTTTGTGGCATATTGATCCTAACCATCCACTACATAGTAGGTCAGATGTGTTGGAAGGGAAATGTATAGCAGTGTTTGTAGCAGAGGTGTGTAATCCAGGTGCCATAAAGAAGTCCTGCCATGTTTTTGGATCTACCCGTGCATTTAGGAAAGGTATTTTTACTAACAGACTCATCTACCTTGCTGTGGAGCTGAACTACTTAAACTCTGCTGGTTTAGTGCTGGTTGGAACAGCTGTTGGAAGGACTATTGATTTATAGCAACTGGAGGCACCTCTGGTTTGTAGTTAAATGTTTGAGCTGATGTTAGTCAACCTCGTAAGTCTAGAGAACTCACTGATAAGTTTTGACCAAAGCATACAATACTCTGAACTTCTTCATTACAATGTGATCATGTTTCACAATCTCCCTGAATTGTTTTTATGAGTCAACAGCTGATTTAAATGTGTTGATGTGCATCCACAGGCAGAGGATTTAGCATCCTTTATGAAAACTGACCAGAAGGTTGATAAATATTCCTTAATTTAAAGTCTTACGATTTTACTCTCTGACACACAATGAAGCAATCAGAAACCAACAACTCTGCAACAGTAAATGAGCATTGTTACACTGGATTAAATAAAAAATCTTATGAGATTTTAAGTGTGCAAGAGCTTGAGATTTTATGTTCGGTGTTATTTCAAAGTCTTGTATTACTAAAACAAGAACTAAAGAAAGAGTCTCTGACATCAGAGGTGGTTGACGTTGGGCTCAACACAAGGTATTGTGTGCATACGGAATCTGTCAGAAATTCAATAAAATTGCTTTATCATTTATTCAAATGCCATTAGAGTCAAAGGTTTTTCACTATACAATGATTGCTACTAATACAGGAGTGCAAGAAGCCAAACAAACATGTACCTGACTGCAGGTAATAGTTGCAAGAGCAACTCTTATTTAAACAGTGTCTGCTCTTGCATAACAACTGTGTGTTTATGGGACAAGGAAAAATATGATTAATTTGCGTGAGAGTATCAGAATAACAAATTATATAAAGTGGGTATGCTGGGCAAAGGTGTGCATAAGGACGGGTGATTGTTGCAAACAACTATTAACCTATTCACTCAAGCTACTCTTCCAGGGAATAAATGTATATTTAAATTGTTGTTGCTGTCTAAGTACAGACAGCATTTATTGCTGGCGTTAGACCAAATTAAATTCCAGTAAAAGCCAAACTTATATTACTTTTTGGTGGACTTGTCAGAGCACAAGTTAGATGGCTGCATAGTGTGCTACAAAGGAATAAACGTGATGCTGCTGATAGTGTTGTTCACTAGAAGAACTAAATGTGTACTTTCACAATGTGCAAATATGTACAAACATGGTATGAATTAATGTGATGAATAAAAAGATTCCACATATACTTTGTGAACAAAAATGTTCACAATACTCTACTACCTACATTCTACTATCTTAGCTGTCTAACTTAGCTAGCTGCCTGGACACTACAAAGTAACTTTAGTTCTGTTGTAGCCACATAGTAAATGTAACTGCCAAATCATGCTAGATAAAGAAAAAAACTTACAATACAGTAAATGTATGCAAATCTTCTGCTATTTTGGTTAAGACTGCTTCCTTTTTTTCTAATTTTACAGTAAAAGTCTTTTAAAATGTCTTAACATATTCCTGTAGGTGTGTGGGGGGGTTGACGAGTAAAACATGCTACAACGCCTTGATAACAACTTGCTAAAGCACAGTTTCACTTAACTGATTTACATGTTGTGAGCATGTCAGCCATTTTGTGGGTCACAAATGTAAGTTGTTATCACTGCAAAGTTATTTGTCGGCATTTCCAAGGAAAAGTGTAAAAGAAAAAAAAAAAAGTACAGGGAAAGCTTGAATCTCAGATTTTAAGAAAGATAAGACTTAGACTTACCAGTTGCAGAGATCTGTAAAATGACTTTGCAAGTGGTCAAGAGACAGAGACCGTTTCCCTGAAGTCTCATTTCCAGGCATGTTTAACTCCTTGGCAACAAACAAAAGTTCATCCATGCTAGATTAGAGGAACTGAAAGCCTACAGATCCAACAAATTCAAGAGAATGAAAACATCATACGTACAAGTTAATAGAAAGTAAAGTAATAAACAAAACTTAAAAGAGGATGAAAATTATAGTTTCAGAAATTAGTCATGAAAAGCTTCTAAAAAGTTATGAGCTGCCTCTTAATGATATCAGCAATCCCAGCTGCCCTCAGATCCCATAGGAAGACTGTTCCACAGGCGAGGATCATAAACACTAAAAGATGCTTCTCCAAATGTCCTGGTCCCTGTCTTGGGGATAAACTAAACTGTATCATTAAAAAATTATTAAAATAAATTGTAATTACATGACTTAAATTTGGAACTTGGCTGCATCAGATTTAACCACATGAAACAGAACTGTACTGCATCAGTTTATCTGAATCACATTAACCAGAACTGAATTGAATTAAATGGACCTGAAATGCATCATTTGGAATTTAACTGTATCAGACACAACATAAATGCATCTGCTGGAATTTAATGTTTCAAAATGAAACTGGAGCCTTCAGAATTACACTGCGTTGCATAGATCTGAATTTCATCATGCAACAATACATTACATAAAATGAAACTGAATTGCTTCAGTCAGAACGGACATGCATCTACTGAAAACTAATTGCATTAGTTAGAACTGAATTGCATTGATGAAAACTACATTGTATCATTCAACCCTAAACTTTGTCAAATAAAATCAAATTGCATCAATAATAGCCAAATTGCACCGGCTGAAACTAAATTGCTTTAATGGGAACTGAAGGGTATTATTATGTAAAGAATTGCACAGTTGTTGTTGAACTGCATTATCTGGAGCTGAACTTTATCACCTAGACTTGAATTGAATCAAACCGTTTTAAACTGCATGGCTCAGAAATTACTTAAATCTTGCATCAGAATCAGAATGAATTGGAAAGTTTCGATCACAACCGAACTGCATCAGCTGGAACTGAATTGTATCATTGAAAAATAAATTGTGAAGAAAAAAAAAACGTAACTCTATAAAACAGTGTAAAACTGGAATCAAGTGGAACTGATGTGCCTCTGATTAACAGCTGACCTGTCCAGGATGTACCCTGCCTCTTGCCAATGATTGCTAAGATGGGCTCCAACTTCCCTGTGAGCTCTCATTGGCATGAGCAGTATAGAAAGTGGATGGATGGAAGGAAATACACATTTGTCTAGTCTGTCAAAGACTATAGCCTGACAAAGATTAAAACATAAAAGGAGATCATAGTATTAAATGTATAAAATGTATAGAAAATGCATTTCACAAATGTCAAACTATGTGGAGCAATCTCACTGATGCTGCAAACATCACAGTGCAGAACAATTACTTAAAAATTAATTCAGATATATGCTCTCAAAATCAGGGAGTTTTTTTAATGTGTAAAAAAATATGATAAAAGCTATTTTATTTCTAGACTCAACAAAATAAGATGTGTTGCACACATTTACACGTAAACGTAAGTCATTTTCAATCAATACACATGCAATATCATTCATGAGCCTCAGCATAATACAGATAAAGCCAACAAAGCTTGAAATAAAATACAAATTCCAAATAAGTTTTATTTAATTACAGATAATGCAAGTTCACAAAACACCACCTAAGACACAGAGGCCTCACAGATGTACACTTATCTGCTCTCAGCAGCAATTTAGCAGCATGTGATGAACAGCGGCAGTGACGATGTCACAATGTAATGACAAGCAGGAGCAGCAAAAGGCCGAGAAAAAGAACAAACACAAAGGAAAAGAAAGATGTTGACCTTTCTGTTTGTGTGTAAGTATGTGCACACAGAGAGAAAAAGGAAAGGATTAATTACTGTGATTTGCATGAGAGTGAAGTGTCCCCCATTAGTCCCAATGTGGCTTTGACAATACTAAGTGATTTATATTAAAGGGTTTCATGGCAGAATACGGATTGCTCATCCAGTGATTATACAATGAAATGTGTGTGTATGTATGTGTGTTCCTGGTCAGATGTTAATTTAACCCTGTCTTTGTTATGGCGTTACAGTCTCCACTACCGTTTCATTACAGCTGCACGTGCGACCAACTGACACGATAGGTGATGTGCGACCAAGAAAAGAGATAATAATACATTATGTACATTATCACGATCTTGTCAGAACTGACTGTACACCCAGTGCATGGTTTGTGTGTTGTGTGTGAAGTATAGTGTTTACTTAAGCTGCCTTGTTCGCAGATTAAAGCAAATGCTATATATGCTTTATGTATATATCTATATTTAGGCAGGACTTTGAAACAGTAATTCACGCTTTTATAACAACATGGCTTGATTACGGCAATTCTCTTTACTTTGGCGTCACGCAAAAGTGTTTGTCCCGTCTGCAGTTGGTGCAAAAGGCTGCAGCTCGTCTGCTGATGGGAACACGTAAGACAGAGCATATTTATCCTGTTTCAGCCACACTGCACTGGCTGCCTGTTCTTTTTAGGATTCACTTTAAAATCCCTTTATTTGTTTATAAGTCTTTAAATGACCTTGCCCCACCTTACCTCTCTAAGCTGCTACTTGTACTCCCCTTTCCGGACCCTCCAGTCAGCAGATCAGCTGTTCCTGGAGCTCCTGAGAACGTGGAGGAACTCAGAGAGAACAGGACCTGTTCTGTGGTGGGACCAGCTCTGTGGAACTCTTTGCCACTGCAGGTCAGACAGGCTTCATCACTGATCAGTTTTAAATCCCTTCTTAAGACCCACATATTTTCCCTGGCATCTTACCCAGAATGAGTTTGTTTTTATTGCTTTTATTGTTTATAGTTTTTATTTGTTTCATTGTTTTGTATTATATGGTTTTAAATTTTATAGTTTTTTGTTTCATTGTTTTATGTTTTAATATGTTAAATATGTTTTATTTTTCACTTTGTTCAGCAGTAGCTGTCAGAAAGTGCTTTATAAATAAAGCACTAAACAGTGCTAAAGCTGCAGTTAAGCTACTGGTTTTTCCCACCACTCAGGAGTAAAGTGTCAGTTTGTGGGATTAGATTTGTGCTAATAGGATAAAGATAGATGCTTAGAATATCAAACAAAACTTAGGAATTATAGAAAAACAAACATCAGTGAAACAAGAAGCAAACTTACTATCTAAACTTAAATTGTTTAAAGTCTTTGTCCTTTCTTTGTGTGGTAGTATTTTGTTTCAGTTTCCTCCACTTCATTATTACTGATCAGTAAATGAAGCAGTTCTAAACCAGAAAAGCACTCGCAGATCACAAACCTCTGTTTTCAACCTTTCCATCCTGTCTTAGAGTCCTACATTCATTTTATATGTTTACACTCTTACATTCCTTGATTCACTGATAAAGAATCCACTGTGTCTTGGATATATTGTTGTTTGTCGATTTTTCATATCTTAATTTATTTTCTTGAAGGGATTAAAGTTCCAAAGATTCCCTATTTTTTCCTGTTCTGGAACATGATATCCACAATTTTTCTGTGATTCTGTTTTTTCTTGTTTTGTTTTTACAGCTGAGGTAATGAAAATCAAATCTGATCATTTGGCTTGTGGGTACCAGCAGTTACCAGATACCAAAACTTTTGAAAACTGTTCCATACTGCTCGTATGGTCAAAAGATTTTTTCCCCAACAAAGTTAAATGTGAAGAAACCATCAATTTCATCACAAAAGCATTATAATAAATATAGAACCATAAACCCATAAAATATGAGCATCTGTCATCTGTTGATTGTATTTGCCAATAGACTGACAGCAGTCACCAAGTTGAATGAATACAGTCTAGTTTTGATGTCAAGCTAACATTTCTTTGTGTTTCTTTTGTTATATTATTTTATTTTAATTTCAGAAGCTGCTTGTTACTAAAGCAACACTACATAAGTGTCAGACCTCATTCTGATGGAACACTGTTATTCCTTATGCACATTCCTGGAGACATCAGTGATTTGTTGCATCCCAGGACTGAGAAAATTGACAACTTTAAGTTCCAGCCTTGTTCCTTCCACACGTGACACATGTTTTGTTTTACCAGCAACTAGATATCAGATCCTGCCCATTTTGGTTGCAAACAATGGGGGATTTAGCAAAGAACCTAACAGGACATCATCGAAGGAAATTAGGAAAGGAAAGTGAAAGAACAAGAGATAAGACAACAGTCAATGTGGGACTGACTTTTACAGAGTATTCACACCAGGACAGTTCAATAGACTCGGTATAATCGAGCATGCAGGACAGTTTTTTTTTTTTTTTTTTTTTAGTTTTGTTTGTTACGTTTTGTGTGTTACTTTTCAGAGTTTGCATTGACACGACTCAAACAAGCCAAATCTATTGAATAATGTGTTATTCTGCCAGAGATGGCAGTCCATCAGTAATTACTGATGGAAAAGACAAAGAAGAAAATTATTATCTACAGCTTCTGTTTCCACCACAAAACAGCAGAACATGAAGCTGCATACAAGTGTTCTAGGGTTGATCATATCTGCATCAACCCAAGACTTTTAAAGAGTTCTTCTACAACTGACTGTGCGACATTTCCCCAGATCAAAGCCCATCACCCCACATGCATGTATGTTTTTGGCTGTGTTTACCCACAATGTTGTAAATATGAAACATTCTTGCTCAATTTCACTTCAAATTACATGGCCACGTAGACCACTTCCTATGTTTGGTCTGCTTGAAGCGGACTGAGATTCTCAGTAGTAGATGGATCGAGTCGACTTCTTTGATCAGAATCAGAGTTGGTTTGTGCATCACAATACCCAAACAAAGCCTGCTTTCCAAGCCAATGGACTAGCATTCAAATAAAAAAGGACTTGTGTGAATGCACTTCAATGGAGAGACCTCAGAGACAGTTTGAAAGATGGAGCCTGAATTAGCCTTTGCTAGGAAGCATCAAAGTGTGTAAATCTGCCAAACTTCTGTTGTACCATTATTTGGTAAATATGTGGGTATAATAATATGCAGGGTACTTTGATCATTAAATCAGTATGTTTACAGAATTAAACGTCATTCATTTGGTGCGTAGTATTCTCCATAAGCAAGGTTTAAAAATCCATGTATTTCCCAAATGATCAAAATTTATTAACTGTCTAACCTTCTCTGTTCTGTTCATCAATATTTTTTTTTAGCTGTAGGCATTACCAATGTCAAAAGTCTGTGCTGCACCATGACACAGGTCAGTGGTGTGAATAGACATGCAGCAGACACATACCATGCAACAGGTGTAAAGCCATCATAACTGCAGCCTACTGCCTGAGGCTCTTCATTGAAAAGCATTTCGGCTTCTCCTTGTTCTATTGATTCCTGTGAAATTTTACTTTCAGCTGCTGTCCAAAAAGGCCCTTTTGGAAACAACATTTTAGCTCACATTTTAATATGTTATCATTTCTGTGACTACTTAATACAAATGTCTATTGATAATAGTTAGATACTTCTTTTTGTCTCTTATAGCTATCAAAACACCAGCATGTGATGCCATCCGAATGAGCTGATATAAAGCAGCACAACATTTAGCAAACAATGAATGAAATGAGAAAAATAAGTCACAAAAAAGGAAAAACCAACTCATTCATCCATTTTCCAAACCGCTTATTCCAATTCAGGGTCGCGGGGAAGCTGGAGCCTATCCCAGCCGGCTTTGGGCGACAGGCAGGGTACACCCTGGACAGCTCGCCAGTCCATCGCAGGGCCACACACAGAGAGACGAACAACCACACTCACGCTCACTCCTAGGGGCAATGTAGAGTGACCAATTAACCTATCATGCATGTCTTTGGATGGTGGGAGGAAGCTGGAGTACCCGGAGAGAACCCACGCATACACAGGGAGAACATGCAAACTCCACACAGAAAGGCCACTGACCAAACCAGCCAAGGATTGAACCAGCAACCTTCTTGCTGTGAGGCCACAGTGCTAACCACTGCGCCACCGTGCAGCCTGAAAAACCAACTCATTTTTAACAAAAGAGAAAAGTTTAAAGGAAAGATCTAAAAAGATTTCTGGCATTTTCTTTTGGCATATTCTGTGTCTTACTATAAATCAATACTATGTGAATCAAAAGATGTGTGAAGATGTGATCAAATTTGACGTGAAATTGGAGTTACTATTTTTTTATTTTCTAGACTTCTGTAAAAAATCCCACACATGGGAAAAAGGTTAGAAAAAAAAAAAAGGCAATTAAGACAAAATGAGATGAAGCGAAGCCAACTCAAGCAAAGACAGGCTAGATTAAATGAGGCCAGAAAAAGCAGAAAAGGACCACATAATGTATCTTACAAAATCACTTATCCCTTCATAAGTAAGGGAAGGGAAAATAAAAATAAAAAGTAAAATATGATTCATTGAATAAAAAGGTAGGGACAGTTAAAAAAAAAAAGCAAGTTTTTTTTTTTTTTTGTTCTTCAGTTGCTTAATGAGGGAAGAAAGCCTTCAAGAAGGAGGCAGATCCTTATCAGCAAACCGCATCCTGTCCCACTAATCACCAAAGATGTGATAACTGAATTATCCATCTCCTCTGATCTTTTCATCTGATAAAACAAACTACACTTCCGTCTCTCTCGGGCACAATTCAACTCCAGTAAACTGCCATCATTTCCCAGCGTCACATCTGCACCCCAGCTCTGATCGTATCTGCACAGTTCAGTGCAAGAGAAACATGAGAGATCACACAGAGTCAATTGCCTGTCATGATACATGACTAGCCATGAAGACCAGCGGTTGTAATGTCTGTCATGGCTCATAAACAACTCGCGTTTGAATCATCTGAGGTACTCAGTGGTAAATGGTCAGAGAAGATCAAAGTAGTGAGCGTGAAAGGCACAGACATGCGTTTAAGTCATAAATAAAAATAAATTATGCGTAGTTTTGTGTGTTAAACATATAGATGACCACACATAACAAGCCTCACTGAGAAGCACTACAGTCAAATGTTTTGAAGAAGTGGCATAGGGACTTGCTAGTCAGGACTTTGCCAAAGGAGGCATCAAGAAGTGATAAAAAAAAACAAAAAACAAATTGAGTGAAAAAGATACAAAAGCCAGAAAGAAAAAACAATCTGCCAATCATATAATCCGACACTGTGGTTTACTGTCCGGTAGACTAAAATAAAATATGCATATGTCAAAACAAACATTAAGTGATTATCATGAAAACCTCTAAATTTGTAAGACTAAAACAGCTCTTATCAGTCCAAGTCTGGATAACTATAAAAAAAATTGAAAAAGAGTTGAAAGAAAAACCCAATATTGAGACTGTTGCCACATTCAGACCAGAAAAAGTTGGTTCAAAGCCTGAAAAAACAGTTCTCAATGGGGACAAAATAACAGCACTTCTTCATAAACTGGTGTCATTAGTGGGCTAAAACAAAAAAGTGGGGGTACACAACATTGCTAAAAAAAAAAAAAAACACACACACACACTGTCAATAGCTGTGAATGTTTGGCTGAGTGCAGCATTACAAGCTATGTTACAATAAATGTATAATTTAAGCACACACTTAAGCCAAGTGGCAGTAAACATGGTGTTATGTAAATCCACCTTTTCCAGGTGCTGGACAGAAGCCACAACTGAAGAAGAAACTGCAGGTTCACCAGAAAGCACCCCGGTTCTGAGACTCCAAACAGAGCAGAAGTCAAAAAGCAGAACACTATCAGATTGAAAAACTGACGTACACTGTTATTAATATCAAAAACCTAAATCACATATCCTGGTCCAAAAAAAAAAAAAATCATGTCAGTGTCCCATTTTGCCTCAAATATTACTAATGTCTTAGTTAGCAGAAGACAAGAGGTTGTTTTGAGAGGTTTAAAACAATCACCATTAACATTAACATCTATTTCAGGGCCTGTTCTGACCACAGCAATGGCTTTTTACTTAATCCAACTACATAGCATTCTTTTGGTAAAAACTGTGAAAAGTAATGATCCCACATGGGTTTAAACGACTAACAAAAATCCCACAAGAAATTGTAGAAGTAGTGTGAACTTTAACTTAACAACGCCAACATTTGGACATGAAACCATCTCTCAGCTTTAACATATGCTGAAGCAACAAAAATACTGTTATTGTGTGTATTCATATACAATTTATTTGGGTTACAACCTGTAAATGTCTGTCTCTGTAAGGACAGTTGAACAGGTGTGTGACAGCTTAGCTTCAGGTATGGACCAACATTTTAGGGCTCAGTTTAAACTACACTTCCACATTCCAGCTACTTCCATGCTGCAACACACCTGACAAACATCAGGCTTTATTAGCAGACCTGTGCAGAATTTTACATCAAACTCTGCACAAGTCTGCCAAATAGCCACTGATTTGAGGCAGGTGTGTTTCAACAGGGAAACTCCCAACACTTGCAGTAATGCAGCCCTCCAGAACCGGAGGTGGCCAACCCTGTTCTGGTTGAGTCAAGATACGAGTCGCCATGGTATAATGGAGAAAACTAGCATAGCTTTCATTGAGCTCCCTTTGTAATGTGTCTGTGTTACTTGTTGATGAGGCACTATTATTAAAAGACATTTCCCTGTTGCCACTTACTATTAGTGTGGCTGAATCGTCACTTTTCACTAAACAGAATGGTGACAGGTAGCGTGATGGTTCCTGTATCAACCCTGAACTCGTGCAATTCAAACTGCTACTTATGAGGTTGGGAGAGATCAAAAATAAAAAAGAGCTTTACAGTTACATTAATTATTCTTACACCTTCCAAACTGTCTGTCACTAGATTTGTGTGATTTGTTCATCCACATTTCAGTTCAATCCTTATGACACTATAATACTGAACTTTTGTGTAACTATTTAAGAATGAATTAAAGCAAACCTGTAAATGCGATATTTACAATATGAAATTTAATGGAGTGTAAGGGTGACAAGCTTTTTACTGGGACCCACTGACCTGCTTTGTGATATGGAGGTTTGCTGTTTTGGATATTTATGTTTGATTAAAGAAAAAAAAAAAAAAAGCCACTGTTTTGCAGGGAAATTGATTATTGCCACAGCTTCCCTCCTCTCTCATCCTCTTCAAAAGAGAGATTCAAAATGATAAAACATAGTCAGTTAATGAAGCATGGATGATTAAAGAGCCCCACAGGGGAGAGGTTGTCAAGCACAGCAGAGAGTACACCTCTTTTGCTTTTTGAGTCAACCTCTTCACTTTCAGACAGGCGGAAGGAGAAAAACAGAAGTGAAGGAGGAAGCTGTCCCACAGGATAAACACAAGGTGACAAAATACAATAAAATTATGAGCAGCATAAAAAGAAAGCTCCAACCTCCCAGGTAAGCACATATAACACCTACTTATTTATATCTAAAAGGCCACTGCAACTGACCTAGCATTAACAAACCAAAACATAATCTTTTCAACTCGGTAAGGACCATTAGACCCCCACGTTAAAACTGTCAATCATAAGCTTAAGCTATTAACCCAGCAGCATCTATCACTCCTACATTGACGCAGCTTGGCAACTTTTCTCTTTTTTTCATGTCTTCCAACACAACCCTCCTACTCGCCTTCCTTCCTCCCTTTGATCAGGGAACCTTAATAAACAGGGGCAGGATTTACATGAGTGGCAGCGAGCTGCTCTCATCACTTTCCTGTGCCAAAGCCTTTTCTATCAGCAAAGCATTTGAGGCACCCGACGTTGAGAAGAATTACATCAGCTCTAAGGCTGCAGCTTTTCTGTCAGCTAGATTATGACTGTGTCTCAGAGCTAGTAAATAATCCTTAAGTGCTCCTTATTTGACCTCAGATTGATTAGTTCGAAATAAATCTCATTGCTGCATGCGCACAAAGTGGAACACAATAATGTAAGTGTGAAAACAGCCGGTTGCTGCTAGTTAGTTTAGGCTAACAAATCAAACATGCAAAACATAAAACGGACGTATAAATCAAACATTAAAACAATAAATTACTTCAACGTGCTTTGTAAATGTTGTTTTAAAGAAATTTATGCAATTCCCCCGCGAAGAGAGAGGATTCTCAAATAACATTAGTGTTTCTCTCATGCTGTAGATCAAACTGTTATTCTCCGTCTACAGCATGTTATGTGAGTTTAAAGTAAAGCCTCTTTAATGTCCTCAGGAATTTATGATCTTTTTTGCTTTGAAAAATTAATCAAATATGCAGTTTTGCAGACATTACTCACAAGCAAAACTATTGGGTTTCACTTCTTTTGATGCTAACTTAAATCTCACTGTGTATTTCATAGAGTTTTCTTTCCTTATAGTTTAGTTTCCATTTTTGCATCAAATCAGTCTGTTAAACATCATGCAACTGCTGCCTGATGTTAGTTTTATCTCATTCTTAAAGCAGGATATTGTGTTAATCTCGGATAGCCGATGTGCGTTCAGAAACGAACAACTAATAGCGGGCACCACTTTAACAACCTTCTGCCCCAGTGGTAATGGGAGCTAACTCACAATCAAGGATTTCTACTGATTCATCTACATAATTTTTAGCTGCATAACATAAGATGATGGCAGGGAGGTTTTCCTAATATAAATATTGTAAGTTCACTGCGTCTGCTATATAAAGAATGTTCAGAATGTGTTCCTAGCGGAGCAGATGGTTGCAATTCTGCCAGCGCTAACTAGCGTCGAGCGATTATGTGTGATGATAAGTTGCTTCCCAGTTGAAAGCCTATCATTAGGGCTTTAATTAAAGCAGTAGCCTGGCCGGGTGACATGCCTGCCACAGATTTCTTGTACCCATGAGTGGGGGGGGGGGGCTAATAGTGTCTCACACTTACTCTCTTTCTGTCACAGTGTCACGTGACGCACATGTGTGCCACATGAATCTCTTTTTTTTTCCATGTAAGTAGCCTGCATACACACACTAGGCAGCACACATATGGAAGTGTCTAAGACTGGAGGCAAACAGCGCCTTGTGTGGTCAAACGTCTAGACTACTGTAAGTGGCATTTATAAAGAAGATGGCTCGGGGGAGGACAACAAAAGGTCTTATGGATTAAGCAGACTTTTGGACAGAAGAGCCCATCAAATTCCCCGTAAATTAATTTGTGTTTTACTTTTACAGAACATTATTGGTTCTATTAATGTGAATTCATACAACAAAGATATTCAATGATGTTGTGCTTTACCTGAGGTCCTTCTTTTCTATGTCCTGTCATGTCCTGTCCTGTCTGCAGTTGTCACCCAAAGGCAGTTCTCATTACAATGATTAAGCTCAATTGGGTGCATTTACAAACTCTAAATATACAATAACAGGATCTGTACAGAACAGGGGATAGTCTGGGCTCTGTGTAACTGGCCTAGATTTGGGAAATGCAGATGGATTAATGAAACATAGCTGGGAATAGATGCCATATCCTAGACCTGTTGAAGAGCTAGAGGAGGACAAACTCCTTTGTTATACTTTGAACATTTTGGTTAAAAAAAACTAAAAAAAAAATAAAGTGTTTCAATGACTGAGTGTCTTTAAAACTGTGACGTTCAAAGTCAAATGATAAATATCTCACTGTCAAAATCCTGTTTCTGCCCTGCACAAGCCAGTGTCTTTAATTGCCTCAGCATGTCTCTTAATTCTGACCTTTTATATCTCCCCTTTCCTTTTTTCTGCCTTTCAGTGTTTCATAAGAGCTCCTTGAAAGCACCAGGTATTAGCAGTATGTGTTTTAAAGACTACTGTTAAATTGAGTGTCATGCCACTCCATACCACTTAGACACAAGCGGTGTATAAAATGTCAATCAGTGTCCTTGAGAAGCTCGTCATTGGCTGCTTGTGTAACAGGCTGATTTGGATCCACATTATTGTTTGCGGCTGTCCTTGGAAATGCAGACCAGTTAACATGTTTGACTTGCTGTAGCTACATTACAATGAAACAGTGACTAAAACTTAGCACATTTGTCTGTAAAGGTAAAAGAAGAAATTATCGGATATAATGGAAGGGAGACAAAGAAAAAAAAAAAATTAGGCGAGAATTAAATTCTGTTTTCACCTCACTATAATTGCTTGATTTGATTTTTGAATGGAAACTATGAAGTACCAGTGTGTTTGTGTTTTTCATGAGGACAAACCCTGTCTTCCCACATTCTATGAAGACTGTGCCCCTGAAAGTTTAATCCAAGCAAGTGACAGTGGTTAACACGATCCCTTGTTGAAACAAAGTTTGACTGATGGATGCCATTTCAGACAGCTTGGGTGTGTTTAGTTTGACTGGAGCAAGCTATCCAAACACCTCAAGCTGTTTGAATTAATGTTGTAAAGCACAATAACTACCAGAAGCAAATGAAGATGGATGAGCCAGCTTTGAAAAACATTCCTCTGTCAGAGGTCACACGTCACCGCACAAGCGCCCTCCAACTCTGTCAACCTAGTGTTACGCTGCCATGTTAAGTGTGAGGAGTTTTCAACAAGTAGCACGAGACAGGACCAAAAGTCAGTGTCATACATGACTGCATGGGTTTAGTGTGATTCTGAAGCTTCACGTTGGCCTGCAACCCTGAGGGCAGCTCTCTTTGTCTGCATTACATGCAAAGTAAATGGTATATCTTTAAATTTTATAAATCCACTTGCATGTAAATCCGTCATGATCATCTCCTTTGACCTTGATAGCCTTTACCGCTACTACTGAAGTCAGAGTTTTTCTCCTCCTGGCTGTGCATTACAGTACGGGGTAGGTTAAGACAACAAATGTTGACTTGTTCATCTCTATTTCTTATTTTGCAGAGGTGATTCCTGACAATAAGTACAAATTTACAATTCCATTTTAATATGGCAGAAGGCTGCATCCTTCTCAGAAGTCAGTACTCACCTAAGCTCTGTCTGCTGTTCTTCTTTTTATTGGTGTCCTTTTTATGGCAAGACCATATTTCCAATTTGAAAATACTCGCAATATCTTAGACACTTACTGGCTTTTAGCAAAGATCACTATTAAATAAAATATAAAAAATATTGCTCAATTCGGCATTATTGTTCCTGTTTTGCACCGGTACAAGAAATTGCGGTAGCTTGGACAGCATCCTTTAAGTGAACAAGTTATTGCACAGAGAGTAAAGTCATACCATTGTTAAAAGGAACAGTACTTTCTCTTTGGAAGCATATGGGCAGTATGCTTCTGGAACTGCTCCTTTATATGGGCTTTTCCGAAAGCTTTTTATAACACTGTATTTTCTTTGGCAAAAAGGAAACTTATAAAACATTTCTTTATAGTCAAAGCCTAACATTTTCCCCTTTGTAGCTCCACACACATAGATGAAACTAAATAATTCATATGCTACACTTGTATTGAAGGCATATAATCCTCTGAAATGGTCAGTTTACTGTCCAAACTGGCTAAAATTGTTTTGTCAGCACAGCCAGGTTGGACAAGAAGTGCTTACGTCTGCTCATATAGCTCTAGCTGGCAATGAGTTTCCCTTCTTAAACTAAACAAACACTCCCCTATGAGTCTGTTCATCATCACAAATGTCTCTCCACCACAAGAATGGGGAGCACATCATGGTTGTTTGAGTTATGACCCATGGTGTGAATGTAGAAAAGAGTATATTACAATGGGGTATTCAGTGGAAAGAAATAGTAAAATTGAGAATGTTTTGCTGACACATCTGCAGTGGGTTACTGTACTGCCAACTGGCAGCTATGACGATGATGACATATTGACAGAGGCTCAGCAGGGATACTCAGCTCTATCACTTTGTGGGGCTTGGGGCAAGAGATTTCTGCTTTGGGGTTTTATCGGGGGAAATTTAGAAGGGGGTTGATGACGCCTGCGGGCCTCTTGGATGAGGATGGATGAGGACATTTGGCTGTCAGTAGTGAAGAGGCCTATCTGGCTCTGTCAGAAGCCCACGAGGGAATGAGAAAACACCAGGGCCCGGTCTCAACAGACAAACGTAGTCTTCCTCTCATGCATTTCTCATCATCCTCATCTTTCACAGGATGGAATTTGTGGTAATTCTTGCACGTCTGCGAGTTGGTTTATAATGCGAGAAATGCTTACACCTTTGAAGGAACTTAAGGTTTTTTTTTTCAGTCAGTGAATGTTACTTCAGAATAGAAGTGCAAATGAAAGAACACTCAGACGCCAAAGGGTCTGTAATGAATCAAGCTTTTTTCCAGTGAAGGTAGTTGCAAATAGAGGTGCCAAGAGAGCCACTTTAGATGATTGGGAAGAACTTACAAGAGCTCTTTGTGAGACAGCCATTGATTTCACTGTCTTTCTCTGCCTGTCTGTGTTGTTCAGGGCCTTCAGGCAGCTGTCTAGTATCCCATAACAAACACGCTTTGGGGACTGAGCAAGCCACAGCACAATCCACAGGGTGCTTTATCAATCAATACGACCTTCTAAAGCACTGATTCTCTTCACTTTTGCCTTCACCCTCCAGCATCTGCAGCCCCGTGGCCCATACTGCGCATTGGGTAATGACGACTTTAAGCACCCACAGAGTTGATGCAATCTGTACTCATTATCTGGGTGTCCTTTCGAGAGATCGCAGTAGGTATGGACATAAAGCACTCTCGCTTGTCTGCAGGATTCCACGCAGCCAGGAGTACGGTATATATGCATCCCACTGGCATGACATTGAGTGGTTAAGTCACTCCTTGGTGAACCATTAAAATCAGTCCCACAAAATCTCAGAAAGGGGGTGAAACAAGAAATGGGTTTAATAAACCAATACTACCGTCTTGGGAAATCGTGACCGGAATGTTTTCATTTTCTCCAACTGAGGACCGCTTCACTAATTGGGTTACGTGGGCTCAGCAAGGAAGTTGTCAAGCTTCAGAGGGTTTTATTTGTGCCTGGCTGTCAAATCACAGCCCAGGGCAGCAACCCTCATGCTGATGCCCCCATGAGGCTCTTTAAGGTACAGCTGTCTGATGAGTCAATCCAGAAGCCCCACTTTCCCAGAAAAAGCCCCAGGTTGTGAGGTGAAAAGGTGACAGAAAGCATGAGGCCACACAACTCGGAATTATGGGAACGTTTTACTGCTCCTTATAGATACACTGAGGGGCTGTTGAAGGGTAGTCACAATTGGTACATCACTCTCTTTTTACAAGACAAATAACAAGCTGATAATAGTCCTGTGTATTAAATACACTCTGGACAAGCCGCATGCCGACACACATTTTGAAACAGTTATCCTGGAAGAACATCACACAATTGTAACCTGGCAGGAGTATTTGGGTGGTGCATGTGCTTCGGTATCCAAATTAGCTTGATCAGCTGTACTTGGGAGTTGTGGCAGTAAAGTGAGGTCTAAAAGAGATTTCATTACTCTTAATGGTGCTGTGCTTCGTGCTCTTGGTTACATTCTTTAGAGTGTTTTTAGTTCATTAAAACACTTATTTTCTTAAAAAATAAACAAAGTATCACCTTTTTTTGGGCCATATTGGAACATGTAAGTGTTATCCTGAAGTATTTACAACATTTGAACTGCCAAATGTACATATTTCATATAAACACAAAGTTTTATGTTTATATATCAGTCAATTTATGGATAAGAGCTACAGTGTTTTTTTTCTGATTACACTGCATTAAGGCACTGAAGGAAAAAGTTTGCACATGAGCTTAAAAAATTTAATGAGGTGATTTTTTTTTCCCCCCAAACAATTTTAAACCAAATATGTGGCACCTACGAGCCCACCCTACCAGTCCAGATGTTGGGAAATAAGCAGATGTGGAACACCTGCTGGGATGAGGACACTGACTAATGATCAGCAGGTGAGGGCGAGGTGAGAGCGACTTTGCTCTTTTGTCCCCTGCCTAAAAATGAGAATTTTAGTAAGATAAGAAAAGCAATAAAATACAAACCAGACACAAGTGACAAAGAGCCACTGATAACAGAGAGTGATGTGGTTAGCCAGGTGCATCCTTTACTGTGATCTCTGTATATTTTCTACATGAAACCATAGAATAAACCTCACTAAATACATAATCTGAGAAGAAAAGCCTTTTAATCACTTTTAGTGATTGAAGTTTAATAGATGAAAGCCTTCATTTCTATAGGATTTAATTAATTTTCTCTAAGAAATTGATACTAGAAATTACTTTCATAAAATACTTTGAGATGACAAGGAGAGAAAAAAAAGGATTAAAAATCAATCGATATTACAGTGTTTTCATGCAAGTGCCAAGTAGAAGGGAGTCAAGGAAAAAGCTGTTTTATGTTGCTTTTGATCTACAAAATCATACATTAACCTTTTACTTTCACTAAAAAGGACATCCAAAGTATTTCAAATGGGATATTACACTTTGTAAATTCCCTGCAAAACAGTCACAGGGTCCAGGGGTTTATAGTAAAAAACAATAATCCAAAAATATCTGCTAGTTTTTAAATAGCCACAAGATTAAAACCACTGCCAGGGAAAATGAGTAACACTGCTTATCTTTTTACATTGTAGTTTTCTGCTGGAAAACCTCGCATCCTGACATTTTGCTGTTTTCAATTTACTAGTCATCCTGTTTAACTACGATTTAATTGAACACGACAAGTATCTTCACAAGTATTACTGATGTCCCCGTACCTCACATAAAAGAATCTGATGTTGATGTAGATTCTCAGTCATCCTGGTCATTGTTCATTAAATGCATCAAAGTAACTGGATTTGTAGAGTGTTGCTGAAGATGTCTCACTGCTCCTCCAAGCAGCTTCCACAGTTTTCTGTTCAGAACTTTTATTGAAAGCTTGAACACGATTATTGGATATCTTAACAAACCATACAGCACAAGAACTTTAAGCAGCACTGCAATTCAAAATATGCAACCTCAACTAAATATTCAATACAGCATGATTCAGGGATCATTGATCCTGGTTGAAGAAGATAGATGTCCTGCAGGTTTTAGAAATGTCCTCATTGCAACATACTTGTCTGTGGGTAATTAGCAAACTTGTGCAGAGCTTGTCATGAAGCAGCACAAATCCAAGTCTGAATCAGGCAGGTGTAATGAGAACAAAGAATCACGAAAACTCACATATTTGGGAAAGGAAATTAATAAGAGATGAAAAATCATGGAATCTGCTTCCCCATCCACCCAAGCTACTATCAATAATTTTGCTCAACATCACAGCAGCTGCTCAGGCAAAAGAAGCTACACGTGCAATTCCAAACCCCTTTTATGAGCTGGCGATCAACCTCCCAATCCTAGGCTCCCCCTCATTCCTTCATTTGCAGGTCAAAATTAACCCTTCCCTAGCCACTTTTCACAAAAACACATGTAAGTGGGTATGAGACCGATATATCTGCACGTGTACACATAAAGGCAGCTACTGTGCTGGTGGCTTCCAGGGGAATTTAAATTAATGAGTGTAATCAGAAGCAAACAGGAAGCCATGCAAGGGCAATTAATACAAGCAAAGTGAGCAGAGCTGGTGGTTTGCTCGGCCAGGCATGGCTGGAGCTGAAGAGATGGAGGATTAAGATGCAACCGCAGACAAACCCCACAGCTTTTCCACACACAGCAGATGTCCACGGAGGGAAGGCGATGGGAGCCTGGCACAGACGTGCATCCACCAACCGACCACTTGGTCAGCCCGGCCCAATGCAAGCTGACAACCTCCTGGCAACACTCAGATAACACCATCTTTGCTGTTTAGTTTGAGAGCCAAGGGACGGAACTCAAGGGGGCCCCTGCGCTGCACACAAAGGGGACTCATTGCAAAGCTTCACAGTGGAGCTACTATGTGTGAAAGAGAGAGATAGAGGAAAATAAAGAGATAATGAAGGGAAGGGGGAGGGAACTGTGTGCAAGCTCAACTCAAGTACATCTCAATGTGAGGGACATTTTTTATAACCCTATTGTTGCCTCTGAGTTTTCTGATTGAAACATCCATGAGCGCTTGCATTTTATCAAGCATCCTCACAATATCTGCTCAGTAATGAATAAACACATCAGAACCAAAAGAACGACCGCGTGTTTTTTTTTTTTCTTTCATTGACACTAAACGAGAGTGTCATCACCCAGGATTTTTTCAGTCAGGCCGAGCTTTGTTGCCCTGAGTGGTGTTCATTCCCCCGGCGGTCTTGCATTTCCAATGTTTACGTGAGATGATGATGCGTGTGTAAGGATACACCACCAGGCTGAGGAGAAAAAAAAGCTGAGATGAAAGGTGACGACTGCCTCATCAGTCCAAAACAATTTGTGTTAAAATGGAAGAATGATGTCAGTTCTGACATTGGGACTGGAGTGAAAATAGATGCTACAGAGTAAAAAAAAAAAAAAAAAAAAAAAAAAGATATGTGCTGCACAGATAATAAATGCTCATGCACGCACCCAAGTGACCGGGTTGAAACAAACAACTCCACAGAAACTACAATGTTGCAGAGCTTCTTTAATCTTTGTGTAATGTCTACTAAATGCAGTTGTTTTGCATCTTGAGCCTTTATAAAGTTTTCTGGAATATTCATGTACAGTATGGCTCAGTTAAGTGTAGTTTTTATTTACTAAAGTGTCCTTAAATTGCATGACTCTCTGGCTTGAGTAGAGGGAGTGCACTGCCACAGTTCAAATAAAATCCTTGCAATAACGCTCAGCAGTCTCTAAGCTCCATTTCCCAAACAATATAGAATTTCCTCAGACACAGACACAGTGCTGGGTTGGAAAATTGCGGATGTTTTGACCCTGTTTCCGAGTTTCAGGGCATTCAGGTTTATGAAACACTACTGGGTTGGAGGGCGAGTCGAACAAAATGGCAAAACAACCATGTCAAAGTTTGATTGAATTACCCTCTAACATGTTGTGTCGGCAGGGGAGATATCATAGCCTATTGATTGATTTGCTTCCCACTCATAAATCCAGTTCTTTGGTGACCATGTAAGACAGACTTTAGGTAATATTGTGCTAAAGCTGCCTCTGACACCTTCTCCAGCTCAGATAAATTACCAACACTCTAGGAAGTTGTGAAATATGTGCTGCTTTGCTTACAAAAGCCAACAGTTTAATGTGTTTCTCTTTTAGAAGCCCATTACTTTAATGGAGGACAATTCAGGCATGAACATTTTAGTTTGCCTCCTGAATGTAGTCACATAGAAACTGCTTGCCAACATCATCTCATTCACCTTGTTCTTATTAACTGAGGAGTTTCTTAAATAATGTTAAGAGGATTTGTTTTTTTTCCCCCAATTCTTCTTCTTTTCACAGACAGGGATCAAAGCTTTCCTCTCTCTGGTGTAGCGTGTCTGCCCTCTTCTGGCTTCATGTTGTTAAAGGGTCAAGTCATATTGACTTGTAACAGAATTTAAATAAAATAAAGGTAAATATCTTTCTGTTTAGATTATTCCAAATCACATTGGATAAGAATGAACATCACTGTTACCTACTGAAAAAATAATGTATGTAGCAGATTATGACATTATTAAGTAAATATCTGTTGTTAACAGAAGAGGGTCATGGAAAAGCCATTACTTGTAACAGATGTAATCTTTTGAACTGACATAAAATACCATTAATATGAGTTTGTATTTAAAATTACTGATCTCAAAAGAACCCTCTTTAGAAACAATAGATGTATAAAATCATCAGGCTGTCAGCACAAAGTGTTTAATAAAGTCAGTTTTGATCACTAATGAGGCGTTTTCTTGGGGTCCAACCATCATCCAATCATTTCAAATCCAAGCTAAAAGCGGAAAATACGGATTTGAAATTAAAGCTTCACTTTCCATGGTTCACCACCCACTTGCTATTTCAAAGAACCATGAGTCAAAGTTTTTAGCATGTTTCTTTATGAGAAACACACTTCCCTATTAGAGGAAGCGAAGGGGAAAAAAAGATGACGAAAAAGAAAAAGCCCTCTGGAGACACAACCATCACCAGACGCCACTGCAGCGGTATTTTTGAACCCATGCGTCAGAGCTTTGCCCGTTCCCCAAACCGCTTATTAAAACCCAGAGAAGCCAAGTGCCATAAAGACAGAAGGCAAGCAGCTTGTTATTCTTTCTTAGAGGTAACCAGGCTGAGATCAATGGCTGCAGTGGTTTCTTCTCACCACAAATGGTACTGTAAAGCACAAAGGGCCGTGCGGCTCCGAACCATATAGTCACAGATATTAACTATTCCAGGGAGCTTTGAAAAAGCCTGCCAAGAATAATTTCCCACATGTAACATTTCCCACAAAGCCACAGAGCCGTACTGGACTACTGCGTGCCCCATCAGACCCTGCATGCCTTCACTGCGATGACTAAAGGAAAAATCAGGTCCCCTGTGTCAACAGAGGCATCTCAGAGGGGGTGACACCAGATGAATATTTAGTTTAGTCTTTATAAGGGTGGGTGTATGATACAACATATATATATATATATATATATATATATATATATATATATATATATATATATGTTGCATTTAGCCGCTGAGATGTGGATTAAAAATACCAGAGAGAGAAAAACAAATATTATTTCTCTAAAACTAACAAAGTCTATTAAGAATCATATTTGGCTGTTGAGCTCCTGTACACTGAGTTTTTATTGATGATGACGGGGCTAGAATGTCCCATTTACACCACATATTTAAGTAATTGGATTGTACCATGCATGTTAACAAGTCACCAAGCTTGTCCAACTAATTTGCATGTTGCGATCAGAACACTTTGCATGCACCATTGAAAGAGGAAGAGTACATTTCAATATTAGGTGTAAATGGAACATCATCCTCATCCTGATCCCCCTCTTACCTTTCCTGCAGAGCAGAGAGGTCTGAGTGTCTCATGATGTTCTCAGGCTGTATTCATTCCCTCTTGCAAAACTTCATAAATATTACTGTCATATGGTATTGGCCAATAAAAAAAAACATCATGTCTGACACATCGGAGCTCTGCTTTCCAACCGCAGCTGGTGAATTTTGATCTCAGATGTCTGACCAGTGTGGCAGATTGCCAGCCCATGGCATGTGTGGTTAAAACTACCTATAGGGCACATATCTGGTAAAATAAGTGGAAAATATATCATGCATAGACCCCGTTAATACCTATTGTGGCCTCAAAGGCTTAGACCCAATGATTCAGATTTCAGACTATGAATAAATCATCTGAACAACTTTTGGATGGCTCCCTGATCAAGACTTAGTCTTTCATTGCCTCTATATCTATATCCTTTTTGTTTCACTTTGGACTAAATTAGTCTTACATCCATCATGGGAATGTTGTGCTCCGCAAAAGGCATTCTCACAAAAGTCTAACATAACATTTTCCCACAGCTTCACTGTTCTATCAAAATGTTATTCTGAGGCCACAGTTGTAGTTTATAGAGATTTTAGATAATATAGATAGATTATAGCTGAGAACTAAAGGATGTTCAGTCCTGTAACATTAAATTACCCACTGTTTATTTAGTACACTACATAATAGTGTTGAATGACATTGATCCATTTGTGCCTATATGTTATCATCATCACAGCTTTATCATGATGAAGCCAGGTGACTTTTTTTGTTAACCAAAAGCACAAGAAGAAGAAATAATGTGAAATAAATGAGGAAAATGAATGTAGCAAAAGAGAAAATTAAAAGTAAATAGCACCTACACTACCAGATAGAATGTCTTTAAGAGATAAATCACCATGTGAAAATGGTATACGTTTCAGATTCATAGATCAAGACATAAAATAACTTCATTACCAAAGTTGGTGTTTTGAAAAGGGCAAGAAAAAACATTGTCTAAATATGATGTCACAGTCTGCAAAGATTCACCTGCAGTCCTCATATTTACTCACACAAATGCCAGTTCTACTAAATAAGCCATCATCCCTTCAATAAACTCATTAATAAAAGCACAACTTCTCTACTTTTAAGTTATTGTATTCATTTAGGAACTGTCATTAGAAAAAAAAAAATGTTATTCAAAGACTCCAAAGCACCCATCATACATTACAGGTTTCATGATTTAAACAGCAGGAAAATAATTATGGTTGTGAAACAATCATTAGTGGCTGGAATTTATGAGAAAACTGAAGTGCCTCATTTTAAGAATATTTATTTAAGAAACAACTATCTACGAAGTCTAACGTCTGAGACTTTTTCACACAAGAAACAGTTTTGAGCTACACTACCAGATAAACTTTCATTTTAGATATTTTGATTAACATGTGCCTATATATATATATACACACACCACAGACCTTAGCACCAGCACATTCGCTCTGGTTTGTAAGTGTACTAGAAATGTAAACATATTTAGATAACTTTTAATCACTTTGCAAAAGCACAAGACACTTTAATTATTAAAAATCCATTTTAATTGACTTTATTTCCAGATAAGAACAGTATTTGTATGCATCTTACTGTAATCTTTGCACATATTACATATTTACAAAAGTACACCCACCACTACATCCATATTCCATCTTGCATAAGGCACAAGCTGCTGAAGTACAATATACTTTGCAGAAACATGCAGTGTATTTAAGGCATTTCTAAAGTTTCCAGGACAAAGAGCAACATAAATTTTGTTTTCTAAAAAGCTAAAATAAATCCAGTAGAACCAAATTTAGAATTTTGCAATGCATGTAAGTTACACAATGTATTCATGTGAACTGGATTTAAGTAGTATCTTGCTTCCCATACGACTGTCTAAAAGACAGTATGGCATCTGACCTATGAAGTTGCCAGATCCAATATTTGACCTAATCTGCCACTGTAATGTGTTTAGACCATTTAGACAAGTGAAATGTAAAAAAAAAAGCACATTCAACCAGTAAAACAACCCCTTAGGAATAAATAAAGTTAAAGAAAAAGTCTGTGCTTTGCTTGTCATGAGTTGCAAAGATGCTGCAGTTCACTGGAGGTGTAGCTCAGAGCAGGTGCTGTCACCTCCATCCCCGGCAGAGCATCTTGTCCTCTGATCTTCAGCTTGATAAACTTTATCTTCCAGCTGTTCTTGTCCAGTGGCAAACGGATAAGGCCGAATATTTGCTCAAAGATGCCAAGACAGGCTGAATCTCTGTGGATGGTCCCAGCCACACCCACCAGCACCAAGCCATGAGGCGAGGCCAGGGCCTTGAGGCCGTGAGGCTCCAGGTTGGGACAGAACAGAAGGCGCTCTCCACGAGTCAGAGCTAAGAGGCGAAGGCTGACCACTTCAGCACCCTGAAGCTCATCTCTCTGTTCAATGGCAGCTCTGAGAAAGAAATATTTCATTTGATTTTAGAGGAGCAATTTCCTTCTTAAACTCTTCAGAAGGAAATGAAAACTGAGAACTCTTGCTCAAAACAAAAACTGTTATGAATGCAGAAAAGCTAGCAAACCACATCATAAATATAAGTACCACTCCCACTGTGCTGAATGGGAAAACTCATTTATATTTTTTTATCTTTATGTTTTAGTATTTTTACCTGGAGGCAAGTTGTAGTCTCACATCTGGCCAGAAGTGCTGTGGTCCCCATTCTTGAGGCTGTTGGCCCAGTGAAGGGTTCTGACTGTTTAACAGCTGAAAGAACCACTGGCAGAACTGGTGAGCCAAGACTAGTGGGTCAAATCCCTCCTTGATATCTCTTGAATCGGATGCTCTAGGCCGTCGTGTTACAGTGTCATCCACCTTAAAAGAGTGACATATTATTATCAAAAACGTCTATGTTGTACTTTAGTATTAAGTACTTGCCAAATACAAGTTATATATGCTTCTCAGAGGCTGCTAATAAACTTTTCTTTAGCTTATAACATGACAGCATGCCCAAAGCTTCCTTATACTGTTAACAGTTACACTCCTTCCTAAAACTGGTAATGTATTGTACTTTGTGTATTTCCCTAAATTATGAATATTTTTTTTAAATATAGTAACAAATAGTATTCGAGTTTCTCATTAAAAAGTTCGATGTAGTAAATGAAAACTAAGGCGTTTCCTTACTCGTCGTTATTATTACGTAATGAAAACATGTTGAGACAATGAGACTTCCAGTCCTACCCTACCTGCGCTGACGACCAGAGCTCCAGCGTCCTCTTCACCAGCTGGTGTTTGTCACTGTTAGGGGGCATCATCACCCCTTCTTTAGCCAAGTACTTAAATATCATATCACGCTGAACCTTTCTTCTTTTAAGGAGTTCTTCGGCATTTCTGGAAAACGAGAGAATCGTTTCCATTGCCTCTGCATTGACAGAATAAAAAGTGTAAGACAAAGTAATTACTACATAATTAATACCATATAATCCATCAAACTGTCTTCAGCATCCCTGGTGTTCAGAAAAAATCTGAAAACTACTCGTTTCTTTTTTAGATACATAAACATGTATATAACTAATGTAGCTGGCAGCAATCACTGTGATGTAAGATAGCTGTGTACTATTAGCCTACTTTTACTTGTTGTCTGGTACAAACTGAACATTTACCTGAAACGTTTTCGACAACAATCACCTTATTCGTAACCGTGTCACTCAATGACATCAAGTCGCCTGTTGTCATTAAACTCAGTATCTTTTTTAAACCAAGACGCTCCGTTTCCGATAATCCCGACATCTTTGAAAAACATGCATTTGATATCCAAATGATACATTTGTGTCCGACCAAAATTCCGTCCGTACGGAAACAAGTGTATGTGCTTAAATGCCCGTTCTAATCTACGACTGCTATGGCACTTATGTTTTAAAGTTGTTATTAGGCTACTATAATATTTGTTCACCATGATCCGAGATAAGTTCGTTTCTGTGCTTGTATGATGCAATAAGAAGAGTTTTCGGTGGTCAACCAAGTTTATTGTTCTTAATAAAAAAGAATAAAAAAATAAAAAAAAAGACGTCGAACTGGGCGTGAATGGGTCCGAATTCCGAGTTCAAGTGAAAGCAGCATCAAAGTGCTCTTGGATTTTTGGTTGTTTCACAGTTTAACATTTCTCATTATTTTTCTATCATCCAGTGAGACAAAAATATTTTCTTTCACTTACAAACAGGACCGCTGTTAGTGACATTTAGATTTTAAAAGGATTTTTTTTTTTTTTTTTACACAACGCTTATTGATATATTTTATTTATAGGTTACTTTGCCATGCGACGCTGTATGATCTGACAAGGTAAGGCAAGACAGGGCAAGTTTATTTATATATCGCAATTCAACAACAGCGTAATTCAAATTGCATTACAGAGACAATAAAACATAGGAAAATAAGAAGATATAGCATTTAGAATTAAAACAAGAAAGCAAGGAAAATGAAATCACAATAAATAAAAGAAAAACTCTTGAAATCATGATCAATTCAATTTTTAAAGGAACAGGCAGATTTGTACTTAAAATAAACTTAAAATAGCTTTGAATAAAAACTACAGAAATTCAGCTGAGAAAAGGTGGGTCTTTTCACCTGTAATAAAATAAAACCGAGTTTTACGGCTGATCTGAGGCTTTCTGTGAGTTTTTTCCCCCCCAGACGTGAGCATAGAAGCTAAATGCAGGTTCTCGTTTTGACAGATAGTTTTCACTTGGCAAAAACACAAGCAGGTCTTGGACAGGACGCATTTCTTTTGGGAAACATTTGCACGGTCCATTTTCGAATTTTGTGATGATAACTGAGATATTTATTTAATACACGATGATTTATTTTTAGAATTTATTTGTGACAATCTTGTGATTGTTAAGTTTACGATACGTCCCTGAAGGCATCAGTAGCCCACCCAGCTAGCAGCAGCACAACTGAAGCTAATGAGAGCTAGCCTGCGCAGTGGCAATGCACCGACAGCGCAGCTACTTTATTTATCTGTAATATCTTTTCTTCGCTGGCTTCACACAAACTTGCGCTATAGTATGTTATAAATTAGGTTAAATATATCGTTCTTGATAATTGATATTATAGTCCTGTGTCAAGGAGAGGAGCTAAATCCTTTCAGGTAACGTACTCATCGCTGATAAATCCTCGGCTTATAATAAACGTCGTTCATGTTGTTATGACCTTTTTGAAGACTTTTTCTTTCTTTTCTTTTCTTTCTGTCTTTTTTTTTTTTTTTTACATTTTCAGTAACATTCAGTGAACAATTATTGTAATGTTTTTTGATAAACTGAAAGTGTTCGTTTGCACCAAAATGTTTGATAAATTTGTTGTCCATTTATTTTTCCCTCAGGAAGGCAATCTCAGAGCTGAAACCTTGGACATTGACCCGTGTTTACAAACGCGGGTCTATACTTTGAGAAGTTTTAGCTGGCATCTTCATTATTGGCCAATGAAGACAAACCAGCCTATGTTATGCCAGAATGAATGAGGAACTTTGTAGTTTCTTCACTCCATTGGAAATCTGCCCTTTACACATAACTTCACGTTAAACTGAACCTGCTTTCAACACAAGGAAATGCTCAGAAATAAAGAACAGAGGAAACATCACTGAAGACTTCCCTTGTTGAAAATAGTTCCTTAAACTCAGTAAAGCTGGACATTAGCAGTAAATTACTGAGAACACAAGGGGATATATGGTAATTCACTTTTTCCAACTTTGGCCTAAATCAAGTCTTTAATAAGTGGTAATTTCTAGGTGCATATTCAATTTGCTTTAGGTTTAAAAGAAACCTTGCTCTGTTTTGAATAAGGAACTTACTGTGTCGCTACTGTATGCGTAGTTTCTGAGCAGGAGAAAAACGAAGGCATAATGGTAATGAACTGTACTTGTTTAACTTGAACACTGCATGTGTATTTGGTTTTTTTTTTGTGCTTCAGATGGGGGAGTTTGAGAGCAGCCCCCTTGGCCGGGTGACGGTGTATTCCATCCAGGGCTGTCCACACTGTGTCCAGGCTAAGGCCACCCTCAGGCATTTGGGAGTACCAATTATAGACGTAGATATTGCCAGACATTCAGAGCTGAGGGTGAAGTTGAAGGAGCTGACGGGACGCAGTACAGTACCTCAGATATTCTTTAACAACGTTCATGTTGGGGGCAATGATGACCTGCAGAAACTGGTGAGAAGGAGAACAAACTCCTAATGATTTCAGATCTATTTGAGACCAGCAAACACACAGGACTAATGAACAGCTAACATTTTCATAAGATAAGAATAGGACAGCATTTCTCTACCAACAGACCAGCAACTAGTCTCCTTACTTCCCTAAAGCTTACTGACTAGAAGTTCACCATTGTCTTCTACCAGTTCCCTTTAAAACTGACAGAACAGATAAATTAGGATTCTGTGTGTTATTCAGAATTATGTTTAAGAAAATAAAAGTCCAAGTTGCATGATTTGCTGATGTGTTTATTATTCTCAGGCTCCTGAGGAGCTTCAAAGATTGGTGAAGATGGTTAAAGAGGAACTTCTTCCAGCAGATACTCCACCACTGCCAGAGAAGGATCCATCAGAAGAGAGAGCTGTGGAGAACGATGGAGGTGAGCAATTCAGTGTTTACAGGTTTCACTTTCTTTTAATCAACTTGTTGTGTCGAACTGAGTCAAACAGAAATAATTTCCTTCTGTAAATTGTGTTTATGTGACTTTAAAGGTAAAGAACTGTTTCAGAAAACAAGATCTGTGTAATCCGCTCTGGCACATGTTTTTACATCCCCAGCTCCAATAAAGTTGGGATGTTTTGAAAAAATTACTATATAAAAACAGAATACAATGATTTGAGATTCTTTTTTAACTTGTATTTAATTGAAATCAGTACAAAGACAATATATTTAATGGTCAAGTTTTACAAGTCATTGTATTCTGTTTTTCTAAATGGTGAGAAAAGCCAGAATGAAGGGGAAATGTATAAAATAAGCTTTTTTCTCAGACTAAGTCATAGTCAGAGTAGTAACCAAAGTTCCAAACAAAGACCCGACAACTTCAGCAGGGCTGGTTTTGCAAAGTCACCTTTCATTGAAAATGAGTCAAAGACGAGGGGTTATGAAATAGTGTTGGCGGATGTGGACAAATTCATATATTTAGGTAATAGCAGGTGTGTCTGTGTGTGTTTGAGTGCACGCTCATCTCCAGTTGCAAAGTTCAACAAAGACAGTTGATATGGAAACGTGATCCTCTGCTGAGCAATACCAGGTGGCCCCACAGTGTCTCATTATGTGACTGTTAAGCACTCTGCAGTGTAAAAGGTATGTTTGTAGACAGACATAATCAAAGCTTAGAACAAAAATATTTTAATTTAGTGTTAAATTTCCTGTGAAAATTGCGTCATTATCACAGTTATCACTGTCAACATTTTTATAGTGATGTCTCACAGTGGCCTTGTATATATGGTTAGTATTAGTATTGGTATTAGTATTGCTATTTGTATTAGTATTAGTTGTGCTGGGCGATATGACCAAAATCTCATCCCAATATAGCTCATTTTATATCCCAATAACAATATCCATATTGATATTAAATTGTTTGTGTAATTTTCCGTCAGTCATCAGTTATGTGTCAGATGTGCTTGGCAACAGCAGCAGCGATCTCCTTCCATCTGCGGGAACTATGACTGTATGACGTTTCAGGGGTAAATACCTGTTGCATTGTTTGCATCTGGAGTTTATTATGATTGCTTTCGCCACCACTTGATGCTGCTTTTGCGGATTTTGCTCGTTGGCTCTATTCTTTATTCTGTATCGTGATTGTTGCGCAGGTGATAAAATGAGTTACCGGTAGTTGTGTCAGAGTCTGTTGTTGGGACTGTGAGCTAGTCTGTTGTCGGTTCTATGTCGGTCTTTTTATATCCAAACCGCATCCATGAGACGATGTTTATATATTGCAGCGTACATGCTGTAAAGTGCATCTTGACAGCTTGACGATACAGCCTCATATGAAACGATCGACATTTTCTATCATCCAAACGATATATATCGTCACATTGCCCAGCTCTAAGTATTAATATTAGCAACTTGCTTTGTTTTACTTTTGGACTAAGATATACAGAAATATTTAAAATGCTGCCTTTTTAACAGTCTTGTCTTATAAATATCCTTAAACCATGGCTGAGTAAAAAAATAAACTTTATTCTCTAATTCATATTAATTGTATTATAAAAAGGACTGATATTGATCAGGCAGTCTCTGGACTTCTACAAACAGTTCTTCTTTAGTTCTGTGCTGCCAGCGAATCATTTTCTGTTATATCAGAAGATGAAAAATCAGATGTAATCTGTTTTGTGAGTCGGTACATAACTCTACCCTGATCATACATTCAGATAGAGATTATTCTATGATGATGATTTTATGACGTCCCATTAACGATTAGTCTGATGTAGCAGAAATAAAACTATATTTTTAGTTTGTTTTACCCAAACATGAACAAAGAAAGCAGTCATCAGGTAAATGATATTGGGACTCAGAATAACTGGAAAGTGAGCAGTGCTCTCTGCTCACAAACACTGGGGCGTATTTGAACAACACATTGATTAACAGATCTCGGGTCAGATCAAATGACAAACGCGGGGCAGGTGGAGTCGAGGTAATTTTGATAGAGGTAACTTTGATCTGGAATCTGAAATGCGCATTTCAGATATGAAATGTTTTATCCAGCTCCTTTCACCTGAGAATTAATCTGTCAACAAACAGGATTAAACTGTGAAACTCTAATGGTGGGAATGTCCCAGTTACAGAGGACTCAGCTGAGACTGGTTGTTGCAGTAGTGAAAGCGTAGATGATGGTGATGATCTTGAACATGAATATCTCAGCAAGGTCTCCAACTTGCTCACTGCGCTGCTGGTGTGTTTCCAGTTCTCCAGAGGTGTTGTGTGCTGGTTTGCTTGCTTGTTGGTTTGAGACGAATGCAGCATAGTGGACCCAATTAAAAGAATTACGTTTAGAGCTGGGGACAGCTCACCTTTTTCTGCACAAACCACCTCACATCACAAATTAGAGATTTTTTTCAAGTCCTGCTTAAAATCCTGAATGCAAAGCTGATGAAAAACAAGCACATTAATATGTGATATGTTTACTATTTTCGAATGTAAAGAGAATATGTGATTCTTTGATTTACAAATAATTGCATTGATGTATTTTTTTTATTTTTCTTTTGTTGTCCCAGTTTTTTAGGGACTTGGGTTGTACTTTTTAATTCCTTTAAAAAAAAAAAAAAAAAAAAGAAAAAAAAAAAAGAAAACAACAAGGCAGGTGTTTACCTAAGTTGTTACTGATTGAAGAAAGACATGACTTGACCAAAATTCAGAGCCTTTTCTACTCGCAAGCTGTGTTTGTTCTGGTAGACTACATAGTTGGTCATATTCTGTCTCATATTTTGGTTTGAACGTTTGTATTTCTGTGTTTGTACATGCCTTGGTATGATTCCCACCAAAGCAGAGTTTATGTGTGAGAGAGATGAGCTGGCAGACCTGGTAGAGGACCTCAAGCATGGCGGTGTGATTGGCAGTCATAGGAGGAGACTGACTTTATACAAAAAGAGCTTCTCAGGCAGTCAGCTGGTTGACTGGCTGCAAAAACAGAAGGGCATGGGTAAGTAAGGCTGTGATACTTTCTCATGTGAATTTTGAACACACTGGACTATGCAAGTCCAGAAAACCCGAAATGAAATCTAGCTCTGTCAGCTCATGACTGTGGCCGTGTGTGTGCCAGCCAGGGATGTGGCCTGTAATACATGCCAGGCGTTGTTGCAGAAGAAGTATATGGTCAGTGTGCACAGATGTGGACAGAAGGATGGCAGTTTTGGCGAAGGAAAAGACACAATGGACACACTGTTCAGGCTGCTGGAGGACGATCCTCATTCAGCCCTCAACGCAGGACAGACCGCAGCCTGCAGTCCCATACAGGGTAGGTCAAGAGGAGACCAGGCTTGGGGCAAATGCATTTCCCTTCCCAGTTCAGCTGAACAATGTCCTTCAATGCTCTTTAACCCCTGTGTTTTATTGGCTGCTGGCTTGGTGCTGTGTCCTTTTGGGTTCATTTGAAAAGTCTGGGATGTTAAAATCAGTATAGTGGTTGATGGTATACATAATATATATAATCTGTAGGTTTAAAAAAAACCTTTAGGACTTCCATGTTCTGGATGATGGCTTTTACAAAGTAGGTCCATGTTAAAAATTGATCTTCCAAAGTCCTGTAGTATTTTGAAAAACTTCAAAATAACATGTTTAATTCAATAGTTGCTTCTTGTTTTATATGATGATGATGATGATGATTATTATTATTATTATTATTATTATTATTATTATTCATAATAATACAATATATTTTTTACAGAGCTTTGAACTGAAATTCATCTCCTTTTGTTGATAAGAGTGCACTCAACAAACTCCATTATCAGATCCAGCTGAAAGAATCAGAAGAGGCCAAATTCAATTAAGTATGGTGAAATTTAAACAATAATAAAGGATACTTCATGAGTGAGGTTTTATGTAGCAACTTAATTAAAGGACTTTCATAAAATTGATTGGAAATGAACGACTATCTGTAGATTCTGAGACAAACAGTCTATCATTGAACCCTGTTTCAAAAACCCTGTTCTGCTATGCTGCAGGTTTGGTGTTTCTTGACAAATTAATACATTTTGCTTTTATAATCAATCTTTTCTTTTTTTTAATCGGTGATGGTGGAACATTTTGATATTCATTGTTATATTTTGTTTTATGTTGGACATAGCTTTATGCTGACAAACACTAATCCAAGCTTTGCAAACAGCGAAATGTTTAAAATCACATGGTTTGTTTGTCCTGTTAATTACCATTTTCTTCCTTCTTTCTTTAAAAAATTCTTCTTTTGTTTAGAAGTTATGTTTTGTAATATTGATCCAATTTGTGCCACACCAGAACTGGTCTGATCCCAGTTCTAGTTTTTATGCTGTTATTCATAGCATTGATTTTTCACAGCAGCTCAGCTTCAACAATGTACTTCACCCATGATGTTATACTACCCAGAAAGTAGCTCCAAATTTTTCCCAACTCGTGGTGTAAGATGATAAATTTATCAGCCTCTGATGCTGATGTTGGACACTTACAGTAGATCATGTGTTTAAAACAGATATGCAGTAGTTCATAATGACAGTACTGATTTTTTACTTAGCAACAAGAGCTACTTTGAGCTCTTTGAGGTTACTTATACAAAATAAAAGGTCAGAAAAAAATGCCACAATATATCTGTGTGACATTGACTCTACACATGAAGCTAATTTAAACATGAGTGAAAAGTTGCAAGGAAAAAGAAGGAAGCTGATTTTAGTTCATAGTGTTGTTAGAGAAACATTTAGTTATTTTTTGGAAGCTCATGTTCTGAGCTTTCGGATGTAGCGTTGGTTTGTGTGGAAAGACATTAAGCATGCCTCTACTTCTTCTCTTCTCTCTCCCAGCTGCCGAGCTCTCTTTGCTTTTACGAGAAATGATTCTGAAATTGTTCTCGGAGCATCTCTCTGCCGATGGCAAGGTAATGTCCTCAGTGATACAACGCCAATGATTCGCATGTGTTTTCATCTGTGCCTGTAGATGTTTTCTAATTCTGTGGTTGTTTAAGGATCACACCGTGTCTGTGTCTTCATAAGTTTCGCAGAGCAGATTGAACATTCATTTAGCTTGTGTTGTCTTGTTTTGATATCTTCTATTACTTGTTATTAATTCAGAGGTTTATATGATTCTGTGGTTGCATGTATGTATAAAAGATGAGTGTTTTGCCCTTCTTCCCACAGTCTGTGGACTACAAGGGCATGTCTGTGAACCCTGCGTTTGAGCGCTACTGTGAGCTCGCCATTCAGCTGCAGAGGGTGGAGCTGCTGTCTCTGAGCCGTGAGGAGAAACTGGCCTTCTTCATTAACATCTACAATGCTTTAGTAATCCATGGCTACCTACGCTTGGGAGCCCCCACCAACATGTGGCAGAGATACAGAGTAGGATCATACAGCTATCTTAAAATACGACACACCCTCTGCCATCCTTGTCAAATGTAGATTATGTAGTTAGTATGCAAATTTGTTTTCATTTTCACTTCCTATTATTTTACATTTACACACAGTAACTGAAGTAAATGTTGATATTTTCTTTGATTAATTCTGTTTTTACATTGAACTTTTTTGTAATTTCACTCTGGGATAAAAAGTTATTTCCATGTTTCATTAACACTAATAAACAAGAAGGAATTACGTGAAACTAATATTTGTTTTGGTTTCATTTTTTTTCTTTTAGTTCTTCAATTATGTGAGCTACCTAATTGGAGGAGAAGTTTTCACATTACAGGACATTGAGAACGGCATCCTCAGAGGGAACAGAAAAGGTGTCGCACAGCTGCGGAGACCCTTCTCTAAAACAGACCCACGACTTCAGGTGGAGAAACGTAAAGTTAACATTTCACTCACTCAGAGACGTCGCTCTGCAGAGTAACTAAATGTCCTTCTTTTACTGTCCCCAAGGTGGCACTTCCAGATGCGGAGCCCCTCATTCACTTTGCCTTGAACTGTGGCGCAAAGGGCTGCCCACCTATTAAAACATACACCCCACAGGTATGTGAACTTGTCATCCTGTTTTGTTATATTGTGTAATTAATGGTTATTAAGCCTTGACAACTTGAGGGTCAAGATCCTGGAGGTTTTCAGTGTGTCCCAGCACCAACACACCTTCATTAGAGACATTTAATTTGACTCAGATGTGTTGAAGCAGGGGCACATTGAAAACCCACAGGACAGTGGCTCTTTAGAACCAGCTTTGGACATCTCTAATGTCATCAGTCAAAGAGAATCTAGCAAGCAGTGATCTAGATTAGCGTGTATTGTACATCTAAGGTAATAGTTGTATTGATAGTGTTAAAAAGTAAACATCACCGATTTCTTTAACCCCTTCAGGATATTGACAGCCAGCTCCGTACAGCAGCTGAAGCCTTCCTGGAGAACGATGATGGCTGTATGGTTGACTCTGGGAAAGGGGAAGTAAGACTCAGCCAGATCTTTAAGTGGTACAAGGCTGACTTTGGAGGCACAGATGAGAAGGTAGTTTGGCACAGAATCAACATCTCTTTGGTTAATTATAGTTATTAAAACCTTTTTTCTCCCATTGTCGTAGCTGCTGAACTGGGTGCTGGAGCACATGGGTGAGTCCCCGAAGAAGACAAGCCTGCAGGACATCCTTTCTGCTGGGAAGACCAAAGTCAGCTTTCTTCCTTACGACTGGAGCTCTAACGGCTCCCACTGAGCATGCAAACAGTCTGCAGCTTCTTTACATCATTTTACTCGCTGCTTTAAAAGCTCCCTCATCCCATCCTGGAAGTTGTGAAGAAACTGTTGGATTTACTGTGTTTTGAGGGGCGACGGTCATAACAACAGAGAGCAATTTGCACACTTAACATTTTGTACTCAAGCAGCTTAACTGATAGCTCAAAATACACTTTTTATTTTGAAACTTTAGTCCTTATGGGCTCTGTGCTTCCTCTGCCTACAGCTCAGGAGTAAGACAACTGCTATGCTCTTTGCCCAGTTCAACACTGGTCTAGTTTATCACGTGGCACATTTAATCAAAGCAGATGCTGCCTTGACAAGCCATATCGATACCGTTTGAACTTAAGAAACCCACTTTTTCATGTGTAACTGAGGGAAGATTCTGCAGGAAAATGGTTTCATTTCTGCATGTTTGAAGCCTTCAAATGTCATAATAGTGGAAGAGGAAGAGAAATGGCTTTTTCTAGTTTTAAACATTTTTATTGATGTAGTATCAGACTTTCAATGGATTTAGTCGAAAGTTCAGCCTATGGCCACTGCTTTTGTAAAAATAATTCCCTTTCTGTGCATTGATGAGCTTTTGTGTGCAGAGAGCTACCAGAGTTTTTCTTCTCAGTTGAACTAGTGAGAGATGCTACAACTTATCTTCCTCTGTGGTTGAATGGCACATGATGTGCTGCATTTCCCTTCTAAAACTGAGCCCAAAAGTGATTCTATTTTTCCTCTTCTTATATTTACCCCCCCACACACCTTTTTGATCCAAGTCTTCCATTAAAATGGGAATGAAGTGGTGTCACTGTGTTTAACACAGTCACATTTACACTCATTTGGAATGCACTCTGACACTTTGCATGATTATTGCCAACTTTGAATACTACTGAGAAATATTTGTATGTTTAGGTTTTTTCCCCTCAGAAAAACAAATGTTAATTTTCTGTTTGTGAAAATTGAGCTGTTTGTCAAGCAACTTATTCCAGCATGTCTGCTGAAATAAACACTTTCTCAAGCTGATTCTAAAAAAAATATATATATATACTATTTAAATAATACAATTTTTTGTTTTTCTTTTGTTCCTACCTGAATAAATCTGCAAACTGAGTTTACCTGGCCTTAAATTGGTTAAACCTAGTATGCCATGGTTGATTTTTTTTTCCCCAAGTGATGCCCAGCATGAATCTGTTCTCATGATTTGATATATTCTCGGGTTGATTAAAAATGTGTATTTCACATTTCATAATGTTATTTAATGTCAATGTACTGAATGCTGCATGTTTTCTTGTCTTGAAACTTTCAGATCATCCATGTCTTCACAAAACATATTATCATGCGTTTGAATCTTAGCATTTTAGTCTGCAAGAAGCACCAAAGCAAACAGTTGCATCAGCATGTGAGATCTGGAATGACATTGCTGCATGGGATAGTGGAAACCTCCACTCCTGAATGCTGGCCTGTAGCAGGACTGCCTGTCTCACTGCTCTGTTCAAAGCCTGTAAGTCTAACCGTAAGGGCCAGTTGGACCACTAAAGTGAAATTTAAACCTTTTGTCACAGTATAAAAATGTTATAAATGCACTATTGGTGGAGTCAACTACAACTAGATGGATGACATAATAATATTGAAGGTATGTTTTTATGTCAGAAGTAATATGTTAAGTGAACAGAAAGGGTTTTATGTTCCCTGTACTTAAAAACGTGATGCAAAAAATTCTTTTGAACAAAGTTTAAATAAAATTGTTCTATTCATTTTTTCTGAGGATAATGAAGCAATATGTTGAACAGTAAATATGCAATGCTGAACTAAATATGACGCCTGCTTCTTTTATTCATGTCTTTCCCAAGCACTTTCTGAAAAGATACAATTTTGGGTTTCATGATTTATCCCTGTTACAGCTTTTCTTGCTTGTAAATATGAAGCTATAAAATCTAAACTTCATGGTAGAAACATTATTTTCACTTGTCTGTGGTCACCATGGAACTCATGCATAATGTGCATCTTTATGGCTCATTTAACAAGCAGAAAAGAAAAACTAAGCTGATCAGTCACAGCAGATGCAGCCTTAATAAAGAGACTTCATGGTCATTTATTCAAACAAGTTTAATAACTTTTTCTTTAAGAAAAATAAATGGGTACATATCGTTACCCTTTACAAAACCAATCTATTAACATTTGTACATTTAAATAAGCAAGTCAAAGCACAGTCCCATAAAAACATTACAGTAAAAATATTGGAAACTGATTGAGCATCTCAAAAGTATTTACAGCCAAACCAATGCAAATTAGTTTAAATAATTACAGACACAAAGAAAAACTTGGATCAAAATTCATTGCAAGCTGATCCTGCATGACCAATTTCATGTTTATCTCTACAGTCTAACACTGTTTTGAGTATTGGCACAAATAAAAGTGAATAATTCATATGCTGTACAGAGAATTAGTTTGACACTATGAGAACAGATAAGCATCTTTCACATCGTTTGGTCTCAGACTGAACGACAGACGGAGTGTTGTCATTCTTTAATCAGAAGACCAATTAAAGAGCAGATCCCATCCTGACAGACCTGCCAAACTACAGAATCTGCAGCACATAACGTTTAGCTGAAACACTCCACCTTTTTTTCTTGCTTGCTGCGAGTTGCAAAGATCTGAAGATTTTCTTACAACTAAAGTAAATTTTAGTGGTACAGCAATTTAAGGACACCAAACATCCATCGTAACGGTCACATTTATCAAGCAATTCTAAAATGTTCCTATGCAATACTGATCTTTAGAAGTGGTACATCAATCGCTTGGAAGACTTTATTGAGCAAAAAAGAATAAATGCTGTTTGCACACTGCTGAAGATGTATGTAAAATCTGTAACAGCATGAAAAGTTTAACAGGAATATTTCAAATTCAGCTGAAGTGGTCCAATGTGGAAGTCCCAGTGACAGCAGAGGAACAGCCTCTGCTACCAAAAACCTTGGAAAGGGTCTTTTTCCTGTTTATTAGCAAGAGTAGTTTAAATATTTAAGTAAAACAAGTTTATAAAAATGTCCAAATTGGTGAGTGAAATGGGATAAAGTTATATGCATATACATTCATGTAAATGCAAGTCATGAAACCAGTGCTAGAAGCTCCAGTGCTACCCAAGTACCTTCAGATACATCATAAATTAAATATCGCCCACTTGTTTGCAGTACAAGTGTCATGATAATGTATCTAAATCATACAACTGTTCTGAGGTGGATGAGGCCCCACACTTCTTAATGTCAATTTCCTAGAAGAAAGTGCCACCATGAAGTTGTGGATGAAAAGAAATCATATAAATATAACTGCACTAAAAAAATTCCTTAAAATATAAAGTAACGACAGAAAAATGTATTTTCACTACAGGCTGCAACATGCCTCTCAGAGACAAGGTGAATGCTTTCAGCAAACCACTGTATTCAGTGCTGTATCCTTAAAGTCAACTAATTATTCCTAAATACTGTGATGTAAACTTGAAATGAAGAAAAAAAAAAATACACTACTCACAAAAAGTTAGGGATATTTGGCTTTCAGGTGAAATTTCACAACAAGCCTAAAATGCATTCAAACCTGTACAGGTGAACTTAATGTGATCTTCTCTAAGCTTTTAAATGCACATGTCCAACTGTTAAATGTTTCAATAAATTTTGCACAAGTTGCTGTTCTCTAACAAGGAGCTTAACGGCAAAAATCACGGCAGGTGTGTGATCCTTGAATTGACCAATAAATGTCCTGGTTCAATTACAGCTGGTGTTTAAACAGTTGTCCTCATCATGCTGTTCACATTTTGACATCATGAGACCAAGACGACACCTAACAATGGAACAACAGTCCCTTGCCATTGCGATGCTTCAAACAGGACGTTCTCAGACAGAAGTGGCCACTGAGCTTGGAGTGTCACAGAGTGTCATCAGCAGGTTGCAACAGAGATATGGAGAGACTGGAAGAGTCACAGAAAGGCCTAGAAGTGGACGTCCTTTGGCCACATCACGTGCTGATGACCGCTACATTGTGAACACTGCCCTGAGAAACTGGATGATGAATGCCACTCAACTCCAGGCACGTTTAAGAGAGGTGAGAGGCACCCAAGTGTCACGTCAGACCATTCGAAACCGTTTCCATCAGCGTGGTCTGCGTGCTAGACGACCTGCACGGGTACCTGACCACACCACCAGGCACAGGCATCATCGTCTTGCATGGGCCAGGGAGCATTTACGCTGGACGAGGAACCAGTGGGCCTCAGTGCTGTTCTCTGATGAAAGTCGATTCACACTGAGCAGAAATGATGGCCGGCAACGATGTTGGAGACGTCAGGGAGAGCGCTATGCATCAGCCACTGTTGTCACCAGGCGAGCTTTTGGTGGTGGCGGTGTTACAGTGTGGGCAGGGGTGTCCACTTGGTACAGAACTGCCCTACACTTTGTGAATGGTACAGTGACAAGCCCATACTACCTGAATAACATCATTAATCCAGTGATTGTGCCCCTACATGAACAGCACAGGTCTAATTTCATCTTCATGGACGACAATGCTCCTGCTCATCGAGGCGGCATCATCAGGGAACGGCTGTTGGAGACTGGTGTACCTCAAATGGAATGGCCTGCACTCTCTCCAGACCTGAATCCCATTGAAAACCTGTGGGATCAGCTGAGCCGTCGTGTAGAGGCTCGAGACCCTGCACCCCAGAACCTCAATGACCTGAGGGCTGCCCTTCAAGAAGAGTGGGATGCCATGCCTCAGCAGGCAATAAGTTGCCTTGTGAACAGCATGAGACGTCGTTGTCAAGCTGTAATTGATGCTCAAGGGCACATGACCAGATATTGAGACGTTCAAATTTTTTGTTGTGGTGTAACTACCATTGTTGTTACCTTTTGTGTTGAATGAATTTTTTGAGATGAGGAAATCAGTAGTGCATCCTTCTACTTAAATGTCTTACTTTTATGATATTATATCACTGTAGCATGAACATATTGCATTTTCCATAAATTTCACCTGAAAGCCAAATATCCCTAACTTTTTGTGAGTAGTGTATATATATATATATATATATATATATATATATATATATATATATATATATATATATATATCACATTAATAGAAGAAGTAAAAAATGTGACAAAAAATTCCTGACTGAATATAGGTGTTTTAAAGATGAACAATACTTTAATATTGGGTATTGCGTCATAACAATTAAAAACTAATTTGATATTTTAGCTCTTTGTACTAATTTAGCATTTTAACCAGATTTTTACCAACTTTGAAGTGAAGCAAAGACTAGTGTTGAGTAGCCACATCTTTTTTTTTTTTTCCATACAAAGCTTGATGCCTTGATTTTAACTATTACAAGTTTTACTTGCTGATCGCTCAACTGAAGGAAAACACTAATTTTCATCGTCTGAATCGAAGCCAAAGAGGGAAGAGCAGGTATTAAGAGCTTGATGCTTCTGTAAGTCCTGCAAGCTGTTGAAGGACGAAAGACATTTGTCACATCGATGTCTGATCTTCTGCTCTGGTGCCACAGCTGCCCCTTTCTGTTCTTTCACTCCAGCTGGCTCTTTCCTTTTCTTATTAGTGTAACAAGCAAACTTCTTGGGAGGGGCCTCAGAAGGATCCATCGATCGCCTTTTGCGCATCGACAGCACCGACTCATCCAGATAAGTAGAAGGCGGTGGCCGGACGAAGGGGGTTTTAACAAAAGGTGCATAGGAAGGATCTTCAGGTTTGAAGGTTTTGTGCTCTGTGATGTGTGGCTCTCCCATATTCTTATGGAAACCCTCAGCCAGAGTGGACACATCTTCAAGATCTCGGACATTGATGTCATCATCATTTTTTTTCCGACCTTTCTTACTGGAAGTGGTTGAAGCTGGAGCGGCGTGGGAAATGGACATCAACTCCTCTATCACCTTTTTGGTCCCGTCTTCATATCCATTGACGGTGGGTTTACTATCTTCCATGTCCTCGTTACAGACAGTTTTCACTAAACAGTCATCGGATGCAGGCAGAGTCTGACTAACGTTTGGTGCCCTTGTTCCACACGCTTCATCTTCGCCTTCCTTCTGCACCTTTTTACTCTGCAGCCAAAGGTCCTCCACTTTCACCCTCTGCTTCCAAGGAGCTTCAGCGCTTGGCTGTTGCTTTTTGCAGGGTGCCGACTCCTGGTCGTCTTTTTGGGGCACAGGGACATAGTGCCTCCATTCATGGTCAAAGAGACCTTGATAACTTGCGAAAAGCTTCTCGCAATCTGTAAATGAACACTGAGGTCTGAAAGGCTGGTGGATACTGATGTGGTCCTTTAACTCCTGCTGTGTTGTGAAGCGCTTTTTACAGTCTAGATGGTGGCAGAAGTGTGGGAGTGGATTGTTGTGGAGCTTCATGTGGTCCTTATAATGCTGAAGAAACTGTATTTGCCTGTTGGAAGGAAGAGTATTATTAAGGAAAGCTCCTCACATCAAAATGAAAATGGAGGCAACGTATTTTAAAGGTTTGAAATAAGGGTTAAACTTGATATTTACTTAAAAAAAAAAAAAAAAGGAACATGTCAAAAAACATTTCAAAGTATGCAATACTTCATGTACTTTCTTACCTGAAGCAGAAGCTGCACTTGCGTTTGGTCCAAACAAAAGTCTTCTCCAACACCTTATCTTCATTACAGTGGCATTTGATAGCATGCTTTGTAAGCGTGGAGCTGATCCTCAGGAACACTCTATCACAGGAGTCTGATGGGCACAAGTGGTATTTTACCTCCACACTGCAGCCATTTTCCTCTGCTGCCGTCTCCTTCGCTTCTCCTTCTTCCTCCATCTTTATCAAAGGTAAATCTTTGATGACCACCAGGCCATCTGTAATGACCACTTGATCGTCTTTGAAATCCATATGCTTCACTACATTTGTGTCGGGGTTTTGGGATTTTTTGTAAATTGCCGCTGTCTTTCTCAGGAGGGTGCGCACATTCCTGATGATGCGCTCTTCCCTGTTCAGGCTTGATACTTTAAGCTTGCCTTTGGATTTCTGTGTAGGAGCTTCATCTTCTAAAACAGAAGCTTGATGTGCACCTTGAGGCTGGCACTGACTTTCCACATTATTTGTTACACCGTTAGCAGCTGGAGGTTCCTCTGCGCATGGTTCCTTATTGGGAGGTTTCTGCTTGCACATTTCATCAATGTGTTCCAAAACATGCTTTTTGGCCAGAGGAAACTTTTTAAAGTGCTTTCCACAGAGTATGCACCTTCTGTTTCTGCTCTTGATGTGCGAGAGCGCATGACGCATCACATTCAAACCCTTGTAGGTTTTGAGGCAGAACTTGCAGTAGAATGTCAAATGGGAATATTGTTGGCTGCGGATTACTCTGTCCCTCCATGTTCTTTTGGTTTTCACCTGGATGAAAAGAAAAGAAAACAAAAGTAATATAAGAAGTTTAGCAGAAAGTAGTAATAGTAAGGCATTTGAAGTTTCACACTTAACAGCTTACAATTCAGTAAAGACAAGCCATGGGATTGTATGGAAATAGTAACTACTTGAGGTGAATCTAGTGGATTTCTTTTATTTATTATTTCTGACTGAGCAGCAAAATTTTTTTCTCACTAAAGAAAAAAGCAGGGATGATTTTCAAATCTTTTTTTTTTTTTACTTTATTAGAGATTAAAAAGTACTGTTAAATTATTTCCTTCCAGTACTGCATTAAGTTACAGGACCTATAGGAAGCAAAGATGCAGCACTTCACCAAACATTTGGACAACGAAATAAAAAATAACTAACACTGAAATGTAATTCAAATTAAATAAATAGCTAAAGAAATATGTATTTCACTCCACCCACAATGCTCTCAGATTCAATGTTATTTACAACTCAGCCCATTTGATACCATTAGGTTGTTGCGTCCTTACTGTAAAAGTAATAATGCACATAGACACAATATGGCGGGAAGTATTCTTACTGTGAAGCAATTTTACATCATTATTTGTCTTTAAATAGAGAAACCACGAGACGTGGCCACTTTCCTGTAAATGCTTAATGAAGGCATGTGAGTGGTCACATCTGTGTGTATGTATCACAAAATACATAAACTATAAAACCCTGATGCCTGACATGGGTCTTCATCACACAAGGTCCCCAAAACTGTGAGTCTAATGAATTGTTAAGACTGATACTTCAGAGGGACAAGGCTGCCGTGTTGGGAAGACTGTTAACATGCATAAAACTCTGCACGAGCTTTGATTCTTCTTCTCGTCTGTTCCTCATAATTTTCTGAGTATCTGATCTCTTAACAATGATCTGGACGATCCAGGCAACTGTGGAAACTGGACGACTGTCTGCTGCATCTCTTCTGATTACTGCCTTGCGATGTGATGAACTTCAACATGACTAAAGACAAATAACTGACCTCTGTTTTTGGAAGTTTGGTTTCCACTTCTGGCTGAGGCTCCTCCTCTTCATTGCCATTAACTTCATCAGATGCCTGAGACTCTGGAGTTTGTGGTTTCTCAGTGTCCAGATTTTTGGAAATTATGGAATAATTGTGCCACAGTTCCACAGGACAACACAGTAACTCCAACAGAGGACCATCAAGCTCTGGACTGGCGTCAGTGGCGGGAGCAGCTGTCTGAGGGTCACAATGTGGGTCTTCAGAAAGCTTAATGTGGAGCAGTGTTTGGGATTCTTCCTGGCTTTGGTTACTCAAACTGCTACCAGAGACAGAGTTTGTGTTTTCTCCATTTTCCCTCACAGGAATATTTAGACACTCAAGCTCATTTTCTTCACTCTTGTTGTCATGTTCAGCTTTCATATGAGGCATTTCCTGCTCTTTGTCATCCATGTCCATTTTCTCATCATTCCCAGTCTCCTCTGTCAGGTATATTTCATTATCTGGGTAAGAGAACTCCAGTTTTGACAAAGGCTTCCTTCCACGTTTTTTACCTCTTATTTTGATCTTTTTCTCTTTAACTGTCTGTATCTGTTCCAGCCGTGGAAGGCCCTGCAACCATCTCTTCTTCCGACCTTTCCTTTTAAATATTTGGCTCTTAACACATCTAGACAGGTATTCCCTTTTGCGGTTTACAGGGACCCTAACAGAGGTGGAGCTTTCCAAGGTACTGTGGTTGTGTCTTAGTGAGTACACAGGCTTATTACCCAAAGAGGTAGATTTAAGATTGTATTTGATCTCTGGATCGTCTCCAAGCTCAAGCTCGTCATCAGACAAAGCCTGCGTTCTTCTCCTGAGGCTTTTCCTCCATTTCCTCCTGCTTAAAGGACCATTTTTTGGTGCAACACACTTTTCTCCTGCTCCGTTTACACTTTGCTTTCCCAGAAGCTCTTCTTCTTTCACTAATGCAGCTCGGTTGCAGTGGCAGCTATTAAGACCAAGAATACATGAACGATTTATGCAGTTATTTGGTAAAGCCTCTTCAATGTATTCCTTCTCCTCTTCCTCCTTCATTTCACTGAGTGCAGCGTTTTTCATAACATTGTCACTCATTAATTCCAAGCAGTAAGTCCTGAGGGTAAGAAGGTTCCAAAATTCAGGGTCGAAGCACAGGCGTTCTTTCAGCATCTGGAAACACAGAGGTTAATAATCAAATTGTAATCATATCCCAACAGCATTCATTCATAAAATGCTCTTATCTCCTCAGACCTGCAGAATATGGAAGCGAACATTTGTCCGGACAGGGTTGTTGTGGGGATGTGGCTCCTGATCAGGGTGCATGTAAAGGAGACTGACAGTTCGGTACGCCTCCAGGCTGCGTTCCTGGCAGAAGACGAGCAGGGCACACGCTCGACAGACCTCTAGATCGTGAGGCAGCAGGAAGGCAATGGTCTTGCAGACGAGTGACTGGGTTACAGCATCGGCCAACATATCACACAGCTGCAAGGCTCTGGCACAGAGCTCCACACAGACCTGGACACCTTCAGCACCCAGCTAATCAAAAGCAAAGAAACAATAGTGAATAAAAGAGACATGGGGTGGATACAAGAATTAAATTACTTAAAATAAGAAGAAAAAAAACAGGTAAATTTAAGTGTAAAATGAGAAATAGTAATATATCAACTGTGTCTTGTCTGTGTAAACATGTTAAGCTGAAGCATGCATTTGTTTTTTTTTCCATATTCAAAATAAGTACTTAAATCAATCAAAAGATTAAAAATGATCTTTTCTGAAGAGATGACAGCTAAAAACAGTGTGCTTTTCAACAGTGAAAGTTTTCATCCTGTATCTACTGGCAACAGATGTGACTTGATCGTCTACTTATGAACCCTATAAAAGTTTTATACTATAAGCACAACGGCTTTTATGAGGAGCCCGACATGGAATCTCAGACGATGCTGTGCTGGGAGTCTAACCTCAGTGGTGACCAGCTTGATGAAGGGAAAGATGGCCCTGACATTGGTAGCAGTGGAGGCCAGCTGCAAGCACTCAGTCAGGAAGCCTTGTCGGGAAGGATGGGCCCTAAGATGCAACCTGCTCCAGATAAAAACCAGGTCCCTGCAAGAAGGCAAACAAGTGGAATATGAGATATTTTACATCCATCCATATCAGACTAAAACACAGTAAAGGAAATGTGGCCCAGACCGATTCTTTGTCTTTTTAAATCCTGAGGACAGGTGGTTCTGTGTGCATGGTTTATCAGAACAAGACAGCAGATGGATGAATTATGAGACAGTAAACCAATGACGGCATTGTAATACTCTTTTTGTTAAAGCCTGAGTATTCTCTTAATGAACTGCACTTTTAAGAGATTTTACTCACCAGATGTAATACATGTCTCCGTTTTGGAGCTGCTGAGTGAGGAAAGTTTTACAAAGCGACAACAAAAGCTCATCTTTTTCCACACTCTCTGTGTTGCAGATAATCTCCACTGCATCACGGCCATCTATTTCTGCCATCTGAAGAAGATAGGATTAAAATGACAGAAGCAGTTTATTACATTGGGTTGCAGTTAATGTTCTTATTTACATTTTTGGACTGGTTTATATACAACTAGTATATACACCTTTTGCTTTCTTTTCATCTATGTCCATTAATGCAGGTATAAAGCAGCACATTGCTGCATGCTGCCAATCTTTTCCAGTCCACTTGTTCTGTTCTTCATCTCTTACCTCTTTTTGCAGGTTTTCATACAGTGAGGCCTTATAGAGGCAGGTCAGGTAGGCCTGATGAAAGTAAAGATGCTTGCCAGCCTCTTGGTTTTCAAGGCAGCTTTTTGCCAGAGCCATGGCCTCCTGCATTCGTTCACAGGCTTGCAGATATCGAACCCGCAGCTCCAAGAATATTGGCAATTCAGAACTCAAAAAATCTTCAACTGTGAAGGAGAAAAGTGGTTTATGATTTGGGGAGTATTTGCATGAATGCTAAAGTTAATGACTTATTAAATGACTGGACAAAAAAGACAACAAGGAACCACTTATTAGACAAGAATTTTAAAACTTTAGCAAACAGCAGGGATGTGAATCCAAAAAACAACTCACGACTCAATTCCGATTTTTGGGGTGATGAGTTCATTCAGAATCGACTCTCGATTCAAACAGATTTTCGATTCATAAACAATACATTTAAGTAACAAAAGGTGCTAATAGTGCAGTAAATCTGCATTTTATTTGTCCATTATACCACTGCTCAGTTAGCAATAAATAGCACGGTGTAACGCACAATGACCTCAGAGGTGGGTCAACTCTGACCTCCAATTCAACTTAGCCCTTTCACAAGTCCCACTAAAGTACAACAAAGGTGCATCAGTCCATCAGTCCAAGCAGGAACAGATTTGTGAAGGAAAAAGTATCACGCTGCTCTGCTGACGGCCAAAGCTTTGTGGTTTAATGTGCAACCTTGCAAAAACTAGAATAGATGACTAGTCTCTTCAACCATCTGTCTGATTACAGAATGGAGTTGCTTATTCGATCATGTAGTGTTCTCTTTGACTGCCATGTTAAGAAATAAATGCCTACCCTCATTTTGAGGCAAATCTGCCTCCTTCAGGATTCCTTGCAGCACCGGATGCTCCCATGGACCTCCTCCTTTCATGATCTGCTTCAAATGCAGAAGGTAGATGTTCCTGTGTCTCAAAAGTCGAGAGTGGCACCCCTGCGAAGAAGTTATTCATTTAAAATCTTCCTAAAGAAGCACATCTGCTCTGGCTGCTCCTTAATAGCTTTCCAACAACAATGTGAGTAGTATGAAACATTTTCTTATTGGTGTGAGACCAAACTGGTTGGGTAACAACGGCTTTCAATTCAAATAACCTTTAAATTGAGGAGAGCTTCATAAAAGGCACTTGTCACATTTAACAGTGTAACGTTTGAATCACAAAAATAAAGAATGCATGAGTTTCTTGTGTGTTGTCACCTGAAAAGAGTCAAGAATGTCTTTTAAAGGCTCTTCCACAAATTCCTCCTTGCTAAAAAACAGCATCAGTTCGAAGAAGCTCCTGGAAGACAACAGGATGAATGTAAATGCCACCAATTAAAACAACTTAAAGTGTCAATAAAGTTGATTCAGAGGGAAATGCATGATACATGTTAGAAAATAAATGCTTAAAAATTAGTACAAGATTAACTATTGTGTTGTATAGTGGACTTAGATTGTTAAAATGTTTTCCATCCTGTTTAAGTTCATGAGCTGTTTGTACATATCAAAGCAAGGAAAAAATTTAGCGTTAAGTGTAATTTTATAATAAATTAATGCTGCACGGCATTAGAAAAAACTGATATTCTAATTTTTTTAACCCTTCTATGTATATGGCGATATGATAAAATCCGGGCATTTACAAATAGCACTTTTACTGCACTCATGCTATCTCATGTACAATAAACCTACAGTGATCTTCCCTCTTTTTGTGAATGTTACAAGCATGTATATTGTCTGCATTTGTGTTATTCTTTTTGTTATTTCTTATTGCTTGCTTTGTTGTGCTAGCTTCTCAGTAAGTGTTTATTTCAATCATATGCAAACCTAAATAGTATTTCAACATTTGCCACTGGCAATAAACAACCCCTGTGTGTAAGGTAGGCCTGGAACTGATAAGAACATGTTGAGTTAGTTTGCCTTCTACATTGTAAGACCTGCAAAATGATTAGTGCACACACATACATTTTGATAATAATACACAAACGACATTTTGTGTAGCTCAAATAAAAAAAATATGTATATGATACAGCTGCATACTATAACATGCAGCTACATCTATGGCAAAAAGCAACTGAAATGCATCTTCCCTTGATACAGGAGCAGCTAGGGTTGTAATCTAAAACTTCAGATTAAGAGCAAGGCTGAAAACTGCAGATACTGTAATGGAGAACACCAGCGTCACTATGTCCATTTTACAACTGGTGATTTTACAAACTTCTACCACAAACAGACACTGGGACTGCTGGGACTTCACTCATTTACAGCTTTCTTTTATCGCAGTAACATCCAGGCTGCAACATCTAGACCTGGCGTCTTTATAAATGTAACTTACATAGTTTATGAATGACGGAGACAAAGGTATTACGTGACCAACATATTCCTTTTTGCAAGTTCTTTGATCATTGCTGAAAACTGCTGTTTCGTAAAAAAAAGCAAACAAAACATGACCATGCTTTTTTGATTAAGAAGAATGAGATCAGTCCAGAGCTTACAACAATTTTTGGTTAAGTGATATCCACTAGTGATGGCAGTGCTGATAACTGTGCAGTGGAATGTGTTGGGAAGTGTTTTTAGCAGCAGGTTTTCTCAATATGTATGTATGTATATATATATATATATATATATATATATATACATATACATATGAGTGCAGTATCACCGTTGTACGATTACCTTTACCTTTACCACTACTGAACAGATCTGCAGAGATTTCAAAATGACAAAAGGATATACCGGTATGTCACCTCAGTTTCAAACATAGTCATAATGGGATCAGTTTATGTTTACTGACAGAGCTTTTAGTGAAGGTTGGTACGATAAAAAAAAGAAGAAAATATAGTAATTTCAAACAAACAAACAAACAAAAAAAAAAGAATTTAAAAAAAATCCAGGAAACAAAAGAAACAAAGCACTTACAAGGCCAGACTGCTGAGAACATATTGGACGTGTTGACAGTCATCTGGGAAGGCAGCAGTGGCTTTTGTAAAACTGCACAATGCAGTCCGCAGCACCTTGAGCTGAGGGAGAGGAACTTGCCACTGCCCTGTGTACTCCTCCACCAACTGTCCAAAGGAACAAAGAAAATTAGGGCACTCCAAAATATAACTGTAATATCTTTTAGAACGTAGCAATAGATAATGCTGTGCAATATTGTAATCCACAAACTATATTTCATATTGCACATAAACATATCAACCAGCATCACTCCAATAAGTGCATGACATAATGTGCGAACTTATAAATGACAAAGGACATACCATACTAATATTTTCCACAATGCTTTAACATTTTGCAGCTAAACAAAAGTAATTGACCAAAAGCCAAACAAAAAGCACATTTATTTTATCTTTTCTTTTTAAAAAAAAAAAAGAAAGAAAAAAAGAAAGAAAAACTATGACATCTTGTCATGGTATACATAAAATATTATTAATTGTGTTGGTGGTAAAATCAAGCTCCTGATAAGAAGCTTTGATCGGTTTACTATCAATTCAATTCAATTTAATTTAATTTAATTTAATTTAATTTAAGCTTTATTAAGGACACAGGATCCAGGTCCATAGAAATAGAAAAAATAGAAAAAAATAAAATAAAATAAAATGGAAATTCCTGACACTATATCTTAACTCAGAGCAGACCGATCAGGATCCTGAATCCTTGTGCGAGCTGGTGAGTTAGCTTAGCATAGCCGAGTAGCTACACAGATGTGTTATTTCCGAAGAGAAGCAGAACCCATTGCTGCTAGGTGGGACTAAATGAAGCTTGGTTTGAAGCTTTTAAGATGTAGTTTACTGTTTATGGCGGGCCTCTGGTGGGTTGTACCAGCATTTCAGGATAAATAGAGCAAGTCTGGAGGCTACTGTTAGCCTGCTAAGCTAGTAGCCTTACCGATAAACAGCCACTGATTTACTGCATCAAAACACAAAATTTACTAAACATACCTCACAAAACTCAGCGCAATAGTCCTTGCTATTCAGAGATGACTCGTTGCTGCAATGTCTGTGACACAGAGTGTCCAGAGCTAATTCAAGCCCGTCTGTTTCCAAATCACTTTCGTTGTCCGCCATACTGTCTGCTGTATCCAGCGCATAGTCGTAGTTGCCAGGTTTGTTCTTTGGCATCCCCCACAAGGAAACATACCCAACCTGGCAACTATGTATGAAATGCTTAGAAGCACTTTAGAAGACATTTTCATACTTTTTCTCTCTTACAAACAGTCGAACTCTTTCTGCCTTTTCCTTTGAATGAGTCCTCTTTTTATTTCTCTCTCTCTTTCCTTTTTACTTTCTTTCTAAAAAAAAAAAAGGCTTTTTTTTTTTTTTTTTTTTTTTAATAAAGCAACTTTTCCTTAACAATGTTAGGGATGTAACTGATGAGCTGTCCAGAAATTAGCATCATAACAGCACATTCCAGCTACTAATGAGAAGACAAAAAAGTACAACTGATAATACAAATTGATAAAAAAAAGAAAAGAAAAAAACCCTTCCTGATGAAACATGAGGTTAGAAGACGTAGGTGATTTTGTTTTTGCAAATCTGGCCTTTTGGAAAGGTATATAATTTGTTCAATTGAAAATAAATTGTGACATTATGACGTCTCCACGTTGTAGTGAGGAAACACATGCATTTGCAGGATTATTAAAATTTATTTTGTAGTTAAAAATATATACCTTTATGAAATTATATAGGTTTTATTGTAAATATTTTACTTTTTCATGGTTGACATTTGCATGGAATTACCCTTCTTTTCTTAAACACCATTTAATTTTCATTTCAATAATGCAATTACCTTGTAGGATTCTCATTTTAGCATTTTATTGAATTAAGAAAAAGACTGCAGTTATTCCTCATTTTGGCAAAAAAAAACAAAAAAAAAACTTATTGCTTACTTTTATCCTTTGATTGGTATGTAGAAAAATAATAGCAAGGCAAAGAAGAAGAAACAATAACAAAAAGAGGAAAGAAAGGTATAGGTATTTATATATCTTGAATGAATTTTTATAGCTTTAGACACTGGACGCAAAAGGTTCAAGCTGCTTTACACAAAGCAATTAGAAATTATGGTTATGCATTGCCTCATAGGTAGTATTTATTTTTTAAAAAAAAAAACTTTACCTGAGAAGCTGAGACCTAATGCCTTTGGGTCACTCCTCAGATTAGAAGACCATAAGGAAGAAGGCATATCTTGGTTGTGTAAGAGATTGCCATCCGCTGAGTCAAATCTGAGTTGAGGTAAGCTGGGTTAAGTATAAAATGAATTAAAAAATTAGTATCAGCCACACAGCTGAAACAATGCAGAAATCTTTCAGGCTTCATTTCTCAGTACTTATGAAATTGAAACTGTGTTCTTTAGGGAGAACAACAATCCAGAATTCTGTTACATTTTATGATCTGCCAAATGTTTTTATTCAATGAAAGTTTTTAATTGCTGGCATGACAGCTCAGCACTCAGACAAGTATGGAGCCATGCTATTGTAATTGACAGAGTATGTGGTTTAACAAAGTCTAGCAGAAAGATTTACAGTCATCTTTAAAATAAAAAGAAGGAAAAAAAACATTGTCCAGTTGTTATTTTAAGTTTCAGCCTTTGAGTTGTTTCTGCAGATATGCAAAAGATCAATTCCATTGGCTTTATATCCCGTACTATCAAAGATGCATGGCTTCTTGTTTAGTCTTGATTAGTCTAGATTTTCAAAAGTCTTTTGAATAATTTGACCACGCATCAATTTTCCACTCACAATTTTAATCTGCTTTTGTGGACTGCACAGCAAACAGTTTTACTAGATGGTGATCTCTAGAAGTATTTCTTGGCCCAAGCATTTGTTTCCATGACAAAATCCTCTCCGTTTTCAGTGCATTGCTAAAACCCCAGAGAAATTGTTGTTATTCAAGAAGAATATTTTAATAATATCTTCTACTGGAGATTATGGAACATCTAAAGTATATGCAATTATTATGATGAAACTATTCTACAATTGTCACATGCATTTCTTTGTTTTTTATTGCAGATATCCAAATCTGTGCCCATCTTTTCCTCTGACTCAACCTCACTAGGGGGCTCTTTATACCTATGTTACTAACCTTGCAAATAAGACCAAGGGGTTGTAACATGTCATTCCATTTTTTTCATTATAGCACTGATTACTTTTCTAGTCTTTTGTTTTCCCATCCCAACTTTCTCAAGATCAATTTCAAGATGAGAAGATATTTTTATGAAATTATAAACTTCTCAACTTTCTATGTTTCCCATGTTTCTTTGTGAAAAAGTCGATCATAAAATTCAAGTGAGCACAGCCTCCCAACCTTTTTATAAGTGGGTTTTATTAAGATAAATCAACTTGGGTTGTGCTAATTTCTTCGAGAAAAAAAACATAGCTTTAATATTTGAGACAATAAGGACACATATTGTTAACTGTTTTATTGGTTTAAGTGATGCTTAATGAACAGTATCATGTATCCAGATTCAGGAATCATTTTGCTTTAGCTGTGCAAGGAAGTGATGCAGATCATGATAAGCCTGAAAGTCTTTCTACTGGCCACAAGGGGGCATCATCACATCAGAATTTGATAAAAAGCTGTGGCATTACATAAACAACCTGCTGACAGCTTGGAAACAAAATATAATTTAAATATTTCTAGTACCACTCTTTTTCTTACATACAGGAACATCTTTATATACTCGCCTAAAAAATTTTGAAGTCCACTTAAAGACTTAAAGTGACATTTTTTTCTTCTGGGGAAAATGTTAGGAGCACAGAAAAATGAATAAAAAAAATAAAACTATGAAAATAATAAATGGAAATAAAAAATAAAAACATTGGTCACCATGTCTGAATTGTATGTAAGTATATTTCCCACCCTATATTATGTCAGAAACATACATCTCACCATCACATTTCAGTCATTCATAGTACTTTTATCAACATATCATGTGTTCTCCTGAAGACAGTAAAGAAAATGAAGTTCTCTTCCAAGTATTTGAGTGGGAGTACACTTATGAGTATTTCTCCACCAGTGACTCTTATGTTCAATTATCCAAATGTTACATTGTGATGTGTGAGAGGCAGGATGAGGTGTTTAATGGTTCCAAGAAAGATACATAAATAGATAAATACTAAAAAAAAAAACCACACACACACAGGTTGGTGTGATACTGGCTTAAAAGGCAGTTTCTTATATGATTGGTATTCCTTGATCATATAAAGTAAGAAATCATTTCTTTATAGTCAGATAGAAACATCATAATTGAGACACCTGTTACAGTATGTAAAGACTCTATATAAATCTGTAGAATTATTGTGTTTTGCAAAGGAATATGTCACCCCCTCATTCACAAATTGTTTATTTCTGGCTAAATCAGGAGATGATGCAGTTACATTGTTGCATTGATGCATGTGCACAGTTCATGGCAGTTTCTGCTGTGTAGTTCAAAATATACTGATAATGCAGAGGTTACTTTGGGTAAGCATGCAATAGGATATTACCCAAACTTTAAGAAGTACATTAACATTTAAGACCAGGAGTTACATTAGGACCAGGACTTTGCAGGGCCCAGACAAGGCTTTCACTCTTCACTGTCACCGGGAGTCAGTCATTCCCGCAATGATGATATTCAGTTAAGTGCATTTTGTTGCAAGGGGTGATTCTCTGTTCTCAGAAATACTTGCAGTTTATCTGAAAATGTTCTTTGATTTCATAACAACTAAACTGCACATCTATCTCTGTTGCCGCAAGGTATTAACCCAGCAACATAATGTTCTCTTGGTGCAACAGCTCTCACATTAGAAAATAAAGGAAACTAAAGCTCCAGTTGAACTTGTCTGTCTCTTCTTTGCCTATCCTGACTGAGCCAGGCAGTCTGTCCAATTAAGCACAAACTTGGCAGTGTACCACTTGGATTATAAGTCAAACTAGTATGAAGTTTTAGGACTACAGACTATTTCTGTAGGTTATCTTTCTTTCTTTCTTTCTTTTTTGTTTTGTTTTTTTTTTTTGTTTTTTTTTTTAGTTCTGTGGCTTATTTTAAGCAAAATGAGGATAAAGCCTGTGTTGCCCTATTAGAATCATCATATGCAATGTAACATGCATATAGCTGCCACATTCAGTAAACTAGAAATTCAAAGACTGTTATAAATTATTCCATATGCTCTGAAAACTCACAGTTTAGTTGTAAATTATATCAAATGAAGCAACTTGCAAATCTAAGGTATCAATCATTCCATTGACAGGTTTTCCCTGAAAGACCTTGTAAGATGAACTTATTAGTCAGAAAGTGCATGTTGCCCGGATCAATACATCACACTGAGGTGGAAGGAATAAGTGAGAAACTGACTCAGGGGTCTAATTTTCTTTTGCCCTTGTTTTCTATTGAAAGTATAGGTTATTTCGACTTAATGCTTTTTACAGATATGTGAACTCCTTTTATACAAAGGTGCCGAAATCATTGGCATGGCCATATTTTAGTTTAACTGTCATGCTATCCAGTGCAATTTACACGTGATTGTCATTAAAACATAAATTTAAGTATGGATCAGAAAGCTATTTAGTCTATTTTCTAGTTATACTAACATTGTTGTTTGCTTACATTTTAATACTAGTTTTTTGAAGCACAGGCTACAGTGTGGTAATATGTTCTTATGATATGATTCATGTCTTAGTTTAGTGGTGTAGCCTAGCCTCATCGCTTACATTTAATACTGAAATATTTATTGTCAACAGCTCCTTGTCTTGAAGTTTGAAGCATACGAAGCAAAGTGTTCTGCATCCAGTGCAGACCTTCTCATTGTTAAATAGAATATGTCAAATTCTATTAGTCATCATTTTTATCTTTGAAGTAAAGCAAATCCATCATTTTCCAAAACCCAACTTGTCGTGTTTACAAACTTCTGGTTTTTGTAGTCTTGTCATGTTTGGTTTTGGCATCCTTTTGTATTTTTGTTTTCTGTTGTGTATTGTGCTTTGCTGTCTGCTTCCAGTCATTAGTTCACCTTAGGCCTGTAATACAAAGTGAGATTAACATAACTTGGACTGGCTTACCCAGACATTTAGGATCTGGATAACTGGTACTAAAAAGCTGGTTAGAAACCCAGTAATTGAACCTTTTTGGTTTTCCCATCAAGATCAGTGCACACTCACATAACAGAGGTGGAGTTTGTAGCCTCTGGCTTCACCAAAGAGGAGCAGACCTTCAGAAATATGAAGAATTTAAACACATCATCCAGACCGAAAACAATACTGTTGCCACAGCGACAGCCAAGAAAGATCTAGTTGACTGTTTATACATAAATTTGGCAGATTATATAATAACAATTTATCAGACAATATAAATGAGAAATACTCTGATTACTTCCTTATGGCCCAGATGTGTCAGGCAGAACTTTGTCAGTTTCATCTTTACAAATGAATTTAGGTTCAGCTCCCCAACCCCCTTTCTGAGAGCATTTTTTGTTGGAAAATTAATTCTTAGCCATGATGGCACAAGTAGTTAGTTGTTTCAGTTGCTTCATAAAATCATGGTTCTGCAGTTCTGCCATGTGTGACCATTATTATTAACCTCATTACTTCAAACACACCCCTTGTGAAGATAAACTGACTTGGTAACATGTCAGGAATAAGAAGAAAAACATACTTCAAAAGCAGTCGCTGACAAGACTTTATTTCCTCAGCAAACAGCATACACCTATCCTTAATAACACCCCACCCCCCTTCATGATCTGTGCACCTACATCATTAGAATGGGCAGGGCAATTTCACAGATCTCTTATCCTGAGCAAAACCTGCTCCAGGTTGGCTGTTCAGCATAAGTTTCCATGGTGATTTACATTAGCAAGAAGTGAACCAGCATCTTTGTACAGAGAGGAATCCAGGGTTAACCCTGATAAAAGAAAATTCAGCTTCATACTACAGGCCTCTGGTTTAATTTGGCCAATCCACTTCACCTGTTTCTTTCTGGTGTTTCTCAGGGAACTTCTACCCCTTGGTTCCAGTTTCTCCTTCATTTTTATCCCATGTTTTGTCAAGTTTCCATGTACTGTACCAAGACCAAGTTTTTCAAGTCTTATTTTGTTATCTTTACTTTTGATTCATCCTTGAATTCCTTCAACTTTCTGCCATCTGCTTTATCAGCCCGCAATGTGGTCAACAACCACCACAAACTTGAAACACAAAGGCCAAATACAGCTGGTCATGAGAAGTGACTTTGAGCATGTTATGGTAGATGATACTGTCAGAACTTGTAGATGTACTGCAGAAGGACAGAAGGACAAAATCATCAACCACTTTGGGCATTTTTTTTAGCGTATATGTTTTTTTTAATTTCAGGCCCCAGTAACCGTTAGTTTTCTCCTTATTAATTCATTAGAAGGCCAGGTTTTGTTAACCTGACATGAGTGCATGGAAGGTTGTCAAACTTGGCTGACGAGACTTGCCTTATAAGGATTATAAATGCATTCTTGGCTGTTCACTTTAAACATTTAAACAGGATATTATGGACAAACATTATGAAAGAATGATAGTCACACCAATCTTTAAGCATTTAAAGACTTTAAAAAACAATTTAAGTATCATTTACTAACAAGGTGTTTGAGGGAAAGATTTATGTAATATTTGTTGGAAAGTTTAGAAAGGCTGAGACTTTTTTTAAATTTTCCTTAACAACAGATACTTATATTAATGATGGTTATGACAGTCAGTGTAGTCATCTTCTGTAACATCTTGGCAACAAGAAATAATTACTTTATATGTTGCAGTATTATAAATATAATTTATAGACATATTTTAGCTAACAGTATTGGTCTGACAGATGAAACAGATGTAATGGTTAGCTATTTGAAGACCTTAAATGCTAATGTTCAGAACCTAAAAATAAATAAGGCCTACTATAGGCCATTTTCTCAAAACAAACAAAGTGTCCCTTCAAACACACCAATTAACACAAAGGAGATTGTAGGCTTTTCTATTAATAGTACAGCTTGGATTTCAACGTGGAACTTCAATGCAACGTTCATTGCTGAGCTGAGGCCATTTAGGCTGTCTAAGTGGCTGATGAAGTGTCTGAAAATGGCCGCAAGTCCTTTCACACATTAAGATCCCCATTTCTCAGGCACATAGGGTCAGTTTTCGTTCAGTATTGTCTGACCGTTCCTTTGCTCCTCCTCTGTTACATGTCTTAAATGGTGTCCAGGTTTGATCACATCTTACTATCAGAGATAATGGCTGCACCTAACAAGTCTTTGGAAGGCTTTTTTGAAGTCTTCATTAAAGATGGTGTAGATGAGGGGGTTAATCAGAGAGTTAAGGTAACCCAACCATGTAAGAAAGTCAGCCATTTCCACAGAAGTACTGCAAGAAACACAGGTGTTGACAATCACCTCCTTGACAAAAAATGGCAGCCAACAGATGACAAAGGCCCCTATTATCAAACCCAATGTTGATGCTGCCTTCCGTTCCCGTGAGCCTGAGATCCGAGGCCCTTGGTAGAACTGGCTTCGACGAGACTCACTGCATGACTCTTGTCTGCGTGACTTGTTCTGCAAAGCCTTTCTTGAGATGCGCGCCCGTTCACGTGGAGTTTCGTCAGTGGAGGCTTCAGAAAAAGACTTTTCTGGTGGGCTTGTAGGCGCTGGACTTCGAGGCCCACCATCAACCTCACCATCCCCAGCAGGGTAAGATGAGGGGATCATACTTCCATTGGTCATGCATGAGTGGCGGCTAGCTCTGCTAGCCTCCCTGCGCATATACAGAGTCTGAGCAGCCTGATAGATCTTATAATAGAGAATGAGAATGAGCAGCAGGGGAATGTAAAATGCTCCAAGTGTGGAATAAACCGTAAAGGCCATGTGATGGTGGATGATGATGCACTGGTCTTCATGCTCCGCATCATCACTGTAGTGCCGCCAAAGTAGAGGAGGAAGTGAGATGAGAATGGACAAGAGCCACACTACTGCTACCATTGCACCAGCCCTGGCCCCAGTACGTTTGCGAGAGTACTCCACGGCATCAGTGATTGCCCTGTAACGGTCAATGGCGATCGCAGCAAGGTGCAGTATGGAGCATGTGCAACAGGTGATATCCACACTTAACCAGATGGTACAAACCACTTCACCCATGACCCATTTCTCCTTCTGGATGTAGATGATACTGAAAGGCATGACCAACACAGCCACCAGCAGATCAGTCGCTGCTAATGAGCAAATGAGGTAGTTGGCTGGGTGGTGCAATTTGCGTGTAACAGCAATAGCTGTGATTACCAGACCGTTGAAGAATGTAGTTAGAATGGCAACCACAGAAAGGGTTAGGGTAAGTAGGATTTTACTGGGAGGGAGTGTAGCAGTCCCAAATGAATCAAAACTGCTGCTGTTTGTGTCGAACGCTCCTTCAGTCCAGTTGGGGAAATCCATTCTGCAATCAAAATGAAAACAGAGTTGGACATTAGACATCAAAAGAAATTGGGAAACTTGTCTTTAACAAAATCTTTTCTTCACCCTCCTATTGTCTGCAGATTATGTGTACACCTTTTGTTGTTTAGGTCAAAAATGAGCCACTAAAAATCTGAAAAAGATCAAATTTATATAATCTGAAATGCAAAATCTACATGAAAAAAATGATAGTAACTTGTCAGCAGCTGTATGACTATCAGTTTTTCTTTGTTACAGAGCAGAAAGACTGCATTTATTTAGTGTACCCCACCCATTTTCTCTAAACGGAGCTTTTTTATATGTTTTATTTTCTTACATAGATTCATTATTCTAATTATGATTTCACAAGGTACTCCAAATTTTAAAAACATTATTTTACATTATGAGATTGAATAGCCCTGAATCACCAAGCCTGTTCTTGAGTCCTGCTGCCTTGTAGGTTTTAGATGTTTCTCTGTGGCAATACATCAGAGTTAAATTAATGGATCATTAAATAAGTGGGGCAGAGCTTGTTAACAAGGAGTTGGAGATCCACTTCATGTGAGTCAGATGTGTTGCATCTAGGAAGCAACTAAAACCTGCAGGCCATCAGTCTTCCAGGATCAGGATTAATGATCCCTCTTTTAGCCAAAAGAGAGTATAAATGGCTAAAAAATAGATTTGAATTAAGCTGAATTTTTAGGTGGGCTGAAAGGAAACATTGATGAGAGTTACCTCCTTCCCTTCTGTGCAAGCAGCACTGGTGGAGACTCCGGCTTTTATTTCTAAATGTGTCAAACATGGGGATCTTCCACCTATATAATTGCTGTCTGACACTACGAGAGGTGAAGAAATTGTCACGTGACATGGTGCCACCTCACATTAAGCACAGCCTGCATCTCTTAGTTCTCCTCTGGGCCTCCACTGGTTAACTGTGCCATGTATCTCTAGGTTTGTATATCATGGACCACACATATCTGGTCAAGTCTTATGCTTGCTTGGTATATTCTGTCAGAAACGTTCTGTAGTCTGGAGCACATTTAGAGACTGAATGCAGAAGTTGGACTAAACAATGAACAAACAAGTTTGATGACTTTAAATTTTGAAAGGTATGTATGAGATTGTGGAAAGATGTTTGTACGCCTGCATGAGAATGTTTTAACTCCACCCATCAATCACAAAAGTGTGCATGTAGGTGTTTGTGTGTTGCAGTCTGTTGCTGACTCTGGAACTGAATTTAATCACCGTGTAAAAAAGACAATATTTTTTTTACCAGTCATTGTTTCCTTTTTTTTAAATGTTGGGGCCACTTGATATAAAGTCATAATACATCAAGTTGTGCTTTTTTTCTGCAATAAAACACACCTTATGGTCATTTTTGACTGGAAGACAACAGGAGGGATAAATGTAAAGATAAAGAAATAAAGTGTATATGAAATATAAGTTTATATACCATATTATCTAGCATGAAATTGAAAGACTCATTATTTTGAACATGTGTGAAATGATCTTCAGATCTGTCTAAAAGGCATCAAAGATAGCTAAGTGGATTAAAGAAGTTTCTTTAAAACATGTTTTTAACATTAAAAGCTTGAAAAGCTCTGCTCAAGGCCACAGAACATTGAAAATCCTCCCTTGCCAACAAAAGTTTCACCAATGGTAAGAAAAAAAGGTGGTAATCTGTTCATACCTGTCTATGCTTGAATGTACTGTTGCATCCAGTTGGTTTAGTGTGCAGCAGACCGTGGTCTCATATCTGTGTAGCCTGCAAGATTTGCTAAGACATTACTTATAGTATTTCACTCAGCACCTGGGAGGGAGGGAAGGGAGACAGAGAGAGAGAGACAGAGATAGAGAGACATATGTTTTTGTTTTCTTGTTTGTTTTTTTTTACAGGCTGTAATCGGGATTTTGTCACCACCTAGTCATAAACACTTTCTTTCAGCTTCTGTTTCTTTCAATCACACTTTTAAAAAGCTGACTGACTGGTCAGCTGATTGCAGAAAATGAGGAAACAACTGTTCAATACAGGCTCCAGGGTTGCAACATGGACCAATAAAGACAGTCATAACTGCAGTATATCACTTAAAGACAGAGAATCTGAACTGCTAGTGTTTTCTGTGGGGGAGGATAACTCAAGTGGATTTGGAGTTGAGCTCTGTAACTGTGATGACTTTACACATACATAAAGAATACATAAGATATTGCTTAGAAAATATTCAAAAGTTATTCATGGTACTCTGTGTAATCTTCAAGAACAAGCAGAGTAAGAAAGAGCTGAGAGCTGGTATGCTAAATGTCACTGCAAATGTATTTGATATGCAGTACAAGTTAAAGGTTTGACCACACGTCCTATCATATTCAGTGGGAAAGTTTGCAGAAACTTTTGACTGACACAGTAAGTGTATGCACGTTTGCACTAAATTAAGTTTAATTCACACAAATTGCTGTTTTTAAACATGTATCTGTGTGGTTTAGGTTGATAAACTGAATATATAACAGCATGAGTACATCATATCTGTTTTAGTCTTGTCATTTATTTCTTCAGATTCAGTTAACCCAAATACTGAAAAGCAGAATTATTGATGTGAGCAGACTTTAAGCCTGATATGCCTCATTTATGTTGATTAGGCAAATTTAAAAATGTCCCCAATTACAGCCATGTATGCAAAGCCTCGCGAGTAGTTGTACATTAATTTAATCAATCACTTTGATTCAATAAAATCCCAAAGATATGACTGTCATTGCAGCTTTCCTTCACTCTACATTGTTCAGTATCCTGAAGACATGAGTGGAAACTGTTGCTATAGAAACCCAAGAAGTACAGTAATTTTATTTAATATGGTGATCTAGCAGAGGCAGCCAAACTCAGAGCCAAGGTCTCTGTTGAGCATGCATTGCAGAAAGGTAGGATGGGGTCTAAATGGGTGAGTGAGTGGGGTGACAAGGACACATCACAGCCAAATAAGTAAAGTGATTTTAGGTTGACTTAAATCTAATCGAGGAGAAAGTGTGCTGATATGGTTTTTCTCAACATACTGTTGGTTCTGATGATACATGTTTCATACCTACTGGGTAAGACATGCAATTGTTCAACTCATGTTGGGGGGGGGGGGGGGGGGGGGGGGGGGGGGGGGGGGGGTCTTGAAGTAGAAAGTAAAACTAGGTGAGTTTACTGTTACAGTTATTTGATTTGTGGGTGAATGTGAAAAGAAAGTGCAGAGGCATGATGACTCTTGTTCAGCTACTTTAAACAAGTTGTGGGCAATGGCAATCCCTTAGTCACACTGAGTCACATGGACTATCTGTGCTTAGTGTGATGGTTTTGCTGCATGAGTTAAATCAAGGTGTTACCTGATTTTTCAATAATTCATGCTGACACACTCACGAAGAAAAACACCCAAATGTGTGTGTGTTAAATTGCTGGTCGGGAACCAACATTGAGACAATTTTCTAACCCTTTACCCTAACCTCAAGTGAAAACCCAAACCCTGACACTTCTAATACTGACCCTGAAACCAACTTTCAAATCTAAAAAGACAAACAATATTCATTTTATCCCTGTGAAGACAAAATTACAGTTCCCACATTTACAAGAAAATCTTTTTAAGGTACTTTGCAGTCATATTTTGATCCCAATCATGTCAGAAAAAAAGACGTGAAAAGAAAAACAAAGAGCAACAGATGTAAATGGAAGACAGTATAACTTTTCCAAACTCACTGCTGAAAATACAAAACTTAGAAGTGAAAAGAATAGATCTATCAGATTTACTCTGAAGAGTACATTTTTACCAAACACTTGTAATAATGAAGTCACAGGTGTGAAAGAGGAAGCAATGCAACAAAAACTAAAAAAATCTAATCCTGAATAAATTACTACTGCAAAGTGAATCCCAGAACTGTGCTGTTTCCTTTCACCTGCAGCATGATTGTGGTCTTTAAAGACAACGAAATTGCCTTACTCTGCATCACAGTGCAGTTCTACAATCCTTATCCTTAAATGAGCTTGGGAAGAAACCTAACAGTAGGCAGATTACTTTGTGCAGGAAGATAAATGATAATTACCGCTGCAGTGATGTATTCTCAGCTGTGCAACAAAATAGGGACCATGATGGGAGATGTTGATGGACTGTGTGCCACGTGTTCATGCATGTAGATTCATTGACATACACTACTGTGTCAGACTGTCTTTATGCTCAACAAATAAATCTTCTGCTTCCATCCTGAAATGCTCTGAAACAAATCTTTTCTGTTCAAGGCCATCTGAAGATAAGCCCCCACTAAGCCAGCATGAATGTGGTCTGTGCTGATCAGCTTTATTCCTTTAAATAAAAAGAAAAACAACATAAAAAAAACAAAAAAACAAAACAAAAACACTCCCTTTACATAAATTCAGCAAACACGGCAAGCTGCCTCATTCACTGACTCAGCTGCATTGTTTCAGAATCATACAGAACTTTCTAGTTTCTTTGTTGTGTTGCAACATTATTGTCACTGTTTAGCATTTATCTGCTTATTGTGGATTGGCCATGGAGGCTCACTACCAGCTCTGCTGGACACGAACTGCAGCAACATTGTATGATTAAGCCTCTGCAGTCAACAAGGCACAGATTTAGAGATTTATTTGTCAGCTGAAAAAGAAGAAAAATATCTCCTCCACATACATGATACCATCAAGTTCAATGTGACCACAACCAATGTTTACTGTAACTCATGCGCACAATTTCATGTAAAACTGCTGAGCAAAATGAAAACACAGCATATGTAATCTGTACGGACACAAACATCAGCTTTACTCTCATTTCTAGGATGTGGAAAAAAAAAAGAGCCAGCTCTCTTGACATTCTCCTCTCTTCATGTCTCCTCTTACAAGAACAGGGCTGCTGCATCTGTCATGTGGAGTACAACGCAGTTTGGCACTGGGAAGATGTAAAGCTGCCAATTGCTGTTGTGAAGGAGGGGAGCTGGGAAAAAAAAATGTGACTGACAGCCCAAGAGTGACAGAATGAATTACTTATAAGGACACAGGAAATCTAATTCATTTTCAAGAGTAAGTTTCTCCTTATTTGTCTCGTCTGTTGTTATCTTTTTCAGTTTGGGTTGGAGGTACTACAAACCATGAACACTGAGCAGCTAAAAACCTGTTTCTTTTTGGTCTATTTTTGCAATAGAGTGGAACAAATAGACTCTTCACATAATAATAGCGTTGGTTCCGAAAAAATTCTTAGGCTTTTATTACAGAGATGAGAACATTCTTGCAGAATAAACACGAGGATGAGAGCATACTTCTATTTCAAAGCTAAACAAAATAATGCAAACACTGAATTTACAACTGTCTCCACTTTGCAAAACTCCCTGTTCCCACTCGCTGACCTATGTTCTTGTTTTAAGCATGTCTGTATCACTTCATGTGTGCCACAGCTGTGGTATTTGCACAAGCAGATGCACACCACGTCACCATCAGCTCTCTCTACCTGCTTCATACAGATAGAAGCATTAGCTGGCGAGATGCCCAAGACTGAATTTGATCGAACTGGTCCAAGGGCTGCATACAGAGCAGCTGCAGCAGTTTCTCTTATTGATGCTTTTATTATGTACTACATGTAATTCGTTGTTTCAGCATTAGACATTAGCTTTGGGTGCATTTAAATACACATAAAAAGACACCGCTACTTGTTTATTACTGTATTAACACATGTAAAATTGCATTAACCTTCCTTCCTTTTTAGACAGCTTGGAATGTCAGAATATGTTTCTCTTTGTTGTGTAAATTTGTATGTAATCATTGATTGTGCATTTAGCACACAAAAAGCACTACAATATTTATAGAGTTCTGTGAAAAGCATCCAACCCACCATTTCATCTGTTTATGTTTTTGTCATTTTTATCTGTGTGAGATCTATAATATAAAGACAAAAAATACAATATAAAACAAAACCATATGAAATAAAGGTAAAATATAAGTTTGAAATTATTATTTCAAGATGGTTATCAATACCAAATGGACTTGTGTGAAACAGTATTTTCCTCCTGTAGTGTTGCTTGGCTGTGAGGTTGTGAAATGGAGAAACGGTGCAATTATGCTTTTTAACACTGTTTTCATAATAAGTGTAATATGTGCAATACGGGTAATGCTAAATATATGTGCAATATGGATGATTTGTCATATGCAGGGTTTGAGATTTGGATCAATCACAGTGCTACTTCTCAATATGCAGTTTTTTGTTTTTTTTTAACTAATTATCTTGACAGGGGTTTGTAAAATTTTACTGGAGTCTTTAATGGTGGACCAACAGAACACTGACACAGACCCGATGAAAGAAAAGTTGAACTTTAACTCCATTTATTGAGATGTGGCTTTTTCTTCTATTGAACTCTTGAACGCAACTGCTTTGAAAGCATTTCAAGGACGACTAATTGGAAACAAAACCTTTACTTCTCAGATGCACCAGACTGCCTCCTCATTGTTTCTCCCTGTTAATGTGTTTCTCCCCTGATGAATAAACCTTGCATGAGTAGCCCAGTTGAGTTGTGTGGTATGCCTTTAGATTTAACTGAATAGCTGTAAGCTATAACCACAAGAGTACTTATAAAATAATCAGAGATTTTAATGTCAACATTTCCTTGTATTTTGTTATTCATTGATAAACAGAAAAGTTTTTGTAGTTTAACTCATATGTAACACCCTCATTTAATAACATGAAAAATCACATTCAAATATATTTTCACCTTTTTTTATATAGTCAAATCTTATTGAGAGACAAAAGGTTTATTTTCCAGAGTGATGTGTTTGCGACAGAGAGGTTATTATTAGAGATCCACGTTCACTCATGAACTGCTTTTCATACATGTCCCTTTTAACTTGGCACAAATCTGAGTTGCTAGGATAACATTTATGGACATGCAGAGCAATAGTGGACTAATCTGACATATAATCAGCTGAGAGAAAATCTACAGATCATATTACGAGATAAATAAACTACAGAGCTGTTCAGAAATGAATACTCTCTAGTTCATACACTAATAACTTTTTGTTTTATTCTAAGTAACCAGTGATGTGTTGTTCTCGAACAAGCAAACTCAAGTGCCGATTCTTTGAAATGAATGAAAAGAGCTGTCAGATGTTAGGTAGAGCCAAATCTTCAGATAGGGGTGGAACATTTGATAGACATACCATGTGGCCAATCACAACTAACAGACTGTCAGAAATGACTGATATCTAGAAGTCTTAAATGTGTCTGGAGAAAATTGGTGTAAAATACATGAAAGACACTAGAATAGGTACTAAGCACAACAGCTAAAGAAACTGTGGTCGACCACAGATCGGTGCTTTCTTTACCTAGACAGGACCACAGGCACAAAATCTGCCCTAGATTCAGTCCAGCACATAAAAGACATGGTGTAAGATGCAGGCTGGTCTGGCACACATGGAGCGCCATAAGTAGATAGCTGGAAAAGTATCACCATCAAAGGTGGTGAAGAATAATGAATCCACAATCCTGGGACTTCCAGATCTGGACTAATAAAGTGTAGATGGCTAACCAACAGCAAAAAGATGATGTAAGGATTGAAGAGCACTCAGACAAGTTAAAGAAGTGTTTCCAATAGATTACAGGAAGACAATCAGATATATTTATAGATAAAAATACAGAAAATAGCCATTAAGTTGGTGTCCACTGTGGTGGACACTGTAAGAGGTTCACTAGCCAATATACTGCTGGATGCAACACATAGAAATTTCCTTTAAAGGTCAGATATTGTATTCAAAAGAAAGTAAATACCATCTTACCATAGACTTTTTGCTTTTACTAACATTTGCATTTTGCCAGATCAATTAATTAACATTCTCATTGTGTTAACATAATAGATAATCATGGAGAGAATAAAATTCCGTCTAAAGGCATTTATGATGGTGAATTATTTGCATACGATTATTCTGAAGAACGCATAATTACAATAGTTATTGACTTTTTAATTAGTTAATACATAATAAGTATGCACAAATTGAAGTAAGTGAAAGTAATATTTGAAAATGTCTTAAAATGCATTTAGTGATCCACATATTTTACAAACACAATGACTGCAGTGTGCAATGAGAATTATTAAAACATTTATTAGAAAGTCTCTGTAATTACAGGGTAAAGGCAAGTCTTTTCTGTAGAAAGCCAGGAAGTCAATCTTCTCAAGAATAAATATGAAAATACCTAATATCACAGACATATGATGTAGATTGTTGCACTTTAATACCATAGTTCACCACAGAGGACACCATATTTAAAAACGATTTGTTTGTGTGGATTCATGTTGAGGATAGTATGTTAGTAATTCTCAAAATTTGGTTCAGTGATAAACAAAAAAGAAAATGATACAGTGTTATTATTCTAGGATATAATAGAAACACATAGTATAAATTTTTTATCATTTTCTTTTGGGAATGGTTAAAATAAATTTAATCAAAGAATAAACCACAATTAAATAATTAAAAAAAAAAAAACAATACTGGACAAGTCTGTAGAAGTAAACTACTGTATGTAATACTGTTTTTTTTTTTTTTTTTTTAAATTCATGCATAAATAAAAGGTTTAATATTGGTCCAGCAATTAACCCCTAACTGTCAACAGGGAATCTGCTTGACCTGAAAAGGACAGGTTGCACCTTTGTGAAAGTATGACAGTCCAGCATAGGACCATTGTCTTTGAATATTCTTATCTACAGTATACCTTGACTTACGCTCCGAAACTATTTAACATTTTGGACTTAAAAGGGCAGCATCCTTCTGTATGTGAGATTTAAAAAAAAAAAAAAAAAAAAATCTTATTCATCAGTGGATCTGAGATAGCATGTCATTGTCAGGAGGCTCTTGCATACACAGTAACATGAAATGGTAAGTATTAAGTGTCATAAATCCTTTTTTGTGACCTCATCAAAATCACCATATCACTGTGATCATCAGCTGTGTGTTGGTTTACAGCATATGATTTATTTGTAGTTTATTAGCAGCACATTGGTTTAAAAAAAAAAAAAAGTTGTCAATTACTATAATTTTGGATTAGTTTTGGATCATCAGTCTTGGATTAAATCCTGCTATTATGAAGGTCATAATATTCCATTGGAGCTACAAACTCTTACAGAGGATTTTATATAAATTTAAGGTCATTCAGGAAACCGGTGTGGTTTTGTGAAAAAGTACTACCCTATGAGGACTTTTTTTTTTTTTTTTAAAATAAATTATTTTCTTCACCCTAGAAATAAGAGAGTCTGAATCAAATAACAGGAAATCCATCTCTAAACTGTCCTTTTATAAAAAGGTTAAAAGAATTACATGAACTTAAAACACACTGAGGCACTGTCAGCTTTATTAAATAAAATGTAAAGTTGTCCGGAAATAATATACTGACCGTCTTCATGCACACGCTCAATAACGTTGTGCTGGTTCTTATGTTTGTGCTAATGAAAACAGTTTTCTGTGTGCGGCTCAATCTTACATATTAAAATAAACAGAAATGCTTCCTTGGTTGAGAGCACGGCGCAGGACATGAAGCAAAAAGCATTCTGTGGCGATTTCAGTTTATTATTTACCGTATTTGGAAAAGACAAACGGGGTCACTGACTTCTCTGCAGTAATGATTGTGTGTCTATTTTTATTTATTTATGTTTTAGTTCATATAGAGTTTAAAGGCAATATACAGAAAACAACAAAAAAGTATCAAATGGCAAGCAACTTTTGTGAAAAAGTAAAGCAGTTGGCAACATAAACTTATCCCAAAGTTTTCCAGTCCCAAGTTTCTATTTTGATACGAACTGAATTTGCAGAAAAAGTACTTAACTATTATTAAAATACTTGCAGGGGTTAAAAGTTGAATTCTAAAAATCTAATGAAATTATGTAACATCTTAAAATATTAAATTAAAACCCCACTTTTTCTCATGAATAATTCATTAAAAAAAGAAATTTGAATTCCAAAGTGATGATATTTAGAAAGCAGCCAATCTTCTGCAGCAGATGAAGTTAAGCTTCTAACTAATGGGTGTAATCAGTATAGAATATTTCATTTAGCTTTGGAAAAGTGAAGATAATTTCTATTGACAGCTTGTGTCTCACAGTTAATCAAGGTAAGATGCGCCAGCTTGCTGTATGGCCTTGTAATAAATTAAAGAGCCAGTGAGCGTAATACATTTCTCTGGTAATAGAGTTCTGCATTAGTTTGATTATTACTCCTTTGGGACAGTTTTAAGATAAATGGGTAAGTTTTCAGAGTTTTAAGTTTTGTATCGGGTATCAGTAAGTTTTGTGCTTAACACAAGCTGCCATTTACTGTTGTCGATAGGAACTGCCAGGAAAGAACAGGAATTGGTATCTAAATGGGCTTAAAGAACCACATATTTAAGAAAATAGTTGTTGCAATTTGCAGTTTGATAAAAATCAATGGCCAGATATTAGATACTATCAGAAATTGCAGCAGAACTTAGTTGAGCTGACTAATCTTTTAAATATAATCACAAGTTCAAATTTGATTAAACAATTAATTGAGTGTAAACAAGAAAACAAGAGAGGACTTGAAGATGTGGGGTAATGACATCATGAATCTATGTCTCCTTAGGGTTTGAATAATTAGCCAAAAACCGGCATACACACCCCAATCATTTCAAGTGTACACCTCATTCGTAGTTCCTCATAGCAGCAGGAGCCAATATCCTGCCAGTATTCACTTATTTCTGCAAGAGTTACCTTGTAAGAAGGGCATCTTAGTCTAAATGGACTGGGCGGAGGTAATGGGGCGAATGTTTTATCTAATGGGAGCTGTGTTTGAAAATCATTCATTTTGCTATGTGCCAGTTTTATGTCATGATTTTGATGTTTATTAATTAAAAAGCAGCTGCTGATCAGCATCCATCTCACACAACCACAATCTCCTTAAAATGTATTAACAGGAAGAATAGCATAATAAAAAAAAAGTAGGCTTTTCAGAAAACCACTAGGCTAAACTGATGCAATATACAAGTTAAATATTCATGGGTTTAAAGTCAGTTTGCGAGGGATGGAGGCTATGCAAACACTCATTTGCAAGGTATGGGGAGAAGCAGGGATTTGTGGAATGGTACCTGAAATACCTGATTAATATGCCAACCTAATTACAGTTTTAATAATTACAAAATTGTTTTTAAAAAGGCCAGTAGCAAATTGGATGGAAGTTACTGCAACTCTAAGCAATGAAACCATAATGACTTGTGGAAAAGTTATTAACTTAGGTTCATTCCATCAGGGTGATAAACTCTGAAGTGTCTAAACAGTCACTTCATCTCTGAGAACTAACATTTTCCATTTTGCAGATATGATCAATGGGCACAAGACAACCACAGGACCAAAAGCAGCAAAAAACAAGACAAGAGAAATCAACACTTCTGGGTGTTTGACATTTTTTTTTTAACTTTCTGCAAAGTGGTAAACTGCAACAGGTGTGCCTGGAAAGCAGTTTTATGCACTGATGCAAAGAAGATTTAGCACAACAACAGTCTCATGAATCTCCATGTGCATTCTGATGAATGATTAAAGCCACCGAGGTGAGAAAAAATACTTTAAGTGTAGCAAAATGCAGATTTAAAAGTGAAAATAAAATAAAAAACAAGCACTGCTGCACATGAAAAAATGACAGAATTAATGTCAGGGGGATGTAAAATTAAAATGATAAAAAAAAAAAAATAGTTGAGTGAGTTACCTTTTCATAGTTTTGCATTTGAACTAGCTGGGATTCTGCTCAAGAGTCCAAAACCTATTGTTTATTTATTCATCTATTTTTCCTACAGTTTCCCTCCTTGGTGCGGTGAATTTCTAGGTTACTGTCATGTGGGTGAATGGTTGCATGCTTGCACATACTGAACTTCTCAGCTTGGGTAGAATATCAAATTTCCTCTGGATAAATAAATGATTTTTATTCTTTTTGGCTTGCTCTTTTTTTTTAACATTTGAAGAAGTCACTTATTTCATTCATTAGTTATTCAATTGTTTTGTACGGAATAAATACTTAATGAGGACGGTGAGAGATTTCATAAGGAAAAAGCACATTACCACTATGCACAACACTTGTGTACAGATTAAAGATAAAAAATATGTTTAACAAAGTGGATATGAGCTTTCCAGAGGAAAAAAATTCCCAGTATGTGTAATGAAAAAAAGAATTAATTGGTTACCGAGAATCAATTTATCTGTTGTCAAATGTACAGTGATAGAGTATAAAATTTTAACTTCTTTATATATATAAAAAAAAAAAAAAAAAAAAAATCAATGCTAAATAATAGGAGGAAAATAACTTTTTATGGTCCATCATTCAAAAATCTATATATTCATCTAAACAAGAGTAAAAAGTTTAGAATCTCATGATCAATTGTCAGGCAAAGCATTACTGTCATAGTTCTCGTGAGAGGTGGGTTAGGTCCAAAATAGACTAAATGTAAATTTACATTTACAGAAGGTAGATGTTATATTGAATCGATCTAGAAAATCTGTATTGTTGTCAGGATTGGTGGTGGAGGTGGTGACCCGAAGGCAGAGACGGGAGCCAGGAATGAAGAGTGAGGATGTTTAATTCCAAGAAAACCAAAAAGTGAAGGCAGAAAAATGGCAGGACAAACAGGTGACAAGACAAAACCACATGAACCTAGCAAGACTAACTAAATGAATCAGCAAAGTCAAGACAAAAACTGAGGGTATAAATACACCGAACATAACACGACACAGGTGAACAAATGAACTAAATAAATCCAGGTGAACAAAGGAACGTAGACCAAGGCAAAACAGGAACACACTCCAAAATAAAACAGGAAGCCAAAAACTAAAGAGCCTTCACAAAACACAAATCATGACAATTGTAAAAACTGAACCAGTCAAGTGAGCTGAGAGCAGCCAGTGTCTCAAAGAAATCTCTGGCAAAACCACTGGCGAGATGAAAAATGTCTTTAAAGTCTTTCGTTGTTCTTTATTTTAAATGTACATAGTGTAACTAATTTGGCTTTTCATTAGTGTTGCTTCCATAAATGTATATTTTACCAAAGTCTAATCACAATCGCATCCAGATGAAGATGAAGGCATTCTCGTGACTTAGAATGAGTTATAAATACAACGCACCCGACAGATGGCGTTTTGAATCACAATCTTTGAATAATACAGTTTAAAGGGGACAAATGCATTATGTTTGATTATTATGACAAATAATAATTATTTTTATTATTATGACAAACGCATTATTATCTTACGCATTATGTTTATTACACAGAGGAAAAATTACAAAAATGACCATGGATCATTCAACTTACCATTTTTCATTGAAACGATGACCATCCATACTCTTTGATAAGAGGGAGGAAAAGAAAAAAAAAGAAAAAGTAACCAGAAGAAAACGAGAGTTTACATTGGCATAGCACAGGCCTGGACTGGCCGTTCGGAGCAACAGGACAGTTCCCAGTGGCCTGGGCTTTTAAATGGTCTGACTGAAATTTAAAAAAAAAAAAAGAGTTAAAAAGTGAAAAGGAATCATGACGAAATACACTGGTTCATTGGTGCAGCTGATTGGCCTGCAGAAATAGGCACCCGCCCACAAATAAAATGATTTGTACTCACCAGTTGGCACTAACTGGCAATTGATCAAAATGTCAGCTTTATTTTCAGAAAGTCATTAGGATTCTTGTAAAGAACTTGACGACATGCTGTACCAATCAACATGAGAGCGTATGGAGGTAGAATGACAGAGAGCCAGAGGAATGAGGTGGCGCAGGTTCTTATAGACTCAGGATAAAAAAAAGGTGAAGGGGGGGGGGGGGGGGGGGGGGGGGGGACGACAGAAGGGACAGACTGAAAAATATCCAATATTTTTCAAACCTGCACCAGCAGTGGTGTTCAGTCACGAGCATCATCATGTGAGTTAACCCTTTAGTAAATGACAGATCCATGGAAACAGCATGTTGATAAAAAGGCAAACTTTTATCTGAAGATGGCCACCGGTTGAGATTCTGCACGAGACTGAACTACGACTCTGGTACCACCCGTTACACCACACATCAGCCCAAACATAAAACTACACATGGGTATTCCAACCATTAATATATACAATGTCAAATTTAGGGTTTAATGGTGTAACCTGGATAAAATTCAATAATTAGTTAAATAATTAGTTAAATAATTAGCGTTGTATTAAACTGACAAGTTGATACTTGAATACTTTGGCTGCTTGGCTATACCAGTCTGTCCACATCTGTCCACATCTGACCATGTCCAACACAGAAGTGTGACAAAACTGTGACATTGAAGAACTTTTTATTTGTCCACTTTAAATACTGAAAAAGTGATTTGGTTTGTCAGTGGATTTATCTGGTTCTGCTGTAAATAATATAATTACAACTCTTTATCCTCAGTGGTTAAATGTGTTTGATGTCTGAGAAGTTATGTACACAAATCCACACAAAATTTGTTCTTGCATGTGTGTGCGTGTGTGTGTGTGTGTGTGTGTGTGTGAAAATCTGAATATAACGCAGATGATTCAGACGAAAGACAATCCAGTTGTTGGAACTGGCAGCAGGACAAGTAATTGTTTAAAAAAATAATAATGGCTGTGAGATTTACAGCAGCCTATGACACCTACACAGTTAAACATGAACAGAACACAAATATTTGGTGGGTTCTGCTGAACCAAACATAACTCTACAGGTGGGCTGCTGCCTGAAAACATTTGGGAACCCTTCACAAGGTTAGACAGTGTATTATATTTTAAAGTCAACTATTAAATTCACTCTAGTAATCTGGCAGTGAAATGATTTTCTGAAAATCGTTATGTTGTTCAACTCATTACTACAGGAATCCTGTTGTGCTGTTTTGTATTGCACCTTTTGATGAGTGTGTGTGTGTGTGTGTGTGTGTGTGTGGGGGGGGGGGGGGGGGGGGGGGTGGAAAGGACTGGACTATAATATAGTTTTATGGTCATGGCGGTTAAATAGAAGTTTGATGTAAATTTCCTACAGAATAATAAGCTTTTGGTGATTATCTATCCATATGTGCGTGTGTGCATGAATTCATGGTTATAGTATATAAGTAGGGGTGATCTGAGAAAATCTGTCTCCCGGTTAGTCCGGTTAGTTAGCCTACACTGGAAAAGCTCTGTTGCAACAGTTTCCCCCAATCGTTTTCCCTCGTGTTTTAATCATAGATTTTAGCTGATTTGTCAAGGTGGGTTGGGGGTTGATGTCCTTCCTCTAGTCACACCATTTCACATGATGACATTAGCTATTAGCAGTAGCTTGGTATCAAATACATGGAGGGCATGCTTGTTACTTTTCGGGATCAATAATGAAACAGAATTATGAATCTTTTTTAACTTTATTACCTGACAGGATACTCAAACTTGTTCAAGATGTTGACATTTTAGAAAGCAGTTCTTGGTTGTTTGCATTCAATTAGCGCATCACTAGATGGGTCTAATTCTCACACACTGGCACTTTTAAAGAACAAATATTCCCCACTAGGCTGCACGGTGGTGTTGTGGTTAGCACTGTAGCCTCACAGCAAAAAAAGGTAGCTGGTTTGAGCCTCGGCTGGCGGGAGGTTTGAACAGTGGCCTTTCTGTTTGTGTGGAGGGTGTGGAGTTTGCATGTTCTCCAAGTGCATGCATGGGTTTCCTCCAGCTACTCTGGCTTCCTCCCACCAGCCAAAGACATGCATTTTAGGTTAATTTGTTACTGTAAATTGTCCTAGAAGTGAGTGTGAATGTGAATGGTCGTTTCTCTCTCTGTGTTGGCTCTGGGATGGACTGACAACCTGTCCCAGGTGTACTCTGCCTCTCAACCTATGGTTGCTGGGATAGGCTCCAGCTTCCCTACAACTAAGTGGACTAAGTGGTTAAGGAAATGGATGGATGGATATCATTCATTTTCTACTCTAACCTTTTAATAGCTGCCATTGTTCACCGTTTTCAACCAATTAATCCTCTGCCAAACTGAATTGTTTGTGTTGAGATCAGATAAAATTAAGGTTCTAAGGCAGCTATGCAATAGAATCTTAATGGGGAGGTCTACTTTTTTCTTGCATGTTATTAATGGTTCTGGCTTTAAGGCCTCTTGACTGTAATGTCTTTAACAAAAATGTTAACTTTGGAAATGTGTTTGTTTTGTGCTCAGGCTTAAATAGGGATAAAGTTTCTTTATTGGATTATCACTTTAAGGCAATGAGTCTAAACTAAGCAAGGGAAAATGCTCCCCACTCCACTCTTTTTTATAGGCTGCAGTAATCTCCAAATGGATAGGCTATTTTCGAAAGTGGGAAGCAGGTTCTTCTGTCTTTGTAGAAATAAAAGGATATGCAAGGCTTTGACAGTTGCTGTAGTTGTAACAGCAACAACATGAAACAACCGGATTTGTGAGAATACATTTAAAGATGTGATTAACTTTAAAACTGTCAGCAACAGTTTTTAACTAAGCAAATATGTCTCAGATTGGTTAATTCCTGCATGGATGAGTTATTTAACCCTAAAATAATGACTAGCTTCCTCCGTTGTGAAAATGTGGTAAATCTGTTTCAGAGGGTTTAATTTAATTGCATGCATCTAATAAAAACATCTCTGAACAATGCTGAAAAAAGAGGTTACAATTTTTTCCTTCGTCTCATACTATTATCTAATGAACTCTACCCAGATTAGAGTCTTATCACTTTTCCAGATCCTTTGTCATTTTAAGGCCTTTCTGTTGACATTTCAGCAGTTCATTTTGAAGTAGGAGAGAGCTTTAAATACATTGCCTAGTGGAAATGTGGCCTTTCCAAACATAACATGGCCTCAAAGCACTGGAGAGAAGGGCTGTTTATTTCTTTATTTATTTTTTTGTATCAGCTTTTATTTCCATTCATTAATTTATTACAATATTGATATTATATTACTTTATAATTTTGTTTACCATATTTGATTTTCTATTATACTGGAGTCACTGATCAAAAAGCAAAATGTAATTTATTGTATATATGTAAAGAGTGAAAATGACTAAAAGATCTATGAATAATCATGAAAAATCTGGAGATTTGCTATACTGATTTCACAGCAACTTCTCTTGTCCTCTCTGATAATGCCATCATGACCGACTTTCACTACAGAGAAAGAAAACTTCAAAAAGATCCTCATCACCCAAGCTGTATCTGTTTTGACTTATAAACACATTGCATACAAGCGTATTTTTCTTTTGTATTACACTTCCAAGCCACATTAATAGAACAGGAAAGAAACAACAATTTCTTGTGTGCTGCAAGTTGTAATGATACAGTAGCAGCATAACTCACATGCACACAAAATATAAATACTGATGCAACATTATCATGCCAGTGTGATCAGCCCTCCCACACACAGAAAGATAACGGCTTTGAAAGCAGCTGGAAATGGGTCATTAAGGTCAGGGCAAATTCTCAAGGGCTGAATGATAGACAAGAGCTGTACAATAAGATTTTTTTTCTTTTCAAATTCATATTCGCTGATATTAATCTTCTGAGGCATATAAATTGGATGAATCAGGTGTGCAGTATCATTTATTAAATACTCACTGTTTACTCAACAGTTTTGCCCTCAGTGGTGTATGAAGAACTCTCAAACTGACAAGGTACTTGTGTTTCCTGCTACAACAAAGCTAAAATCGAACCGCTAGTGGAGGGAATCAATAGACGTGTTAACCAGAGCTTGTTTCGACCCAAACTGAAGAGATCCACTGGGAAAAGTCAAATGGATATTTGTATTCAACCTGTTCTCTTCTTGACTGATGAACACAGAAAAATATTTTAGAGTGCTATGCTTACAGTAGATGCGATTTATGTCCACGGTATATCCCCTCCTCCTATATGGAGCCACATTTTAAACAACAATAATGATGTTAACTATGAGCTCTTACATTTTCTTCTGACATTCAGAAAGTAAACATTAATGCTTTTGTATCTGTGGACAAAATAGCTTACTCAAAGATCCACACAAATGCAATCAAAGTCACACAAAGGAACACTCTTTAAAACACTAGGCCAATATTTGAGTGGGGGCGATGAGTGCAGAAGTGCAGATCGTTGTGTGTTTACTCATCAAAGGAAAAAAATAGGAATTTCAACACTTAGCTTTCATAGTTTTCCAGTTTGTAACTAACTGAGAGGTTTTTAAAAGGGCTTTATCTACAAAACCTTTTTAATGGCTGTTTTACATAACTCTACAAGCTGTATGCAGTGTTCTTCCGATCTAAGAAGTGGTCTTACAAATAACATCCCAGTCAAGGCTGTTACTCTGGATTCACAACACATTATTTCACTCATGACAACCAGCATATGCAGTCATTTGAAACTATTTAAGAAGGCACACATCTTATTTGTGGGACCATCAGTAGACAATGTTCGTCATATATTGCAGAAAGAATGGAAAGACTTTTACAGTTGTCTAACAGAGCATGTGGCTGTATCCATGTCTGTGCATTCCAAAACTGCTGCACACTAATGTATGTATGCTGTCATCTGTGACATTATCTCTAATCCTTTTAACCATTGTTTTACAGGCTGATAATGACATCATTATAATCCACAATAACATGAGGAGCTCCTTGAAAAACTTTCACTTTACTCTTGTGTTTTAAAAACATGGTAACTACACAAAACAAAGGGTAAGTGAATACCTTACCCATCCAAAGATAGGGTTAGGGGTCCATTTTGTATGGCTACAAACAACAATATGACAGTAATGAGGCTAACTCACATTGCTAACAAAGGTCTCAGATGTATGCATAGAAATGCTTGCTACGTCCACTAACAGACCGAGATCACAGATTGCACTGTGGAGGTCAATGATAAATGATCCAAAATAGAAACATCCACCAATGTTACCATCTTTGGAGAGGACCTGATCTGACTGCCCGTTAATGGAACAACTGAGGATAAAGTGGTTGCTGCTGCAGGATGAAGAGAGATTTTTCTATGTTGTGTTTGAAAGAGCTTTTTGCCCACAGGGGAAGACCACTGTGATGAGTCCAGGAGGCATCCTGACCAGAGGCCCGAGCCACCTCAACTGGCTCCTCTTGATGTAGAGAAGCAGTGGCTCTACTCTGAGCCCCTCCCAGATGACCGAGCTCCTCACCCTATCTGTAAGGGAGAGCCCAGCCACCCTGTGGAGGAAACCCATTTCAGCCGCCTGTATTCGAGATCTCGTTCTTTCGGTCACGACCCACAGCTCATGACCATAGGTGAAGGTAGGAACATAGATCGACTGGTTAATCGAGAGCTTCGCCTTCTGGCTCAGCTCCTTCTTCACCATAACAGATTGGCGCAAAGTCTGCATTATTGCGGAAACCGCACCGATCCATCTGTCGATCTCACGCTCCATCCTTCCCTCACTCGTGAACAAGACTCTGAGATATTCAAACTCTTGAGGCACCACTTGAGGCAGAACCTCACTCCCAACCTAGAGAGGGCAATCCACTATATTCTGGCTGAGGACCATGGTCTCAGACTTGGAGGTGCTGATTCTCATCTCTTCACACTCTGCTGCAAATCGCTCAAACGAGAGCTGGAGATCACGGCCAGATGAAGCCAACAGGACCACGCCATCCGCAAAAAGCCGAGACCTAATCCTGAGGCCACCAAACCAAATCACCTCAACACCTCAGAATTTGAATTGTGTTTCATTACTGGACTATGGTGCTAGTCGTGGATTCTCCACAGCATCACATCCAAGCACCATCTTTCGGCATAAGAGTGTCCACTTGGCACCAGGACACTCTAGCCTCTACATTCATCTCAAGAGGGGGAGGCAGTGCTCTAGATGTGAATCAAACAACAACTCATGATTCAATTCGATCACAATTTTTGGAGTGACAAATCCATTCAGAATCGATTCTTGATTGAAACAGATTTTCATTTCATAACCATTACACTTAAGCAACAAAAGGTGCTAATTTCCCAAGTAACTTCCTTCTTCTATAAACTAGAGAGAACTGAGAAATTATTAGGGCTGATTCGATGTAAATTGCAACACAAAACTTTTTTTTGCTTGTCTTTTTTTTTTTTTTTTTTTTTAATTAGGAAAAAATATAACATTAGCCAGACCATCATTTTGCTGCAATAATTCCCCAAAAAGACAAGTAAAAAGACCAATAAAAAACAACAAAAATTAAGAAAAAAGTTTATTATGGATTATTTTCATTTATTTGAAAAAAAAAGATTTTTTTTTTTTTTTTTTTTTTTTTTTTTTTACGAAAGCTATCCATTTTAAAATTTCAAAGCAAATAATCCAGATTTTCTATGTTTTTCTATTTGATTCCCCACACCTACAGTACACCATCAAAACTGTGTACAGTCAGGATTTGGGAACTGGTGACATTAACTCAGGACGTTGTGGGTCTGTGGAAGGAAAACTTCAAAGACTTCCTCCAATGACACATCAACCAATGAGGAAGCAGAGTTGGATCAGTGTGGGCTATTCTATCTCTGAGGTTGAGGTAATTAAACACTCTAAGGATGGATGGGATCTTCCTGGAGTTCCTTAAGGGTTAATGCTTTGGGGCTGTCTTGGTTGACACGCCTGTCCAGCATGTAATACTATTCAGGTGCCGGGACTTTCTAGGTACAGTGGAGGTGTTAAGGGGGATTCTATTTGGGGGTCTCAGGATTGGGTCCCACTGGAATGATTCACAGCATGTGTTAAGCGGTTGAGGTTATAATAAACACCTAAATCCGAGACCATGGTCCTCTGCACCCCTCTGTACCTACTAGATTATATCATGGTTTGGAACTATACTCATAGCTAGTTATCAGGTTAAATTAAAAAAAAAAAAAAAAAAAATCAAGCACACAAAGTTGAGAAATGTAAGAAGTTTTTTTTTTTTTTAACAATGGATGGGTTCTGAGTGAGTTCCAGTGGCCCTAATGTCTTAAAACCTTAATGCAGCCCCCAGAGGAAACACAGGCATTGGATGAATTGACATATTCCAATTCACCCTTTAAAACAACTTTTAACCTTAATTCCTAATGGTATACTCACTTTAATGGACAGTACAGCCTCTAGGTGCTGCTTGAAGGACCTTATGGTTTTTCTGATGTTCCATTAGAAATAGGTTTCTTAAAAGATGCCATGGGTGCGGGGGGCACATTCCTCGGATTCTAAACTGGTTTCACTCAGCAGTAGAATATACAGATAGATGATAGATAGCCTTTTCAAATCTGCTACTTTAGTGCTTGAAGGTTACTCAGATTTAGTAGTTTACCTTTACAGGCACTTCCTGTGTACTCTCCTGAATTTCGTAATTCTGTATATGCCTCTCCAGTACAATACACACACCCAATCAAACTTACAAGTCCTATGGTAGTGTTGCTATCTTTGGTCTATGCAGCCTTCATTTTGAAGGGCCTTCAAAAATCACCCATGATTAAAACAACATGAACCATCTCACATGTAGTTTCTCTTGGCAACTGCTCTGAATTCTTATCTGCTGCGGATTGGTGACAATGAATTAAACACTCATTCCTGAAGTACAGAGATGTTTTATGGTAGTTGAAGAGAACATACACTGTTCATTTAACATTAGGAAGAAATTTTAAGAACACATGCTGTCATTGCCTGCTGTCAGCAAGTAACATGTATCTAGACAGATTTTGACTGGGGCTCTGGGACTCTGTGGTATGCAAGTGAAACATCCCAGATATTCATGGGCTTTGTAAGCAGCCAGAGAAAGTGGGGAAAACAGCAATGAAAAACTCAGCTTAAACTTATTTCGCATAAAAATTAGATAGATAAAATTACTCTGACTTGGTAATTCCATTGCAGAAATCACCCTGATAAAAATTTTAAAGTAGCATATGTAAATTCTTCAAAGTCAATTTAAAACATTTATATCTTTAAGATGATGCTTTCATTAAAAAAAAGAAAGGAAAAACAAAGAGCTTATGGTTAGGATGACCCTCAAGCAATCCTTTTATTATGTTGCAATAGACCCCAGCTGCTGGGAAACCTTCATGATACACTTTTCCTGACTTTGGCGTCATTACCCTACATGCATATATGCCTTTATTGCCATCATGAATCTATCATTTTTATTTATTTATTTATCTATTTATTTATTTATTTTCATTTTTATTTTCAACAAGACATATCGCTCGCCTTGTGTTTTTGTTCTTGTGCTGTTCTTCTCATCAACTGACTGTTGAAGAAAGATAGACACCATTCCTGAGTTTGTTTCTGCAGGAAGTCTCTTCCTGGGAAAAGGGAGATATCACCTCTTCTGTTGTTCTGCATATTTATTCCGTTAGTTGTCCGAAGACAATTACTGTTATGAATCTATATCTATACATTGAGTTGAACAGAAACTGAGGTGTAAGCTAATGTCCACTTAAGCACGTTATAAAGTAAATATGATATATTATTATTCAAATTCATGAAAATAAATAAATCTAATCTAAATCTCCTACCACTTCAGTTTGACTCATCTGTTGTATTTTGGTGGCCAATATTCTTTCCAAGGTGATGATTCACTGGTCAAAGACATGAGGTATTCATAATACAATGCAATATACTAATACAGAAAAGCTCAAGCTAAACTTGATTGGTATAGCCTCTTAAATCTTATAATTTCCCCAGTTTTAGCTACTTGTTGGGGTCAGAAATGTGCAAATACTGATGTTATATTCATACTTAATCGTAAAGATGCTTTTATCCTTTCTCACATAATGCACTCGGGGTGAATTAGTGAGATGGGGAGCTTTTGTGAATGACATGTGTTCCTGTTTTTCGTTGAACATACTACATTATGCTTTCCATTCTATGCTATTAAGTCATATTTTATGCTCTTCATATTTTTATTCTGTATTTTTAATACCACTTTGTGATTTTGTCTTTTTCTTTCCATTGATTTTTCTGTATACTTTGCTCCTCTAAAAAATCTATTTTTAACCTGGTGAGGACTATATAAGTAAAGATTTCCATGATTAAAATGAAAGATAAACAAATAACGCAGGACTATAAATCTACCATTTATCCCTGAAACAATGGACATTGCTTCTGCAATGGACTGACATAAATATGCTTTCCTAAGCTATATGAAAATGTAATGACTTGTTCAGGGAAATGCAGAGACAAGGTCAGTTAATAGTAAAATGTAAGGAAATGAATATTAATGTATATTAGAATAAGACAAATGCGATGCTTTTACTGCAACCCTTACAGTTACTGTTATGGTATTTATCCTAATGTCTCTAGGTGTGTCTTTCACATGAATAATGTTCTGCTGCTGGCAACGACATCTGTACTTACGATCACTGAGTCACATGTAGCCGCAGTCTCCTGCCAAACATAAATGATTGGTGCTCAGCAGTTCTACATGCACCTAATCTGAATTTACATGGAAAAGGAAAGAACAACTAATACTTTCAGATTCATACTTGGTATTAGTCGATATCTGTTTGTATGAGCCGCGCCAAATGAGCTACACTGATTGCTTGCTGCTGCAAGGCCTCAGACCATCAGCAGCCACGACATGCCCTTGGTTTGACTCTACTGCTCATCATTGGTGTCCATTATTTTTCCTTCCATGATAACTCCTCAGTGTAATTAAGTATCATGAGTAAATGTGTCTCAGTGGCCAAAAGGAGCACAGTATTTTTTATATTTCAAATAACTGGACAAAAAGGGTCCTCAGGCTTCAGAATGGAACATGGCTCTTTGCCATTAATCTATTCATGGACCAACCCATAATATGTAGAAATACATAATTCCATCCAATGGCAATTTTAATTCCAGTGCTCGAAGATGCATGTCTTTTGTGTTGTTTTTTTTTTTTTGTTTTTTTTTTTACTATAGAAAACAGAGTGGTGGGTTTGCTTTAAACATGTCCAATTTGCATGTAGAACAAGACAAGCCCCACAGATATAACAAGCACATTTTTGTTTACTGTTACTGCAGTCTTCAGCCAGCATTAACCACCTGTTTTTGTTACACAAAGCCAACCATGGACTAAACTTTTCTGCAACAACAAGTGCTCTGTGACAATTATGATAATATTATGTTTACAAACACATTGTAACTGTTTACACCAGACATTAAAAATTATGCCACCTAGAAACCTTCATTGGCGATCCCATTCCATATATATGAACAGTCCCATGCTTCTCGCAGCTATGTAAAAAAAAGCCTTTTAATCTCTCATCCCTGTGATTCCACCACTGTCTTCATCCTACCATCCCATTCCGACAGTAAATGAACCCTTTGAATATGCTGCAACATACGCTTCCTTCCCATGCAAAGCCCCATTTAGACATTAGCTCAGCTCCCCTTCTTCTCTACCATACTCCTCTATATCACACTTGTATTAATATTTTGGCCCTAATCTTCAATGACTGGTCCAGTTAAAAAAAAAAAAAAGAAAAGAAAAGAAAAACCTGCTGTTAGTCAAAGAATCATTTCGCTACAGAAAGACAGATTCTCATTTGAATTTTATCAGATATTTGGGGGAGTGTGCTGATAGTTTTATTAAAATCTACCTCAGTTGAAGGCAGATATTTGAACAGCTTCGACAACCAATTAAATACATGCAGTCAACACCAGCTTTACTAAATGAACCTCACACAAAATAGAAAGATTTCCTTATTTTCACTCCGTCTTGATGAGATCTGAGCTACAGTCAATGATGCACCTTAAGAGAGGATAAATGAATTTGTTTCCTCTCTTACATAATTGAAATCACTGTGATTAAAATTAAGTCAATATTTTAGATCTAAGAAGGAAAAGCAGAACAAAAACAATAAAATGAAGGCTTAGTGCATCAAATACATAAATGAAAACTAAAGATACATTTATCTTAATTTATTCTGATCATTAGATAATACTTCAGTGAATTACATGCATGAAAATAGTTAGGTTTGGCAAAAACGTCAAGAGATAATGAGCTTAGAATAAGCGCATAGATGCAAATATAACGTTGTAGCAACATTTTAAAAGCCTAATTGATAACAGCAAATTCATATCATGCCATTAAAACCAAATATAAACCCATCACAGAAACCTGTCTGGAAAGAACTTCTCAGATCTGCTCCATTGACTCATAAACTGCGCAGCAGCCTGTCGCTCAGTAAACGCAGAAACTTGCAGATGATAAACTTACCGGGCTTCTGCTGTAATGATTATATGACTGAAGAAAGCGGGCAGTGCGTAAAGATTATTACATTCCCCCATTTCTCTTCATTGAGCTCTCCCGACGTTGTGTGCCGACGGAGGAGGAGTGCGCGCCTGCGGGAGCGAGCCTCTTGGCCACAGAGCGAGGAGAGGTGCGTCAGTTGGGAGGAGATGTGAGAACAAAATAACTGATAACAGGAGCGACGGCGACAAGCAGTCGGTTTCTTCCTCCATCAGCTTCTTTTTGCCTTGTGTTTTCCTTAAAACGCTGCCTGACGCATCAGTAAGGTGGCAACATGTCCTAAATGTGTGTGACCTTGTTTCGATCGATTTGTTTATTATTCATGCAGCCTAATTTGGGATGTCCTGGGCTAAGACGGCGAACATTTATAATTTAAATAAGAACTTTGAAGTAATTACAAACTTGAAATAAACAGACTGCTCTTCACAAGTTTGCACTTTTCTTTTTCTGAATCTTTAGATCCGTCCAGTGCTTCCGGCTGAAGGAGCTGGCTCTTCAGCTTCATTTTAAGCAGTGAATAGCAAACATTCACCTGGCAAAGTGGCTGGTTGATTAAGGTGAGCATGAAGAAAAAAGCATTAAGAAGTTGCCTGCAGCCGTGTTCTCTCAGGGCAAATTTAAAAAAAAAAAAAAAAAAAAAAAAAGCTTCATAACAGCGTTGACACAGTGACAGCACATCCATGATGACAAGCTCCTATTTCACCACATGCCAAAGGTATTCTTGGACTGAGATGACAGTGGAGGCCGTTGGAGTACAGTGAACATATTGTCATGTTCAAGAAACCCGTTGGAGATGATTCTCTGTTGTGATATGACGCATTATTCTGTCAGAAGTATTGAGAAATTTGGAACCAGTTCTCATCTGTGACTAGTTCTAGATAACCATCTTTCATAAAACCTTGCAATACCTTTCCCACCAATGATTGAAGGAACCGACAGGACTATTGAATGGCACCGGACTCGACAGTGTATACACTCACTTTGAAAAAACATATTCCTTGCAGCTCACAGTAGGTGATAAGACAAAGATCCTGTCATTCACATCAGTAAAGGCTGAGACCAAGGACATTGCTGAAATCTAACTTTTAAAAACTTTAATCTCACTCATTTGTATGAGCAGAACAACCTTTCAAAGTTTCAGGATGATGTGAACCAGTGAAACCTTTGAGCAATAAGATTGTTCATAATTCTATTGCATACATATAGATGTGTGTGCACAAATTCAGTGCAGCAGATCAACGAGCAAATTAAAAAAAAAAAAAAAAAAAAATTATAGAAATCACCCTGTGATGGACTTGCCCTGCCTTTTGCCCAAAGACTGCTGGGATAGGCTCCAGCTCCCCGTGATCCTTAATCAAACTAAGCGGTTAGGATAATGGATTAATGAATGGATGGAATGTACGCAGCTGTTTTTTTTTAACTTACTGTCAGTTTAAGCAATATAGAGCAACTATAAATATAAGATGCATGCAATTTTAATCCATCCCCCCCCCCCCCCCCCCCACCACCACCACCACCACCACCACCACCACCACCTTCATCCTTCATGCTTATTCTGCTCAAATGGACAGGTGGTCATAGTCCTACCATCAATTAAAGTGATTTTTAGTGGTTCCAAATCAAGTTGAGCACTTCTAGCGGATCTGAAAATGTCAACAAAAACTCTGAACTCAATAATGGGCACTTGTCATTGAAAAATATTGATCAGAGCTGAGTTACAATAGAAAGAAGTCAGGAAGGCTGCCTTTCATTATCTTATTCAACATTTGCGATATAGGAAATGCATGAAACATAGCAGCTTGTGGATATTTGTATCCATAATTCACAGTTTTTCTCATTAACAAGTTAGTTCCAAATATGAGAGAAACACATTTACTTATATTACAGGGAAACTGTGAAGTCTTTGCAGGTTTGAAGCTGAAAAGCCTTCGAAGGTAACAAGTCAGTAGGTGTAATGTTGGTTACATTAGGGATTAGGATTGATGATGGTCATAATTAGGTGACTGGAAAACACTGATTTAAAATGAGGTAGCTTGTGAGTTGGAGGTGTTGTGTTACATTTTCTATCATTTTCTCAGCTCACCTCCCTCTGAGCATTGCAGCACTCGGTTTTTTATTTACCAGAGCGTTATGTAAATGTGTAGTCACTATGTTTCCTACATGAAGTCACAGGCTGATATCCAATGACTGCTGGTTGTAAATGGGTTTTATGTCACGCTGTGGAGGTAAAATGCAGGCAGTTGGGATGTACGGCTTACTGTGGACTGAGAGTTGTCTTAGTTTGATTTAATAATTTTAAAAAAAATACAGAGATGAAAAGGAAATAAATTGGTTATTACATGGGTTTCTGAAGTGTAGCTGCTTGTTTTGCAACTGTGGCAAAGAATCATCATGGCTTCAGCCAACAAGACCAAGTCAGTGAAGCTAAAGCTCTTTTGACATAAAAAGAACTGATCAATAAATTTATGAAAAGGACAGTTGCAAACGCTGAAATTAAGTAAAATGAATTTCCATTATGTCATAATTCTTAGATAAATGCAGCCTTCATATGAAACTCTAGTAAGTAACATGAGTAAGTGCTGTAACTGTGCAACATTTTAAAAAACATGGCAGACCAAGAAAACAGTCTAGAAGAAGAGATATGAGAAGGGTTTCTCAAATTAAATGCTGATGAGTACCACAGCATGACAGCGATTTTACTGGCTGCAGTTGCTCTCAGGCACCTGTAGAAGTGGGCGGTAAGAGCCCTTGTTTTCTTGAAATATTACACATGAGTAACACTGGGAAGCCTAAACAATGTCACCACTTAACAAAGTTAATTAGTTTAGCAAAAGCTTTAAAAAAATAGCTTACCCTTGATCATTTAGCATTGAGTAAAAGGGAATAGATGACACTGATTAGTCAGCATGCAAATGACCCTAAAACAAATCAAATGCAAATCAGTTGCCATGTCGTTACTGTAAAAGTGCAAAGCTCCAGCCAAACAAGCATCAGACTATTATAAATATACCTGCATCATGTTGCATGTGTTAGCAGCTTGGTGATGATGGAGGAGGGAAAACATTAGCATCTGTAAACATCACAATGGAGTCTTGAGCAGGTCACTTTCTAATCCAAACAGTCGAAAGAGAGATTATATTTTCATGAATTAAATGGAGAAAGTCACTGCCCCAGTGCTTCTTCTGGCAACCAGAACATTGTGTAAATGGTAGGAGACGTTGTCCATGATGGAGAGAAGTCATGACAAGAGCCTCCTCTTCATGGATTCATATTGCCCAGTTCCACTCCCACGACTGAGCTGGCCTTCTGAATCAATTTGTTAAGTCTGTTGTTATCATCCGCCCTCAGGCTTTACCTCAAGAGACCAGAGCATAGAAAATGGCAGTGGCCACACACTCATAAAAAATCCACACTAGAATGGAACCTTTGCAGAGGAAAAAAAAAAATAGTCAGGCCTGGCTCTTGCAGAGTTTCGGGTGCCACAGAATTTTTCTGTCCAAGTGATTTCCCAGGCATGTGTACCTGTGTCCCATAAAAAATCATACAGGTCCAAAGCAAGGTCAAAGAGGTGCCAAGGTGCAAAACACAGCTTTGGAGTTTAAATCCACCTGGCTGTAAACACTGAGCCCAGATGCTTTTGCTATCAGGGAGTTGGAGGAACACCCCACCCCCTTCCCCCCTCACCCAATGGCTGCTATTATTGGAGGCCTGCTACATTAGTTTGCAAGGAAACAACTGAAAATAATAGTTTAGCTCTGTGCGTAAACCTACTGTGAGACTGTCTTCATATAGTGACAGTTCTCATGCTTTTCCAGTTCTCTCTGGTGCCGTTCCATGACAGCCTCCATTTCTTCCTCTGTACATCTCATATGTTGCCTTTTCTTCTCTGGAATTCACTGAAATCTGTTCCTGAACTGCTTGTCACATCACAACAACTTTCCGTCAGGGTTCTGAGGTATTTTTGCATAAAGTTATGATCAAAATGATGGTATCCAGAGAGAATCCCTCACCACACACCCTTAATGAGGAAATGTTTCTATTCAGCACTTTTGCTGCTTATTCATGGAGTAACACAATCATATTCTAAGTGTAACTAGATTATATGAAAATTCTCGGTTGTATATTGAACTTGTTTTAGCTAAATATTCTAGTTTTATTCATTTTTCTACCTATTATTCATCTTGCTGTACATTTAAGAAAGACAATTTGTAGAATAGTATTTTAGTTCAAATTTGAATTAAAGGCATTAGCTATATATATATATATATATATATATATATATATATATATATATATATATATATATATATATATATATATATATATATATATGTGTGTGTGTGTGTGTGTGTGTGTGTGTGTGTGTGTGTTTTACTGATTTCTTCAAGTAGAATATTGTGGTTATTGTAATCTTGTAAAAGCAACATGAAAATACAGCATTGCTCATCTACTCCTACAACTCTGCATCCCATTTCATACTCTTTTCATATTGTTGTGCAAGTTATGTAACAAGGTCGAGAGATTTGCCACTCAAACTCAGTAATAGATGTTCTGGAATACCAGAATACCAGAGAAGAGGTACGTTGTCTGTAATCTGTTTGCCAAAATGACCTGTCTCGAAAGCTTTAAATAAGATTACACAAGTGAGAAACTAGGCTTTGTTCTGAGTTGTTGTCTGGCAACAGAACAAAAGGAAAGTTTTTGAGTGAGGGAGGGACGCAATGAAAACAAAAACACAAAATAAACTGAGAAAAACTGAGCCTGTTTTGGAATTATTTTGCATCAGAGTACCACTTCAGAATAAATGATGCCAGGACAATGTTGCCAGATCACTTTTCCATTGGACTGATAAGAATCCAACGGAAAAGTGGATTCTGGCAGATCTTGGAAAACCACCACATGGAATCAACAAGGTAATATGTTATTTCCCATCCTTATTTTATTTCACCAAAGATGCAACTTTTCCTCAAATCCAAGCATGACGTCTGCATAACCTGAAGCCTTTTGAGCTGCTCAGATTTAAGTGCAGTAATTTGTTCGTACTTGGAAAAATGCTGTTACAAGACAAAATCTGAAGATTTGACTGTCTAAACTGGTACTTTGAATGTAGAGTTGTAGCCACTCATCAAGTAATCCCCCCTCAACAAATTAATAACTGAATGAGGCAGAAATAACTGACTAAGGTTGCTGTGTAGATATTTGCAGCTATGAGATGAAGCTGGAGTCAAAAGCTGGATAGTATTAGATCAGCAAAAGAAGCAGACGTTGTGATGACACCCCTGCAGAGTTGCCAGTTTCTGATGTGCCACAACATAGATTTACAAGTGTTTAGGACTCCTTTGAGTCACCGCTCCACGTCCAACTGTTTGTGCATAATTTTATATGCAATATCTGCTGATTAGAACATTCCTCTTTCTCTGCACTTTATATAATTTCTTCTTTCTTACACACACTTAGACTCCTGCTTGATTGCCATTGCGATTCCTACTCATAAATAATAAATTATAGGTTCTATAGGTTGGAGGAACACTTGATTTGTGGTGATTCCTGTTCCCTGGTGGGTGTGGTCAGCTGGGAACTGGAGGCACAGCTGATCCACATTTCTGCAATCAACGAACCACCTATTTAAGACCAGCTCTGCCTGCTATCCAGCGCCAGATTGTTGATTGCCCTGCGGTAAAACAGCTCTCGGCCTCAGCTTACGTTGCTTGTGCTAGACCTTGATTTGTAACCTGTCCTGTCTTCCTCCTGCCAGAGAAAGCCAGCCTGCCTGCTCGTTCGCTTGCTCCCCTGCCTGCCTCCTGATGCTCGCCAGTCTGCCAGTCTCTGAAAGTTCCGCTGGAAGAATTCACAGGAATCTGTGGGAAATCAATAAACCTCTCTCTGTACTCAGACAGTGTCCGCTCTTTGGATCCTACTAGCCCCTCACCCACAACATGATTAAAGAACATTTAAGTTTATTCATTCATTCATTCATTTTCCGAACCGTTTATTCCAATTCAGGGTCGCGGGGAAGCTGGAGCCTATCCCAGCCGGCTTTGGGCGACAGGCAGGGTACACCCTGGACAGCTCGCCAGTCCATCACAGCATTTAAGTTTAATGTTTTGCTATTTTACTAAACTACAGTCCATTATTTTCTAAACAAAGCAGCTATTTCACCACCTACACAACTGTTTATCAAGAGAAACACAAATAAGCTGAACCAAATGTTCCATCCATGGCGTGGGAACTGTATGGAAAGTAGACAGTGCGAAGCAGCCTCCGGTCACACTTGTATAATATGTGAGTACAATAAGCTATTAGTCATTTAAAAGAGATGGATAGGACAGCTTCTGTAATGTCATCACAACATAATCTTCACTGAATGATTTCCCACTTTCCTGTTGGCAGTGAGCAGGCATCATCAGCAAGGCTGCAGAATGGTTTCATGTTAGCGTTGAGTAATTAACTGATATATTAACAAATTGTATGTGTGGACTTATTTTCTTTGGTGCGTTAAGGCCAGATAGGCAGTGAAGGCTTTATGCTTAAATATCTGAGTCCAGGCATTCACATTGTCAGATTGTCATGTGCCACTGGAAAAAGTCTAAATAAGCAGGTGATAATAATATCCAAGTATACGTATAATTTTGTAACAGATAGCAAAACCTTTTCTGGACTACAACCTACTACATATACTGTACTGTTCATCAGTCCTAACTGATATCAACAACTGTGCTGAAGTTTGGAGCAAAAACTACATCATTTCTATTTATCCACTGTAAAAAAAAGAGCCATCGGGATCATGCATGATGTGGGTTATAGGGAACATACAAATGTTAAATTTTGACATCAAAACCCCTTAGGGTCAAGGATTTGGTGGAGCTGCAGACAACACAAATCCTATTTAAGGTAAAACAATTATACACCCATTAAATATTTAAAAAATGTTGACATTGGAACAAAAATCTTTATAACATATGAGGAACATTTGATTATAAAATCACAAGAGTGCAGACAAGAAAAGCTTTTTGTTTTTTAGTATGTGGAGTAAAATTGTTGAATGTCTTAATGTACTGAAGTTAATGTATATAAAAGTGTGTGTGTATATGTTTGTATAGGGGGTAAAATGCATACGTCTGTATTGGTGCAGAGTTGTATGTACAACAATGGAAAATGTATGAATATATATATTTTTTTAAATTGATATGATAATTACTTCACCAAATTCTAATTATAACATTATTAGTGAAAAACTAATACTTTGGAATAAGTGAAATACTTATTTTATGACGGGATTGGGAGTTAATAAGTTTGTAATTTTTCCAAATCCATTCTGAACATGTTATGTGAAGCATTTATCCAATTTCTTTGCTTTATACATTAACTTTACTCATTTATTATGGTTGATATTTTCTAGATATACACATATTTTTTAATTTAGTTGGAGTGTACATGTGTAGACATGGTCCTAGGTTGTTGGTTTTCTTTATCTCTTTATTTACATAAATGAAATGAAATGAAATGAAATAAAAGTGACAAGAGCAGTTGGTGTTCAGACTGGGAGCACTGTATTTCCATGCACTGGGAAGCTACACCGTTATAGTTGACTGGGCTACTTAAGTAAAGGATTGTCTTTGTATCAGTATGCGAGCAGGGGAGAGGAAATGATTTGTTTATATTTTTCACATTTTTTCAATCTAGGTTTATCCAGCTTTGCTACAAAAGATGGTGATATAGACCCTTTTATTAGGCTTTATCCAGCTAACCTATTTCGTTTGATACCAAATCTTAAAGGGGTGCTATTATGGTATTTGGAGTTTTCTGAGTTTTCTACAGTGTTACAGTGTTGAATCCTCATCAGACATGTGAACGGCGCTGTTTTTTATCACCTAAACGCATGTTTGAGTTTGAGTTTGAGTTCCAGCATGCTCTCCGTTCGGTTTCCATGGCGACGAAAAACGTGTCGTTTTAGAGAGTTTTTTCCACTTGGAAATCCTTGTGACGTCCCGGGGGATAAGGTTCGGTGATTGGTTACCTTCTACTGGTTAACAAGGGCATGTACAAATACATCAGGCGGGTGGAAAACGTCGGATAAAGTTATTTCCAACGATGGCTGGTGAGTTTACCAAAGAGAGACATCCTGCTGCATTCGTTGCTGTGGGTTGCTGTTTTCCACTTCATTTTCAGGGTCTGATTCTGGTTCCAACATGTAGGGCTGTATGCTATGTGTTGACATTGTATTTTTTTTTTTTTTTATTGAGTTCATATTAGCCTAATCCTTTTGTTTATGAAATGTTACAATGACGGCGAAAGCAGGTGCGGTGCGCGCTCCCGATGTTGTGCAGTGGCGGGAGGAGGGGCTTAATGCGGAAGAGTCTCAATCCACTCGTTTTGCCCACAGACTGATCTGACAGCCTACGGAGAGGGTCGGTCTGAAGTAAATAAAGCAATTTGGGGCAATAACTCCATCTATCCCAGCCCTTCTGGGCTCAGAAATAAAAATAAATTAGCCTGAAATGCACATAATAGTTCCACTTTAAGTAAAACTATTTGACTGGGCCCAAGCTGGTGCCATTATGAATGGTGAGTTAGAAATTTTTCAGTGCTGTAGTTTTTGTTAAATTCACACTCTTGCGGTTATTCTCTGTTGTTGTGATCTATTTCTTATGTGTTACTTCCAGGTCAAAGCTTGCAACTGTAGAGAACATAAGGTGTCTTCACCAAGTGCAGAATTAAATAAGCATCAGGTTTGATGATCAGTTTCTGCAACACTGAAAAAAAAAGACATGTAGTTTTGTAATATTTTACAATTCCCTTCCATGTTTATGTGTTTTTCCAAAATCCAGTTTTAGTCAAGTAACACAATGAAGTATTTCTAATGAGATGTTAATGTGCTGTGTGAGGCTGAACTTTAGGGAAACAATGTCTTTTGGCAGACAGCAACATTTAGGTTAACTCGGTAAGTGAACTGTAAAGACAAATGTGTGCAATGCTATTACATGCAGCAATGGGTCAACATTGATTCATTACTTCCAGGAATGTGTCTTTTACAATATCCCAAGTTTTTATTACTAGTATTCAACTCAGCAGAATGAACAAATGTATAAAAATACTTTGAGATAATAATTTATTATATTCTACAATTATGAGATGATCTCTTTCCAATTTACAAAGAAGATGTTCATAATGAGGTTCTACATGTACCAGTATGCTCTGTAGTCTGCTTGAGAGCTAATGCCCCTTGTAGTGCACAAGCTTCAAATAAATAAATAAATAATGAATCTATTCTGAAATTTGAAAAGAAAAAAAGAAGAGGTTAAAGATGATTATAAATCATTATTAGAATAAATATATTTTAAAAAATAAACAAGAATCATAATTGAGTTTTAATGTCTAAAAGTTTAATCCTGAAATGATTTTCTTTTAAGAACTGCTGATTAAAACAATGTAATATATCACGATAATGTGAAAGATTCAGAGACATGCTTTAACACTTCCTTCTTTCATAGGAACACTGTTACACTTTTACACAAATATTCCAACATCAGTAGAAAATTATGGCAGTTTTTACTTTTTTGGATGTTTGTTTGTTTTTTAAAGAAGTAGGCCCACCTTATCCACTCGTAACAGCCCATACTGGCCCAAATATAGCATGCAACAGCAATGTGATTAGGAAAAAAATCAACAATACTAAACAAAACTGAATCTTTTAAAGCCAATGATTAAACCAATGATTAATGATATAAATGCTTATTAAAACTGTTTACTTTCTACTCGATTAATAGATTTTAAGCCTTGAGATCATGCAAGTATTATTATTTTTATTTTATTATCTATAACTATCCTCTTTTGAGAACCAGAAAGCATGCAAGCTGACCTCTGCTGCTCTCTATACAGTTACGTCAATGATTGTAAGATAGCTAATAGGTCGTCATTACTCTGGAAGTTTGATCCTGACAGGTTTATCTGTCTTCCAAAATAACAGATTAGCAACACACTGTTTGGAAAAGTGAAGATGTAGTGACACAGTTCAATAGCAATTATCATATAGATTATTATGTCCCGGTGCGCAAATGACTTTGAAAAGGTGAATGAGAGATTTACCAGAAGCAACTAAACCTTATATTACAGCGAGTGATTAAACATAATTCTGTTCAGTGAACAGGTTTAGTTTAGAGCTCTGTGTGGCAGTGGCTGATTGGAAGGAGGCATCAACTACTCTAACCACTCTGGGTTTGAAGTTAGAGCTAATGAATAAACAGTTTTGTTTTTTTTATCAGCATGTAATATGTTGTTGTTGGTGTCTTCTTTTTTAATTTTTTTAATAAAATGGAATTGTAGACACACACTCATACAGATTTTTCATGTAGCAGGAGTCTAACAACGCCAGGCAGGAGGCGAGTCAGACTGCCTGCAGGTTGAAATACGTCATTGCTTCAGTGTTACCATTAATATCACCAGAAACAAGGTACCATCTGTTACATTTTACAGTGGCTTTTTCATCCAGAAAGAAAGAGAAAAAATGACAAAGAACATAGCTTAAAGTTGTAGAAGTGACTTTTTGAAGAGCTCATACTGTACATGCCTAGAAACACAAACTGGTGTGAAGCAGGAAAAAGTTCTTGAGGTTTTTCAATGTATTATTTTTTTATCTAGAAGCCACTGCTTGGGCCCCAGTTGGCAAGATGTGGATGTATTCATTAGTTTGCTCCATTAAAAAACAAAACAAACAAACAAAAAAAGAAAAAACAAGTTAGTCATGCAGCTATATAGAATTATGCAACAGTACTGTTTGGACAAATGAAAACAAATCAGAAAAATGTGACAGCCTTAGAATATTCTGATGAAACAACAACCACCTCTAAAAGACACAGGAGGCTTGCTTGACTTCCAGTGGCACTGGGACACTAATGTTTACTGAGGATCTGACAGATGACAGATGCAGCTGGATGATTTTGAAATAAATTGGAGTAAATGGTCCGCTCCATATCAGCCAATGTGACAAAGCAGACAAATGGTGCCTCACAGTACACAACAACAACGACCAAAATCATTAAATGATCAATCTAGGTGGCGTAAGGGCTGAATATGTGTAATAAGTAGATCATTCTTAGACAATTTTTCAATATCAACCCTGCGATGAAAGTAAGCTTCAGAACCACATACTTCTAATAAAGTATCAAGAACAGACATATACTTTGGATTTGAAAAAAAGAAGGCAAATTATGATTTGACCATCAATGACTACAACTGAAAACTATGCACTTTAGAAAGATAAAGTCCATGTTACAGCATTTCTCAGGGATCACTGCCCTGCATGTTTTTAAATGTTCCATACTTAAAAAAGCCTGACTCAAACAAACGGCTCATTAAAAGGAATATTAAGAAATTGATGAGAAGTTTGATTTATCTGAATAAAGAGTTGGAAAGAGCTACAACATGCAGGGCAGTAGTCCCTGAGGATCATGATTGAAAACATGGACTTTGACTAACATAACTAAAATGTTGCTATATAATTAAACATGATTAAAATGCTCTATGATTTCAAATATACTTGACTGCAGGACTGTAACTATTTTAGTGTGGTTTGTTTTACAAAGAATCTCCCCACATTCATCACACAACTTCAACAACATTTCCATGCAGCAGGCATTTTTTTTAATGTGGCCAAACTGTTATAAATGCTGCTTCTAAACAGTTGCCATTTTCAGCAAAGTACTTGTGATAGTGTGGGAGGTTGTTTTAAAACCAGTGTCACTCTGCCTTATGGAGCTGCTAGACCCATGCAAGCATCTTCCCTCATTAGTCTGCCTTTTCCTTGCATGTTAGAGCCCTTTGATGGTCCGAAAGCTTTCAGAGCTTCCCCATGCAACTAGGTTTGTCAGGAGAGATTTTTGGGTGATATAAATGAAGTCAAAAGCAAATAGAATATATGTGCTGTGTTTTATATGTAATTATCTAAATTATAAATAAAGCTTGGTTTGTTGAAAATCATGTTTTGACACTTGGCAACTGATTCTTAAAGGTTTTGTGCATTGAAATGTTGTTTAGTAATGATATATTTAGCCCTTTGAGCCCTGTGCCCCTGCTTTCAGGGAGAATATCCCTTAGGAATGATGCAGCTGTAGTGCTAAATCTCTACCAAATCATACCACATTATGTGGAAATTATCTCTGAAAAGACTGACTCTGTTTAGTGAGGCTAAATAAAATGAGAAAGATTTGAGTACAGACAGTCTAGGTGGGATCTCCAAAATGGTGTTTTTGGCATACTTTTTGTGCCATCTGTTCTCAGTCTTCCGAATTGGCAACCTCTGGTCCAAAAAGGACTGATTTCTTTAGGGAAACAAAAAGAAAGAAAAAAAGATTGTTTTGGCATTAACTGTATACCATTGTTAAAACTATCATCAAGAAATGATCAAATAAAAACCATTTTAAGATAACAGTGAACATCATCGGTACTATCAGTTCAGAAATATGTGCTTTTTGATTAAATCTACATCATGACCTGTGGTTATCCTCAATAAGGAGGGTATGTGCTTTGCTGGCTTGACTGCTTGCAGGAGTAATTCAGTTGTTTTGAAAGGATACACATGGAAATTATAACCTCTCACCTAGTAGTTACTGGTATAGGCTCCAGTCCCCTCAACCCTGCAGCAAAACTAGCAAGTATAGAGAATGGATGGACGGATGGACGGATGGATGGATGGATTGATGGATGGATGGATGAAGCCATCTAATTTACATAAGTATTTTTGGATTAACAAGGTGATCAAACAATGCTCGCCTGATAAAACCTCATCTGTGTGTTTCTTTCATTACTCTGATACCTGATAAATCTCTTCAGTGTCAGGAAAAGACTAAACCGTGGAGGAGGAGGAGATGTGTGCAGTGGCAGGTCTGAAAGGAAAACAGAAGATTTAGAATCTGGCTGGTTAGCCTTGAAAAAAACAGCATGCAGACAAGACCATTAGGCTATAGCGTAGTGACATCCTAAAGAAAAATGTTGCAAGTTTAATGGTGCAAATGAAACTAAAATGATAAATAGTTATGCAAGACAATACCCAACACGAGGTAAGCAAGGCATAAAATAGAGAACTATCTATACTTATACAACATAATGGCAGAAAAATTCCTAATTGCAGTAGTTTAAAAATTGGCCTGAGCATCAGTCACCTAAAAACACTTTTCAGTCAGGTCCTATTAAGCTCAGTGCCAGTCGACACATTACTGCTGATTGCAGTGGGACTGGCCCCCACTCAGTATGCTCTTGGTATGGCTGAACAATACAAATACAGCAGCAGCGAGTACCATCTTAAGAGGTGGCAGTGGGGACTCATAAATAGGATAGGAGATGCTGCTGGCACACACTAAAAGGACTGCACTTATTTAAACTCATATGTACATAAACCCACTTGTCCACAACCATAAATAGGTGTCTAGTCGAGAAGAGAGAAATTAGTCTTTGAATAGCAGTCATTCTCACATCTCAGCTATGATTGAGGCAGCACCAAACAGTGAGAGGCAGATGCAGATAATACCAGTCCTATCAGATGGGATGGAGTGACAATGCACTCTTCCATTAAGCACAAACACAGGCCAACTCTCTCAAATGTGAAAATAAGGATATTTTTCTCAGTGTTGTCTAAGAGGAACATAAAGCACTGACTGTCTAAAAGGATGAATTTTTCTCTTTTTTTCTCTTCTTTTTACCTCTCTTGCTGTCTGGAATCAAAATAAATTTTTGTTAGCTAAAGTCAAACACAATTACAATCCCATCCTAGAGCATTTATTTCAACATCGTCATTGGCTCAAGTCTTCTGCCTCCCATGAACCTCAAGGACAGCTTCGTGTCCTTGATGTCTTGGCCAAAACATATTTCTTCATTTATCATTTTTGGAAGATACTCTGTCACCAACAAATTAATCAATTGAAACAAGTCTTTAAATTACTGAGAAAATCCTCTAGTTTCTTTGCAAGCCTGATATTGTGCCACCACAATCCAGAGGCAAAGCCTCATTGATGTTTGATCACAGTGTGTTTCATATTTTTACAGCCAAACACTGCCATGGAATTGCAAAGTTAAGCAACGCAGTAATACTATCATGGCAGGATATTTTGTAATTAAAAGACACATTGCAACTTGCATCCTGCGGCTGAAGTAAGGATTCAGCTGTGCATGTTTTAAAGAGTATGAGCGCTGGTAGGAAGCATTAATTACTTCAAGATTCTATGCACCCTCACTCAGAAATAATAAATTAAAACATGCTGCGTCTCTCAGATAAATCAAGAGTCTCTGTCAGTTTGTCTGTCCTTTCTATACATTCTTATCTCTAATTTGAAATCCATTAATTTACTGCAGACTCATACTGAAATGTGTAAGAGAGGCATTGTTCCACCAAGAATAATGTATTTTTATGATAAAGACTAAAATGGGTAAAATTATACAAAGATGAATCAAATTAGCCTGAAAAAAAATCAGAAACATGTTTTCCTCATATAAAAACAACAACATGTCTGTGGTTTTTTTTTTGTACATGAAACAGTCACATTGCTCATGATTGCAACTTCAACATTTGCAGGAATAGTTGAAGGGAGGTAAAATGGACTTGTAATGTACACAAAATGATGTTATTGCACATTCTGAAATGGGTTGTGCCTGATTTATCTGCTCCACTCAATGCTTGGGTGGGTGTACTGCTGGGAAGCACAGATGTGAAGTGTTGTGTGTGATTACATTATTGTGATGAATGACTGTTTGTTCACCTGGGCCTTTACACAAAGTGGGTTTTTTTTCTTTTTCTTTTCATTTTTTATCTAGAGATCTGATTCCTCTGACTTTGAACAATATTAAATAATAGACTAACTCAGTTTCGCGGAGGATTTTAATATTCACATTGAAATTGACACTGACAGTTTCTGTATAGCCTTCAGTCCTTTTTGGAATAATTCAGTTTCTGTCCAACTGTTATTAAGTGTCCTGTCTCCATCACAATCGCACCCTTGATCTGGTTTTAGCTTATGACACTGGAATAGAAAACTTGATGGTATTTCCTCAGAGCTCTCTTTCATCTGATCATTTCCTTATAAATTTTGAATTTAAGATCAAAGAATGCACATATTGTGGTTGAAGAAAATAAAAAAACAAATCTACCACTGTCGGCTTCTGTCCTAAAATGCTGTCACTATATTTAAAGTCATTACTGAAATAGTTTTCTGCAAACCCAGCTGAGAGCATTTCCCCCAACTTTTCCCCTACATAATTGGACTGAGTAGTTGACAGCACTGAAGCCTCTTTATGATGAGCTCGTGACACTGCTGCTCCACTAAAAATCAAGGGGGTGACTCAGAGCAGACATTGTCCTTGGTATAATGCCCAGTTGCAAACCTTGAAATAATCACTGAGAAAACTTGAAAGAAAATGGCATTCACTTAGAAAATACGAATGCTTCTTGGCCTGGAAGGATGGCTTTATACCCTATAAATCAGTCTTACATGGAGCTAGACCTGCATAGTATCTGCAGATAATTGTGGAGAATAAAAATAACTCCATGTTTCTATTCTAGCTATGTGGCCAGGTTGACGAAAAGCCAGCATGCTTTTAAACTAAGGATTTCCTCTGAACTTATTATGATTATTTTCCCTGATAAAATCCTGTCAGCTAGAGATAGAAATCCATGTTTTTTGTCCACCAGCAGATAAAATTCTAATTCTTGATACTATGACATTAGAAGATGATGAAAGCTACATAAACTACTTCACTCTCATCTGTCTTCCTTAATTGATGTCATCAGTCAATGGGTGTAAATCATCCCTATGGCTGAAACGACTTCCCTTTCAAAGACTTTTTTAAAAACAGAGCAATCTGTCTTTATCAACTCTTTACCATCAGCCTTCAGCTCACTGTCATTAAACCATTGATTTAAACACCTAATCTTGGTTCCAGTGTTCTAGCCAATTCCAGACCCATGCAACTTTCCTTTAATCTTCACACATCTGAGCTGCAAACTGAAACTGTGGATGGATTATGAGAACAACAAGATTAGTTCTGTAAAAAGTTATGCTAAAGCACCACACCACCTGGCAACACACAACATTCAAACCCAGCACCACATTCATGCATGGAGGATTCAGCTGTTTACTATCTCGCACCAAATGGTTTTTACTATGTGAATGTATCAAGTACAATGTACTCACCAGAGCTGCTGATATTCACCAGGTTTAAAAAACGTTATTTTTCTGTGGTGTCATAGATTCAGAACACATTTTGTACTTTCCTATGACCACATTTTCATTTCAAATATTAGGTACACCCATAGTCAAACATTTACACACCATGTATTGTAAATCCTGCCTTTAGATGGTCAGTGTTGTTCAGCAACAACAGTGGGATATGCTTAGTCTTCTGCATGCTGAGAGCTTATTCAGCAAGCAGATTATCAATCATATTGATTTTCACAATGTTTAAACGCTCCAACAATGTTTTGCATAGAAGAAGAGAGGAGTGAAATAAGGGTTTCCCCCAATAAAGAAACAGTACATGTTCATTTTTGTTGTTTAGTTTTTCAAACTGAGCTTTAATACTCCAACTGTGATAAAAGCAAATAAATGTTTGCACTTTAAAAGCCAAGTTTGTCATTTTAAAATTTATTTATAAGTCAGGCGAGCATATAGTTATAAACAAAAGCTGAGCAAACTCCAAATGTCAAATTTACAACACAGCTGTTAAAGTTAAAGGCAGCACACATGGTAAATTGACTGTTTTTAGGTCTCAGTGTTATCTCACCATGACATTTAGGCCAGAACAAGTTTAAAAAAAATACACATTTTTTTTTTTTTTTTTTTTTTTTTTTAATATTGCATATGCAATCTGGTTTGTGATTTAATCCTTTAAATTTAAGTTTCAGCTCACTATTGATGCAGAATCTTTTACATGAGACCATGAGGCAGAGAATCACCACATGAGCTATCAACATATGAATGGCTTCATATTTCAGCGCGAGGATGCAAAGTTGAGATATGAACAGCTTTAAGATGTAATCTGTGGTCAAAATACTGAAGCCTGAAGGTTTCATTTCCTCTAGAACAGGTTTGTACTTTGTCCTTGGAGTGAAAACTAAAATATCTCATGTTATTTATCTTATTTACGCCACAGCACCTCATTTCTCTCGATATATGCTTTCTGTGTTGCACAAAAGAGTTCAGCCCAGATGTGCAGGTAGGCACACTCCAAGCACCGGGTAATGCACGTTGGAAAACATGTTGATTCAGCTGCTAAAAATCAGAAAAAAATAAACACAGATGATAGGAGGTGAAATAAAGTGAAACGGGAAACACTTGGTGTGTGTTATGCTGAGCTAATGCAGCATTGGGTCATGCTTATCACAGATGCAGCTGAACAAGCTGAATTTAACATTATTGTTGTGATTTCTGAGCCATATTGAGCTTAAAATGGATTCTTAGTAGGGTAAAAGTTAACATCAATATGTTAGAATATAATTATTGCAACTCCAATCAGATTTCTATTTGACTTCTTCAGGACATTTCCACTGTGAGACTGTTTAATATCCTCAGTTTTTGTCACAGCATTTCATTCATTTTATGGAAAATTAATCCACAGTGAGGCTTTAAAATGCAAAGTGATTTCACAGCTGAGTGTAGCTGTCACATTACATTTTAATGACTGTCTGTGGCACAGGAAACACCACAGGATTTATGGCTGAAGCAAGTGGATTTGTTAAACTGTGGGTGCTGCAGGTGTAAAAGCTGGATCAGGTGCGCTGTAACATGAAAATTAATCACACTCCTTTGTAATGTGCTAATTGCAACATTTTACTGAGAAAATTCAATTTAGAAATGATTAATCATTCAGTCCTGACAATAACTATGAATACATGTTAGTAGCAGTACCAAATAAAAGTTACATGCATGCAACAATAGTGTATGTTTGTAGTGTTTGTGTGTTCTACTGTATATTGTTTATACAGTTATGCATACTGTCCTTACATGATGTGGCTATTGTCATTCAGGGTATGGGCATATATTAGGAAATTCTTGTATCTTTAGTATGTAATATGTCACAGTGGGATTGCTCTCAATGCATATAATCATTTTCTAAGGGGTATTTTAAATACTAAACGTTGCTGCAGCCCAGAGGGGGACACGATTGTTCCTTCAGGCCCGATCCCAAGCCCAGATGAATGCAGGGATGTATCAGGAAGTACATCTGGCGAGAAGTGTGTGCCAATTCAACTATGCAATGATTCACTGTGGAGACCCCTTCAGATGGACAAGCTGAACGGGACAATACAACATTTGAAATACTAAATACACACTTACAAGGTTGCATGGTGGTGTGTTGATTAGCACAGCACAGCAATAAAGTTCCTGGTTCACATCTTGCCTTGGGGGGAGAGTCTGAGCCAAGCCTATCTGTGTAGAGTTTGCACAAGCTCCCCATGAATGTGTCGGTTTTCTCCAGGTTCCTCAGCTTTCTCTCACAGGCCAATGGGTTAATTGTCCTTCTTAAATTCTGCCTTGAGAGTATTTCTTTTTTTTTTCTCTCTCAACAAAAAGAGTCATGTTGTTTCAGCCTATATTATCTGGATGAATCAAAGTTGTAAAATAAAATTAGACAAATTCAAATTTTCAGAGGCCTTTTTAACTTAATATGATTTGTTTCAGCTCTCATGTAAGACTCGAGTAGACATGAACAGCTCTCCGAAGTCTCTTTAACTTTGATTTATATAACCAGAAAAACTAACCAAGAAAAGAAAAGCTTTGCAGTTGGTTGCTTCAACTTTTTTTTTTAATGGTGTAAAGAGAACGCAAAATAACTTTGCACTATTGTAACCCCCGCCACGCTTTCAATTCATATACTCTGTTTACAGATGAGATCAAATGGCATCATCCCAGTGTGGTTTCAATTCTCGAAAGAAACCTCTGCTTATCTAATACCTTTCCTGCCTGAACTGATCTATAAACAGTGGCTGTGTCATGGAAACCTTGCAACAAAACCATTTTTCCATCTATTTTCATTAACATTGTATGCTATCAAACAATGGAGGCACAGATTTTGCTCACTGAGCAGGTAATTTGTTTGCTCTGTTCATTTGAAACTACCTTTGTTTTGCCTGATGCATGATGAACAAGCCTTCTCAGGTGAAGCGAAAACCATTATGACACCATAAAGTATACATGGAACATTTTTATTGCTAACCTTTAACTGGACTTTCGGCCATGCTTTATCCAGAACCCTGCAAGAACTCAGATCTGCATATTCAATGTTTTATGCTAACTTTTATAAAGTGTGCTCATCATTGGTATTCTAACTCCCTAAATTAGGAGAAGCAGTTGCATTTAATCACAAGCACAATTATTACTGCTAGATTTGTGAAATAATTGCTTTTTCTATAACACAAGTATGTCCCAGGACAAAGGGACAGAATGACTCAAGTTCTGAATGCAAATTTCTGAAAGCCTTGTTGAATGACTTATTAGGCAGTGAGGCTCAATGAATTGCAGATTCTTACAGTCAGGTGAGACATTTTTTAAATAATTTAGTCTGTTAAGCATTAACTATTAAGAACTGTAACTGTACTCTACTTGATAAGTTCTGAGCAGAGATGACCAGTTGTCTGTGACAGTAGGAATGCACCTTCAGCACTGTTTCATTGCATTGTTTTATTGCCATGCCCCCGGAGCATAGGCTGTATATGTAAAGAGATGGATGGAGCCCCCATTGGTTTCTGAAGAGCTGAATTGAAGCTCGGTGGGTGGTTCCTACCGTCGCCATCTTGGCAGCATCATGCGCGTCGTCTCGCCCAGAAAATACAAATATGGGCAAAGAGGTAGAGCTGTGGGCGTCATGGTGGATGATTGACATCCACCATGTCCAGTTAAAGGATGATTGACATCCACCATGATTGCTACTTTCTGTAGCTAAGAGCTAACCAAGCTAACCCCAAGATAAAGAGAGCTAACCAGCTAACGGAGGTAAGCGGGCTAAAGCTAAGTCACATTGTTAACCTGCTAAAAAACCACGGTTGTTCTATGTTCTTCTTACTTGAAGCCGAAGATTGGTAACTATCAATCAAAAGGACACGCCCCTAAATATGATGAACTTCGAGATTAAATTACTTTAAAACGGGCGAGTTAGAAAAAAAATCACTCAAGTTGCCTTGAAGGTAAACCTGACTTATAAAACGAAAATGGATTTTTGAACCAGGCTGTAAACATGTTTGTTTCTGCTGTGAAGTTGGCCTTTTTAACAGGGGAGTCTATGGGGATTTGCTCTGGTTTGGAATCAGCCCATAGCGGATGCAGGGGGAACTGCAGTTTTATGCACTTCCTCATAGGCTTCACTTTTAACTGCCGGAGGTGGCCGCTTGCCCTTGAGGGAATGGTTTTGCTTACCATTTGATTATTGTGTGAGCTAAATCTGACATCAAAATGAGTGCAATATATATTCATTCCAGTGCTGCAAGTATACCGTACACACTCAACATATTCTCATTACCTGTTTGCAGTGAAGTGTCTGATCCTCCGCATTCCATATAGGATGACTAAATGTAGACATACTATATTCACTCATTGCAGCTGTACTGGTTTGTTTTCCATGAAGGGTTCTTGACCTCTGGTTCCATATTTGAAATGTAATATGTCTCTTTTTATCTAAGTCTTATGATTGGTCCAGATTTGAACTTAAGAGCATCTTTGTTTATGTTCTATATAAGGAGACTGACATAAAGTGTCAAGATTTTTCACAGTTGGCTTTGGACTCTTACAGATTGTGCTGATCTATTTTTGATCCCTGACTTTTTGTAATAAAACTTTCTAGTAATAAAACTTTCTAGTATTCATTAAGTTGGTGTCATTAAGTTTTTGAATTCAAGCTATTTTCTTCACTTCACATACCTCAGAAGTGAAGCAAATCCTATGAAATGTTGTGTAGAACTTTTGGTAAGATTTTCCATGAATGATTGAATTGAAGAGATCAATATGCCTACACTACAGTAGTTTACCCTGTCAGAAAACATTCTACAGTTACAAAAATAATAGAAAATATTAACAAATAATGATGTTTATTTTAAAAAGTTACAATTTCTTGGTAAGGTATAAAAGTTTTCTCTCTCTAATAAAAGCACAATGTGTGAATGTGTTTAGCCCATTGATCTATCTATCCACCTGTCCATTTTCTTCCACTTTTCCAGGTATGAGTTGGGTTTGGGTTGTTCCTTTTAGCTCATCTAACCATTTCTCACAGATTTTCTTGGGGCATCCTGCAGTGTTCCAATGCTGGTTGAGAAATCCAACCCTCCAGCGCATCCCGGCTCTTCTGTAGACACTCCTCCACCTTGGACATGCCCGGAACAACTCACAAGGGGGACATCTAGGAGGACTTCTGAACTGCACTGATTCACTGTTAAGCAGTTTATGTTTTTCATTTTTGTAGTGGGCTGGCAACCTGTCCAGGGTGTATTCTGCCTCTCGCCTAATTGCTGGGATAAGCTCCAGCTTTTGGAAGCAGTTTGGAAAACGAATTAATGAATCTTTTTTATCTTTCACAATCGTTGTAATTTGCAGGGTTATGACCCCACAGATACCTAGATGCTGCTTTTTACCCTCTTCGTTGTAGTTTGTCCTGTCTTTCAAATTGGTTACTTGTGCTAGTTGTATAAATCTGGAAGTGCACTAACCACCAAAATTAATGTAAAACTGCCACCTATATAACATTTTGATGTCATCTTTAAAGTTGTTGGTTGGCATTTGGCTGAAATCAGAGTGCAGTCACATGTTTGCCGACAAAATATAGTAAGGATTAAGCAAGCAGCTGTGCATTACATTGTTTTAATGCACGATGAGTCTAGAACACCACGACGCGCAGTGCATTAAAACTGTGTAATACATGGATCTGAGTTGTTTAATTCTCTCATACCACAGTCCCACACAGTAAACATTTTCGAACAAGTATTTTTCTTTTTTACAAAACTTGATAAATATGCTACAGTATAGGAACTATTTTATGTTAACTAGCTAACCCACCTTTCTCTCATTCACCTGTCGAAAGATCTGAACTAGTTGCTATGGTGATGCCCATAAGGAGTGACATAACAGTGATTTAACTTGCCAAATTACGTGTGTTTATACATACAAAAATAAGGCATACCAGTTAGCATTAGAATTATCACTGACCATGGTCTGTGGTAAGCATTTTACTGACTCACTTTGGTCTATTAATTAAATTGCAGTTCTGAGCATGTTTTGTAATCCAAGGTCACATGATGTAACATTCTCTACCATGATGTTGCTTAGCAACAAATATGGCCGTGCCCTAACTGAAATCAACATAGCAGGAGAAAAATGAGACCACCTTTTATCCAGATTCCAGTAACATCACTGGTGTGATTCCTGATGACTGTACATCCCCTACATTCTTCTTCTATCATAAAAGATGTCAGATTGAGACATTTCCGTGCTACCTGTGACATTGAATTTCTGAATGCTTCACCTCCACGGATGTGCAGAGCATTGTGCTGCTGCTGAGTGGGTAGCAAGGCTTCTTTGATTGTTCATTATAAAGTAAGTGCAGCTCAGAAAATACCATCATTTTTTCATCTCATGTTTCCGCAGCACAAGCAGTTTTAACTGGATGTTCAAATCACACATGTCTGTTTGGATGGGGTTTGTAGGAAAAACTCCAGTTTAACCCAGTTAACATTTATTTTCTCATGGTTTTTAGATTATTGTAGTCTTTTTCAGGATTGTTTTCAGATGGGAGGTACAGAAACCATCCAGGTAGGTACCTGTATAGGTGCCTGTACAAATAGGTACCTTATCCCTCATTTTACCTGAAGGAAGTACCTTATACCTTCCTGTACTAAACTTCCTGTTTAGTATTTTGAACCTAATTTTCTTCTTAACAGCAGTATCACAGATATTAGATCTTTGCATACAAAAGATGCTTCAAGGCAATATGCAGCCTAGGATTACATATGCTTGTGAGAGTAGTAACATACAACAAGACAGATTTTATTTGCGTGAGATAAAAACACAATCTGAAGGTGCTTTAAATCACAAGAGAAAATTGTGTAAATTGTGAAGTTATTTTTGTTTGTTTTTAGAACATGCATTTGGTTCTACAAATCTAGTTCTGGCTTGTAGGCCAGTGAGGCAGATGGATGACAATCCAGAGTAATATTCATTCCAATTACAATCTTTATACAAGGAGTTTCAGATCCAGGCTTCCCTGTTTGGAATTCTAAGTACATCTCCATGTTTCACTGGCAGCATTGAAAATTTGATCCTTATGAGTTTGGAATTTTACAGACATATTTTTTTTTTTAGTAAAATGACCTTTTTTATTTTCTTTTTAGAGACAAAACTTTGTTCAGAAAACATAACCCTCAATATTAACTGATTTGGAAGTCCTTGTCATTGAAAATCTGCTTTTCTCTTTCATAGAGAGGCACATCCATCAGTGCCACCTGTAAGAGTCTCAGGGGGGAGGGCTTGATACTGAAAAATAGAGGCATACCTGGAAGAGAGAACTTGAGGTGAAGATCTCACAAGAGATATGAGAAGAAATCTGGGAAAAAGAACAACAATTTATAGCCAATCTAGGACATCACAAGAACAACTTTGAATGTACAATTTTGACTGTCTCCCCAAATTTAAGACAGACACGTCAAGAACAGAATAATAGCTGATAGCTTCACACACTGCTTATAGTCCAACTCTGTGTTGCAAAAATAATTGGAGGCAATCAGACATAAATTGTTAGACACCAATTTGCAATTGAATCCACCATGTCTTCTCCTTTTTTAGAGCTTTGCTACAGTAGATTTAATTTTTTTTAAAAATCTGTCATGTAAAACTATTGTGTTTTATGTGCAAGTCCTTCCAGTGTCCATAAAGAAGTTTTTAACATGAAATTTTTTAAAAAAAATGAATGAATTATCCTCATTCAGCCTTGATCTGTGAGGCATAAAGAACACCACTCCATTAAATATTGACATAAAAGTTTAGTAAGAGAGTTAATAAGATAATATAAAGTATGTTTATTGGAATTTTGTTTTGGTTTCTGACACTTTCTGATAGCTATACAGGCCCTGGGTCAAACTATCCACAGAACATTATTGCTGTTCCAGAGAAACAAACATAACAAAAGTGTTAAAAATATACAATTGTTTAATGTTTAATGCTTTTGTTTTATTAATGTGCAAGAAAAAGTGTTTATTTTCTTGACTTGTTTTAGGGCCCACATATTTGTTTAATTTTGTTGTATAAGAATGAAACACAACCTGCTGGATATTTGACATGTCTAAGCATTTAAAAAACGGGGTTTAACGGAAGAAAAATATAATTCAGTAACAAAAACGGAGAGTTGACTCAGACAGCTGTCATTCATGACACCTGAAATTTTCTCCCTTCAGGAAATCCCCCTTTTCCACCTCACAGATTGGGGGAATGCCATGTGGACATTTGCATCATTTTCCAATGCCAAGTTGCCAACATATTGTTAACTAAAACACAGTAAACATTGGTTTTTATAAATAAGTTAGAATAATTCCTCCTTACCCACGACCCTTCATTGGACTAAGCAGTTGTGGTAATGAATGAATGAATAATTCTTCTTTATCAGCAATATTGTAACAATTTTTGCATTGTGCCGAATTTATCATCTAATGTGAGGATGTGCATATTAGTTACGTTTGAGACAATATCAGATAGAAGGTTCATTAAAGACAGAAGAGCATGAGCATCTTTGGATTTTAGAGAATTGTCGTTTTTCTCATTTTTTTTCTTCAATATCAAAGGCCAGATATCAACTGAAGATTTATGCGACAAGTTGCACATAAAAGTTTCACAAAATGATGAACCACATCCTGGTAGGATGATCAGCAGATTAAATGTTAACTGGAGGCTATAGAAATAATGATTGTGATGATTACTGTCCATTTAACACAGTTTTTATATCATGTAGCAAGAAGACATTTAGTAATTAAAAATCAGAACACCACCAAGACAGAGAAAAATGACTTCACAAGATTAAAGGTATGTGTACGACATGCTTTGCAGAACCCAATAAAACAAAACAAAACAAAAAAAATCTATGCATGCAGGTCTGGAAAGCTTCTTTTTTGTATAACCATTTAAATTACCATTTAAAAACTGGATTTTCTATTTACTCAGGTTATGTTTGTCTAATATTTTAATTTGTGTGTTAATCTGAAATGTTTTAGTGTGATAAATTTTCAAAAAGTAAGAAATAAGGAAGAGCATAGTGTTACCCATATATATGTATGTACATGCCAAAGAGTTTTGTTGATTCCTTAGGTGATATGCGTTATTTTGGTTCGTGTTTTTTTTTTTTTTTTTTAAATTTAATTTTGAAATCGTTTTTTTTTTTTTTTTTTTTTTTTAGTGTCTTACCTTCCCTGAGTTAGTTATTGGGGATGGGACGGTGCTTCTTGAGACATAATTTTGTGTATGTGTGTGTTGGTGTGTGATCATGTGTATGTGTGAGTTATATGCTGTGTATATTCCTGTTTGATGGGTTCTTGATTTCAGGGATTTGATGGGTACCAATGGTTTTTATCTCTCTTTTTTTTGTCCTCAGTGTAAAACACTTTGTGCTACATTTTTTATTGTATAAAAAGTGCTTTATAAATTAAGATTGATTAACTGATTGTTGATTGCTTGTTAATAACTCCACTGGCATATTTGTAGGTCAGGTCAACCTCCCACATTCAAACCTATAATTTAGTAGCATATAAAGGGTTCTTTTTTAGGAAGGTCTAATCCTCTGGAAATCTGTTTGTAATCCAACTGTGATGTTTATTGATCAGTGTGTGTCTTTTCTTGCTGAATCCTTTTGTCCCACCAGACTCTGCTCGTATCTGCTTTGTATGCTTCCGTTTTGACAGCGTACCAACTTCAATTAGTGTGCTATTCAAACACAAGAGTAGTTTTTGTGGTGTGTGTTTTTTTCAGATGTCTCTGTCCGTTTATTTTGTCGTATCTTTGCGTTTCTACTTTCCTCATTTTTATATGTCTTGTCCATAATTGTAAGCACAGCTCTTAAATTTTAACGCTTGCAGGCGTGTTTGGATCTGGCAGAATTTATGGCCATGTTGGATTGCACCTTCACTTCCTCAGTGGATAGTGACTGTCAGCCAAAACCCAACTGCTAAATTAACATCCTCCAAAGGAACAAAAGAGACAGCATCATCACAAAATGGAAAAAAAAAATCCTCTAAGAATTTTTTTCAAAAGACAGCAGACATACAAATAAAAAAAAATTATAAAAGACAATATGCAATGTCAGTACCATCATCCATTTTCATGATTGTTAGGACAGGCTTAAGAACCCCAGGGGACAGTGAGGGTGTTATGATGTGGTACTGTTATGATGTGGTGGTTTGCTTTTTCCTTGGTTCTGGGTTGTTTGTTTGTTTAGCTTTATTGATTTCCTGGTCATTGAGTTCACCTGCGTTCACTTAGTTAATTTGCTTCACCTGTTTCTTGTTTGGTTTTTCTGTGTATTTATACCCCTCGGTTTCAGTTGTGTTTGTTTGGTTCATTGTCATTCTGTTAATTGTCATTTTGTTGCTCTGCCCTGCGAATAAACCTGAGTTCTGTAGACTGGCGCCCCGACTCCTGCATTTGGGTCCACCTCCCTCCAGCCACTGTAACAGAATGAACCCACCAAACGAGGACCCAGCGGAGATGATCACTCTCTTTGAATTTCTTCGTCGGGAGGCAGCCAAACACCTCCCGACCTACGAGCCTCTGGACCCAGACCCTCTCTGGACCTCGCGACGAAAGAGACACTCCAGGCGCCGTAAGCAAAAACCCCCAGTGAGCATGACGAGTGACGAACTGGTGGGAATGCTGCTGGGGCTGGACGAAGAACCGGAACCAGTCGACACTGAGGTCCAGTCGCGGTTCTGGGGAACCAGATTGGCTATCAAGCCACCAGCTCCACGGTCCACGTATCCAGTATCCCCGCCTGGTCCACGGTCTACGCCGCCCGCGTCCCAGCCCAGACCCACGTCTCCGGCGCTGCGGGCTCCCACGCCGGCGCCCGGAACCCGTCCGGCGCTGCAGGCTCCCACGCCAGCGCCCGGGTCCACGTCTCCGGCGCTGCAGGCTCCCACGCCAGCGCCCGGGTCTACGTCTCCGGCGCTGCAGGCTCCCACGCCAGCGCCCAGGTCCACGTCTCCGGCGCTACAGGCTCCCACGCCAGCGCCCAGGTCCACGTCTCCGGCGCTGCAGGCTCCCACGCCAGCGCCCAGGTCCACGTCTCCGGCGCTGCAGGCTCCCACGCCGGCGCCCAGGTCCACGTCTCCGGCGCTGCAGGCTCCCACGCCGGCGCCCAGGTCCACGTCTCCGGCGCTGCAGGCTCCCACGCCGGCGCCCAGAGCCCGTCCGGCGCTGCAGGCTCCCACGCCAGCGCCCAGAGCTCGTCCACCTTCCTTGCTCCATGTTCCCGAGGGGGTCCCGGGTCGGGACGCTCCTCCCCTGCTCCATGTTCCCGAGGGGGTCCCAGGACGGGACGCTCCTCCCTTGACCCATGTTCCTGAGGGGGTCCCAGGACGGGACGCTCCTCCCTTGCTCCATGTTCCCGAGGGGGTCCCAGGACGGGACGCTCCTCCCTTGCTCCATGTTCCCGAGGGGGTCCCAGGATGGGACGCTCCTCCCTTGCTCCATGTTCCCGAGGGGGTCCCAGGACGGGACGCTCCTCCCTTGCTCCATGTTCCCGAGGGGGTCCCAGGACGGGATGCTCCTCCCTTGCTCCATGTTCCCGAGGGGGTCCCAGGTTGGGACGCTCCCCCTCTGTCCCGAGTTCCCGAGGGGGTCCCAGGTTGGGACGCTCCCCCTCTGTCCCGAGTTCCCGAGGGGGTCCCAGGTTGGGACGCTCCTCCTCTGTCCCGAGTTCCCGAGGGGGTCCCAGGTTGGGATTCTCCTCCACCGGCCCCAGCGCCAGCCCCGGTGTCCGGCGAGGAGGTCGCTCCTTCTCCTCCGTCTCCAGTGTCCGGCGAGGAGGTCGCTCCTTCTCCTCCTCCGTCTCCAGTGTCCGGCGAGGAGGTCGCTCCTTCTCCTCCTCCGTCTCCAGTGTCCGGCGAGGAGGTCGCTCCTTCTCCTCCTCCGTCTCCAGTGTCCGGCGAGGAGGTCGCTCCTTCTCCTCCTCCGTCTCCAGTGTCCGGCGAGGAGGTCGCTCCTTCTCCTCCTCCGTCTCCAGTGTCCGGCGAGGAGGTCGCTCCTTCTCCTCCTCCGTCTCCAGTGTCCGGCGAGGAGGTCGCTCCTTCTCCTCCTCCGTCTCCAGTGTCCGGCGAGGAGGTCGCTCCTTCTCCTCCTCCGTCTCCAGTGTCCGGCGAGGAGGTCGCTCCTTCTCCTCCTCCGTCTCCAGTGTCCGGCGAGGAGGTCGCTCCTTCTCCTCCTCCGTCTCCAGTGTCCGGCGAGGAGGTCGCTCCTTCTCCTCCTCCGTCTCCAGTGTCCGGCGAGGAGGTCGCTCCTTCTCCTCCTCCGTCTCCAGTGTCCGGCGAGGAGGTCGCTCCTTCTCCTCCTCCGTCTCCAGTGTCCGGCGAGGAGGTCGCTCCTTCTCCTCCTCCGTCTCCAGTGTCCGGCGAGGAGGTCGCTCCTTCTCCTCCTCCGTCTCCAGTGTCCGGCGAGGAGGTCGCTCCTTCTCCTCCTCCGTCTCCAGTGTCCGGCGAGGAGGTCGCTCCTTCTCCTCCTCCGTCTCCAGTGTCCGGCGAGGAGGTCGCTCCTTCTCCTCCTCCGTCTCCAGTGTCCGGCGAGGAGGTCGCTCCTTCTCCTCCTCCGTCTCCAGTGTCCGGCGAGGAGGTCGCTCCTTCTCCTCCTCCGTCTCCAGTGTGCGGCGAGGAGGTCGCTCCTTCTCCTCCTCCGTCTCCAGTGTGCGGCGAGGAGGTCGCTCCTTCTCCTCCTCCGTCTCCAGTGTGCGGCGAGGAGGTCGCTCCTTCTCCTCCTCCGTCTCCAGTGTGCGGCGAGGAGGTCGCTCCTTCTCCTCCTCCGTCTCCAGTGTGCGGCGAGGAGGTCGCTCCTTCTCCTCCTCCGTCTCCAGTGTGCGGCGAGGAGGTCGCTCCTTCTCCTCCTCCGTCTCCAGTGTGCGGCGAGGAGGTCGCTCCTTCTCCTCCTCCGTCTCCAGTGTGCGGCGAGGAGGTCGCTCCTTCTCCTCCTCCGTCTCCAGTGTGCGGCGAGGAGGTCGCTCCTTCTCCTCCTCCGTCTCCAGTGTGCGGCGAGGAGGTCGCTCCTTCTCCTCCTCCGTCTCCAGTGTCCGGCGAGGAGGTCGCTCCTTCTCCTCCTCCGTCTCCAGTGTCCGGCGAGGAGGTCGCTCCTTCTCCTCTGCCTCCGGTGTCCAACGTGAGGGATCCAGAGCCGAGGCTGCCCCCGTCGTCTCGGCCTCCCGGCCGTCCTCCAGAGCCTGGCCTGCCTTCGTCGTCTCGGCCTCCCGGCCGTCCTCCAGAGCCTGGCCTGCCTTCGTCGTCTCGGCCTCCCGGCCGTCCTCCAGAGCCTGGCCTGCCTTCGTCGTCTCGGCCTCCCGGCCGCCCTCCAGAGCCTGGCCTGCCTTCGTCGTCTCGGCCTCCCGGCCGCCCTCCAGAGCTAGGCCCTTTGGACTCTTTCCCCGGCCCTGTGCCCCTGGACTTTGTTTTTTTCCCCTGGTCCCTCCTCCGGGCCCCCTCCTCCCGCCCGTCTCGGGACTCTGGACGTTTTTGGGGCCATCCGGTGGCTGGCCCTTGAGGGGGGGGTACTGTTATGATGTGGTACTGTTATGATGTGGTGGTTTGCTTTTTCCTTGGTTCTGGGTTCCTGTTTTATTTTGGTAGTATTTCCTGTTTGGTTCCCTTGTTTGTTTGTTTAGCTTTATTGATTTCCTGGTCATTGAGTTCACCTGCGTTCACTTAGTTAATTTGCTTCACCTGTTTCTTGGTTTTTCTGTGTATTTATACCCCTCGGTTTCAGTTGTGTTTGTTTGGTTCATTGTCATTCTGTTAATTGTCATTTTGTTGCTCTGCCCTGCGAATAAACCTGAGTTCTGTAGACTGGCGCCCCGACTCCTGCATTTGGGTCCACCTCCCTCCAGCCACTGTAACAGAGGGAAGCATTTTTTTTTTTTTTTTTTTTTTTTTTTTTTTTTTTTTGGTGTACTCTTAACAATGTCTGAAGATATGTTGAGCTCTGATTATCCCTGTATGCCTCCATTGACAGTATGAATTTGGTTAGTCTCACTAGTGCAGGATTATCATTGGCTTGCTGACTTCCTGCTCTGGTATCACTCCAAAAGAACCTGTTTTGATTTTCACAGCACCTACTACCTACAAAGGGGACTGATATTACCTTGCAACGCTTCAAAGCCTGAGGACAAACACTGTGAAAAGGTGAACTTCATTTTATTTCTCCATGCCAACACAGCTGTGGTTGGAGGTATAATACACCATATTGAGTTTCCCATCTGTTTGCATATTGGTCCACTGTATAACCATCTGTTGGGTTGACTTGCTTTATGTTATGCTATGAACACATCTCACTACTTTGAGGAAATTTCTTCAAAAACTGGTGAAAAGGACCACTTGAGCCCAGGAATGAACTAATTGAAATTTGATCCCTTTGGGTCGGGCTTACTACACATCAAATATTTATTGACCATAAATAACTCAGGAATGGTTTTATTAATTACAACAATATACAGCTAATTAATAGCATGAAGAGATGATGGGAAGTTTATCTAGATATCCCTTCATTTTCTATACACAACCATCCATTCATTATCTACATTGTTGAATTGGGAAAAGTAATTAGGTTTGCAGACTTCACTTTGGTTTTTAACCATTTAAGCTCATCGTGACATATCAGATGTAAACGGCTTGCATCACTGTATGGTAAAAACGAACCTCAAAATCTTGTTGAGCACAATGTGATACTTGTTTTCTGCCAACAGATAGAAACCAAAAGACTATATTCTCTTAACTTTGAAATATCATATAGTGAAAAATAGTAAGTATCTTAAAGAAAATGTGGTAATATTTTTTTTATACATTTTTTTAATATGTCCATAAAGACCTAAGACCTCTTATTAAAAAGATTAGGCTTTTCTCACAAATTTTCCATTGGCTGGTTATACGGGTTAAGATTGTCCGTGGTTTAGTTCTAGCCCTACTACAAGAGTACATTAGGAAGAAAAAAAGCCAGATCAAGTCAACCAGAACTCAACTCAAACCTGTTAAGAGAAAATCCAGCCTCCTTTTCTCTCTCCCTCTCTTCAATATATATATATATATATGTGTGTACTTTTTTTCTTTTTTAGCAAAGAAATTGGACTTTAAGAAACTGTGTTTCTTATTTCTACACAGCACACACTGTAATTGGCCAAACATGCTTTGTTTTGTAGCATCAGCCATGAGCTACAGGGTGACTCGGTTTTAGCTGCAACAGTCTGCTGTGCTCATTAGGAAGCCACAGTGCAGAACATTCCAGGCAAACTCAACGGTATTTCAGCAACTGTCTCACAACAGAGCAAGTGTCAAACTCAGTCATCCAAATCTTGCTTCTCTAATCCAGCAACATTGTTTCTTTCCTTTTTTTTTTTAAGTTTGATTTTTTTTTTTTTTTACTTGAATAGTTTTACAGGAAAAAACGTCAGGGTCTTTGTAGGTTTTATTTATTTTTTAACCATTACAAATACATTTTGGGATTGTATCTGAGAGTTCCAGATTATCTTTCATAACAATTATTTTCAATGAAGCAATTAATGTCCAAAATAAATGGTGTATTGATAAACACATTTGGTTTGAAATACATCATTCATAAATAATGTTGTTTTTTCACACGGTTTTGGGTTTCACTGTGGGATTAAAACTAAGCTGCAGAGTTTGGTAAAGTTGGCAAAGACTAAAATCAGAACAAGGATCAAGTGAGTGTTGACAGATGTGATGAAATTAAATAATAATGAAAGATTGTTGGTCTATAAATACCGTATGTGCAGTCTGTCAAATTAGTTGAAGAGTTCATAGCATAAATACCTCCTATGAATATGAAGATTTTGCGTAGTTATGCAACACTGACAGTTTTGAGATGTAATTTCTTTCACTGAAAAAGCATTCACAAGATTTAATTTGGAATCAACTGAAACTGCATCGTCTTTGCATCAATAATAGATAAATATTAAATCAGCCATTATTTAAAGAACTGATTCCCAACCAGGGACCCAAAAGGTCATGGGAAATGTTTGAAGTTTTAAATGCACAGAAGTTACGCAGTTAAGATTTGTGCATGTACAAAATCTTGACATATGTTCTGTATTAATAAATGCCTTTGTAAGGATGATGTGGATCAGACACTGTTACTCACAGAGACATGCTGGCTGCACGTCTACAGTTCTACACAGACATTTGACTGATGCGTATCTCACAGACACATTTGCTTGCAGCTATGATACCAACAAGCAGACCCAGAGCCCTGAATAAAAAACACATGCAGTGCAAAGATGCTCTTCACAAGCAAGTTGTAGCACAGATTTGGAAAAATGTCTAAGAGGGAGCGACAAAAATTTCCGACGACAGATAAAACAATCTGGAGACACTGTGTAATCTGATCTTGTCAGAACCACTGTTTGCAGCTTATAAAAATACTTCAGGAGGAAATTGAGTTTGGTTTCAGTGATGTTCATACTCATCAAATGAATCACTAACGTGAAGAAGTGAAAAATCTCGACAGTGCAATTAATAATCTCATACCTTCATTCAGTGAAAATATTTTAACAAATATGAAAAGTTTTAGATTTACAAATGAAATTGTATCCCACAGCCAGGCCAATCATGACATTATAGGTTATTCTTCTATTCAGTACTTAGTACCATTCAGGTAGTAAAGACTGCTTTGAGGCAAAGTGTAGTTCTGACTATTTTTCTGAAATTTGAGAGTTTGTATTAGTCGTTCTTACTCAGGAGATGAAGACAGAAAAAAGGTAGCAATTCATTCAACATTTATTTAAATGTCAGATATATTTTCTGAACTATTTTCAAAACTAAAAACTGTGGATCTTTAGAAGACAGCAGGCCTCTTCCCAATTTGCTTTGGAGCAGGTCCTGTCAAAGCAAAGACTGAAAGTTGGAGAATTTTACCTGTCAACCTCATTGTTAAGGACCAGATTCACTTTACCATTCAGCTCAAAATGATCTTGCCAGTAGATTTCACCCTTAGGAACAGAGTCAAGGCGTATTGGATGTTAGTTAACTTGAAAAGAGTATGCTGTTTCAGACAACAGTTTCATGAAAAGAGCTTCTTGTGTATGTGGTTATGTTCATTTTGCACAATTAGGTTATTGTTTTAAAAGACAAATGACAACATATACGTCTAAAAGCCTTTCTGTATTTTATCTCACACAGTCAGGGACTCTAAAAATGCAATCAGGCACAGAGAATCAACTTCAGAGGACACAGTGGAAGATTTAGCAGCAAACGTCACCACATGCTGACCTGATGTGCTTTGATCCAATATCCAGTGGACTGGTTACTATTTCTATCTGTACCATGGGTAGAAGCAGCAGATCACACATTTGGAACATGTTCTGTACGAGCACTTGGGCCGGTGCTGCTTGTGTAAACCTTGTGGAAACATGTGGATTTGTAGCATGAATGCACCACCATTTCACAAAGGTTTTGGGGATTTCAGGCCAGGATTGCAACTTCCTAAGCCGATAAAAGCTGTCAGCGTTGTGACAAAAAACTTCCAGATGGGTTTAAAAAAAACAACAAAACACTTGCAGACACATATTGACTGCACAGTGAATAATGGGTGGATGTAGCCAAGATGTTTCCCATTGCTTTTTACAAAGGCTGCAGTATTGCAGTGGGCCATGACTTGTTCTAAAAACGTCTTCAAACCTTCCCACAGTTACATGGGTAGTTGCATAATGCTTACACCTTTGTCACACATGTCAGAAGTAGCTATAGAGTCACTTATTTTTACTCTAAAGTTGGACTTTTAACATAAACATTGATTTGCTTTTTTGGAACAAGACCTTTTAATTTCTTTTTTTCTGTACTTCAGTGCTCTGTTGCACTTGGTACAATGTGAAGCTAAAGCATGCAAAACACTGAAGTTATTCATTACCAAACACAGAGGGGATGTAAAAGTGCAGACTAAATCCTATTAAGGTGTGCAAATGGATGCACTTTCTTCAATTAAGTGTCCCATCAGGAGGCTGTTGCACATAAGTGCCACATAAACAGAATCTGTCATTGATTCTGCCTTCAAGACTCTTCTATACCAGCCTTCTGTGCCTCGTGACCTATTTATATGTCCCCAAATTCTCATTGCCCCAGCTACTAAAGTTTTCAAGCTGTCATGTGAATTCAACACATCAGTGAAGAACATCAAGCACAGATACATTTTAAGCCATTTGAGAATGAACAAAAATCAAACAAATATCCAAGACCAATGTATGGTGCTATGGGAAAATTATATTTTGCATCACTGATTTAGTGCAGTGAAATATTGTTTGTTTAACAACTACATAGTAACAGTAGGGAAAAATACAAATAGCTTTTAACATCTTCAGTTTTTAGTATATTTTAAACTGTATTGTTCTTCTCAAACCACAAGACACAATAAAGAAAGTAGAGAATATAATATCTTCCATCAAAACAAACAAAGACAGGGACAATTTCCAAATTCAATATGAGTTCTGCTGAAGGGTTTGACTTTATGCGATGGTAAATTTACTCGGAGGATATTTAGCTGTAACGGTGAAGGAGGAACACATGGATTAGATGCACTTGTCACCAGACACATTGTGTAACAAACTGTTATCAACTTTTAATCCAAAACAAAGTAGTTGTGAAGTTTTGAAAGACACATAGGAATGACTGAGCACTGACTAAAATAAAAAAAAAAAAAACATCCAAAATGTGAATTATAAAAGCTTCACAAGGCATAAATAAAGAAGCAGAAATAAATGTTCTGTATATCTCTGAAGGGTAATAAGGACCGTAGATGAATTTTCACCTCCAAATGTGATTGAGACATGAGGGCTCTCTTACAGATGGACCAGAGCAGATGGTAGAAGCTTTTGGTCATGTGGTATAATGAGAGAAGGGTTCAAGAAGAAATCCCAGAAGGAGGAGACACTGATGCATTTTAAATGTGTCAACATGGTGTGGGAGATTATAAATTTCCTTGTTTATCTCTTTTCCTCATGCTAATTTTGCATTACTGTTACAGTCACGCCACGGCAACAGTGTGCCTGGGTGAGCTTCAGGTGGACTGGGAACATAGGTAAGTCACTGCATTATGTTTCTGCATCGTTGGAGCCCAACGCCATCTGACTCTGCTTCTAACCCCGGCTGTGATGATTTTGCTTTGCAAGACAGAAGCATGGTGTCAAATAACGAGGGAAAACCATACAGTGAGGATTTTTACCACTAGTTGTGCTACTGAGCAATGTTTTAAAAGTGAATTTTGATTTATATTGGGGGCACTCATTGATGCAATGAACAGCATGAGAAACAAAGGCTGCAGGCAAGGAAAGATGAGGGAAAATCATGCCAGATACAGCCAGCAATCATAAAGAGCTGTGTATATTTTTCATGAAAAATAAGTTATATATAAGATCTGTTTTTTTTAAAGAGACCATTTGCTTTGAACAAAAACTCTAGAGAAAATAATCTAAAAGAATAATGAGATTAAGCTATTTATAGTTGCTCAAAACAAACAAAAGCAAAAAAAAGACAAAAAAATGTTCACTAACCTTGGTAACAGTGATTTCTTTAACAAGATAAATTGAGCAATATGTAATGGCTGTTGTGTTTTGAATTCAGTTTAAAAGCCTTGTGACGCTGCTACAATAGCTGCTACAATAATAGCTGCTACAATAATAGCTGCTATAATAATAGCTGCTACAATAATAGCTGCTACAATAATAGCTGCTATAATAATAGCTGCTACAATAATAGCATGATCATGTGAGGCATAGTCTTCACTGTGTGTAACTTCTTACCATGCCTTCAAATTGACACTAAACGCTAAATTGACAGTAAGACAGAAAATTAAAGACAGAAATTAACCTTCTAATGTCACCAGGTGAAACGTGGTTGGATCATCAAAGTAGGTCTAAACAGAAGGAGAGATTTGGGAGTGTGTGTGGCCGGAAATAAGCTATACATTTAATGTAAATATGATCTTGTTCGAAAAACAAATGTGCAAAACAGATGAAGTAAAACATTGTGAAATAACATGTTCGGAGCAGACAATGTAGTGTTTTCTGCAGGATTTAAAAGGAAATGTTTTTAGGATATATTTGCTCATCTCTCAAGACATTTTACTGGAACACTACATGAAGAAAACTGTTGATTCATGTTGATCCCTGCCAGTCCACCCACATACATCTTTTTATTACTTTTATTTCACCTCAGGAAATACAACAGTTGTTACCATAGCAGCAACAGAAAGAATTTGTTCACAGTTATGCTACTTACAAGAAAAGTCATAATATATATAATAGATATATATAATACATATAATATATATAATACATATATATATACGTATATATATATATATATATATATATATATATATATATATATATATAGAGAGAGAGAGAGAGAGAGAGAGAGAGAGAGAGAGAGAGAGAGAGAGAGAGAGAGAGATGTCACTTGGTGAGGCTTAATAACCACTAGAGGTGACATATTCTTTGAAAATGTTGTTTTTTTTTGGGGGGGGGGGGGGGGGGCTCCATAAGCAAATGACACATGGGTTCATATTTTGGAGGACTATACTATATGGATCCTATTATAAATGAAAATGCAGGGGTAGATTATTTGGCTATGACTGGGGAAAACATCCTGACTTCCCATAGAGCATATTGACAAACTAAGCAACATTGTGCATTTTCTAAATGCACAATAAGTCCTCTCCTCAATAAGACCAGACTGAGGTCAGGTTCATAAGCACTGGGACAAAGTATTTTGTTTAACTATGCTATGTTTTGTTTGATTGTGAAAATGGAGGTTAAAGAAAAATAAATGAACTCACTGAGAGGCACCTGAATTTATATATATTTAGAATAAATTTAAAGCTTAAAGTTGCACCAATTAAGCACAAACTGCACTAATGCACATAAACATACTCTCATAACTTTAACTGACTGGATAATTATATTTTTTACAGTTGATACCAAAAGTGTGTATTTAGATGGACTTATATTATTATTGAAATTGGAAAGACATGCATGCTTATAATATGTCAAGCTGCCATTATCAAGGATAATAAGTCCTTATAAATTAAGGACTAGCATTTGAAATACTGCATCTTTGTCTATCTGTCTGTTTGAGGACAGCGTGAGGGTGGGGGTTCCTCTGTTATGTTTCTTTCAGGGAAAAGTCTAAGTTGCCCTTGTTGCTTGGGAACACCACCATAGGCACATTAATATTACTTGTGATCTCACAGATCATGCTACCAGATTGTAGACATTGCAGATGCACAAGATGATAAAATTTGCCCATTGAAAATCCAGCTTTCTTGACTTTAGTGTGAAAAGGTTTTTCTGCAAGACAGGAATTTATTCTGTTTTAGAAAACTGTCTAGCATTCTATATGTTTAGAATTCTATGGGGCTATGGCATATGAGAGTCTAAGTGTTTGTATGAAATTGCCTTAAAAAACAAACTTCAAGAAAACAATTTTTGGATAATATTGCAAATGAGAAGAAGAAAGAAAGAAAATGATGTCAAGTTAGGACATAAATGTTACGATCGATCATCCATCCAGATAAGATAAGATTCATCCATCCATCCATTTTCTATACCACTTAGTTCAATTCAGGGTTGCTGAACTCTGTCCCAGCAGGCAAGAGAGAGGGTACACCCTGGACAGGTCCAATGTCCATCACAGGGTGAGTGCTAAGGTAATAAATAATAAATACCTTCCCACTCTTCAGCCCCGCTCCCTAACAACCCAACCAGAGAGTTATGCATCCTCATTGCTGTGAGGTCAAAGGATTTCCTTAGTCTGTCTGTGGAACAGTTGAGAGATGACAAACTTGACGCATGTACTCATCATGTGTAAGAACACATTGCACAGAGGATGTGTGGTGGTGAGGTGTTGTCCATGATGGACTGAAACTTAAAAACTTGAGATGATAGATTTGGAATTAAATGACAAACTACTGTAAAATATAGGCAGTAAGAAAATATCCAGAAAACCATAGGAAATACGCTTGAAAAGGCAAAGTTCTGGACAAGAAACAAAAGAAAGTAATAAAAACTGGTCGCAAAGTCATGTTGCTCTCAGACGAGAATGAACAACCTTATCTTCTCATCCCAAGTTGCAATCTTCTTTTGGACTAAAAGTCTTTTATAATAATATAGTCTGAAGCCTTTAGGAATAGGCAACCTACACTGTATGTTGATATTTTTCAGACACTGCCCACAAATGTATCTACACTTATCCAGTCTGGAACACACAAAAAACATGAACATGAAAAATCATTGGGATGAGGGTAAAAGTCTGGAGAAACCTGTACTCTACACTGTACCACACTTTTGTGTGAAAATAGGCTAAAAAAAAAACAACAACCATCAGTTAATTAAATGAGTTTGTTACTCTTTACTGGATCAGGACTATCAGCCTCACACTGCAGTCAGGCCCTAAATTTCCACTGGGGTGCCTGTGTGATGCGTCTGAGCCGTGGCTTTTGGACCTGATCAAAATAAGATCCCCCTGCAGGATGGAAATGGCTGAACTCTGTAAACATTATGTCATTAACGGTGACCCCCAGGTTAGAAGTCAAGTAGGTCAGGATGTCAGGGTTTTTATTTACGAGGAAGTTTTTAATGGAAATGGAGAATAACAAGCTCTAACATGACACCACACATCTTTTGTCGAAAGACAACTGAGATATCAGACGTTTTGGCAGTGGAAGGTGAGTCTAACATACTTGCAGATCTTGCTACACTGACTAGAATCACAGGTGTCCGCATCTGGCATGCACCTGGTGCAACTTGGTGCCAGACATGGACCTGGTGGAAATTAGGGGTGAGAGTGACTAGTCAGTTTCAGTGCCTTTTCTTTGTATGCATGAAATGTTACTGTTGGTGTTAAGGCCTCCTTATATAATGCAGCTAGTAAATCACTGTCTTTCAAAAGGAATGATGAAGTCCCACTACTCCCACCAGCAAGACTTCTACAATATTTTGCGTGTGTGGGATGAGTGTGTTCAGCTACATGTTGCTGTGCTTGTAATACTATTATTTGAACAGTTAAAAATACATTTGTATTTCTGTGCCAGTCACCTCTCAAAGCTGGTCATGCTCAAAATGGCCTATTTCAGGGCACCAGTTAAACAGTTGGTGTCTTCCTGGTTGATGGCTTTTCTCCCGAAATTTGGGTTTCCCATAGGATTTTTTTTTCTCATGAGAAGAAAACTGTTGGGTTTCTATTTATTCAAAGTTTCCTGGGATTACTTCCTGTTATAAATTGGTGCAGTGCATCAAGAGTAACACGGTTTGGAGGACACCACCCAGTGACAGGACAACTATGTGTATTCAATAAATATCATGAGATGCCAGAAATTAGACATCTCTTAAAGTTACAAATCATGCACCTGTGGGTTTTTTGCCCTGGCCCTAAACCTGTTTCCTAGAAAGGTATATAGAGGCTATTTCAAAAGGCTATAAACGTCTCTTAATCCAGCAATGCACTTACTTATGTCTCAAGCAAAGCAATTCAGCTAATATTGAACAGGTGAATAATTGATGGGTAAAGGAAGAAAATTCAACGCAGACATCACATTCCCAATATTCATTTTATTTTTTTTAATTTGTTCCCTCATCTCACATCCCTCCTCATATCTCTTCCAATTGGCTCCTTTGAGTTTGGGAGTGCTTGCAGGACAAGCTGTGAGCAAAAATGCACAGGTGAATCTCTTGTAATCATGTTCTGTATTGTCAGTAATGTATGGAAAAAAGCTGTGACATATTATGGCAGACTGTAATTGAGTTAAAAGCATCTCATTACTGCTGTTGGTGCTCATTTGATGCAGGAGTAGATTGTAACAAAGCCATGGGTGTGCCAGTCAAAGTGACAAAGAGAGAAACAAATTTAAAAATGCATCTTAACTTAAACTCTTTTTTCCTAGTTTCTTCAGGGAGAATATGAATTAAAAACTGTCCTATTTATTGAATAAAACAGAAAGACGGAGTATTTTCTTATGTAATGAACATTACTTTTAAAAAAGAAGAATATTATTACTTTTTTTAAAAGGTGAAAGCCCTTGCCCTGGAGGAGTTTGTGAACCCACTCTCACTTTTAAATATATGCTAATAGAGACTCATCACTGATATGACTTCATGTTAAATTTGCTAACCCTCAAGTTAGTGTTTTAATTTTATATTCAAATGCTCTCGCTCTCTGTTCGAACAAATGTAAAGTAGACTGCCCCCATCTTCTCTTGCACTTGTGTTGCCATGGCTCAGAGGATTTTCACTTCACTGCAGGTATTATTTGTGCTGAAACCAGTAATGAACTGATAATACTTAGGACCACCAGGGTCCTTCATGTCATCAGTGACTCTGTAGTTGAAGAGTCGTCCTTAGAAAAGTCCTCTGAGACACAAGTGCCTCTCCATTCCAGACTTGGCTTTTCCTGTCTGACCATCTCTTGTCCCGCACATGTACACATCTTTTTATTAATATAAATATATAAGCAGTTATACATATCATAATGTATTAATATAGATATAATATAAAATCAATATATGTTCCATTCATATTTCTTCATTTGGGATTTAAAAATTTAATATTATTATAAATATTTATTGTACTATAAATGTACATCCTATATGGCTATTTACATATTTTACCATTTATCAATATAGACTCATCTGGATATATTCTCACTAATACATTTACATATATTAGACAATATGGTGTTAATACACACAATTAATGTAATGCATATTGATTTACAATATACTTATATTTTGTATTTAATAATGTTTACTTACATACACAATAAAATACATCACAAGCTTACAGTGTTAAGTCCCATCTCTCTCTGAATCTTAAAAGAGTTTTTTGTTTTTTTTTGCTTAAATAGATGGATGTTTGCAGGTTGTGGACAGTTCTACATCTAGTATATTCCAAAATTTCACTCCATTAATAGTTATACTGAATGTTGACATCTGTAGTCATTCCAAAAAAGCACTTTCAAGTGCCTTTTCAGCACTGATACCCTCTATATATCTTTGACCACTTTAGTTTATTTCGTTTTCACAGTATTTATTTAATGGATTTAGGTTTAGGAATATGGTCATTTTGTTTATTTTATTTGAGTTTTGCCAATTTTCCTCTGAACCAAACATATATGTTATTAGCAAGCATGATTCCTTTGAGTGATGGAAATATTTTACTTCTATGGTTCATATATAATGAAACCAACTTCCTGGTACTCCCTCCCCAATTTACAAACAATGTGATTTAATGTCAGTTTCATAAATTGCTTCCTGTTTTAGATAACCTTTAATCCACTCCAGTTACAGTGCCCTATATCTCATACTTGTCTAATTTATTAATTTTATTTTTTGTTTTGTTTCACAAAATATTTTTAAGACCTATGCATATTTCTCTTCATCAATGGCACTTGTAACTTCTTCAGTGAGTTAGATTAAAGTTTGTGAGGTTGAGTAATGACCTCTGAATGTCCCAAGTCAAGCAGGAGACAATGAGTTTGATTGGGCTGTTTTGTGTCTTCACGATTGTAGAGTCTGGGGTCCAGGGGGTGGGCTGAGGTTGTTAATAAGCTCCATAGTGGCACAGCTAGGTGATTGGACAAGATCCGTCTGGAGTTCCTCAAGGCTCTGGATGCTGCAGGGCTGTCTTGTTGACACACCTCCACAGCATCATGTGAACATTGGAGAAAGTGCCTTCTTAAACTGGTAGCTTGTGGTGGTAGTCCCCCTTTTTTTAAAATGGGGACCTGAGATTGTGTTCCAACCACAGATCGATCACACTTCATATCCTCCCTAGCAATGTTAACTCAGAAGACCTGTAGTGGAGGGTTTGTCGGATAGTTGAATTTAGATTGGAGTTGAGGTCTGGACTTGGAGACTGACTTCGACAGTATACCCCAGGAACTCCTGTGGGGGTGCTTCAGGAGTGTGGAGTACCTTGTACCTTGTACATGCTGTGCTGTCCCTGTACAACTAATGTCAGAGCTCGACCCACACTGCAGGCAGTAAGTGCGGTTCATTTCCAGCGAGGGTTGGACTCCAACAAGGCTGCCTTTGTTACTTACTCGATAGCTTTTATGGAGAAAATTTCAAGGTGCAGTCAAAGTGTTGAGGGGGTAACCTCAGGAGTTTGTTTTTTTGTTTGTATAGAATGAAGAGCTGAAAATGTTGTCTGCTGATTGTCTATTTTTTCCTTTCTTTTAGTCTTTTTTTTCTCTTCTGTTTTCTCTCATTTTTTTGCACTCTCAGGTCTAGAATTAATACAGTACATTTAGCCTCAAACGCAATTAAAAATAAAAAATAACACTTCATCATCAACAAAGCCTGTATAAAGAAACAAGGCTGCCATTCTGCTTGCTATGCTCCTGGACCAGAGGTGGTCCTGGCTGGTTTTGCGCCCTGGGCGAACCCCCCCCCTTTTAGAACTGTGTTTTCTTTTTCTTTCTTTCTTTTTTTTTTTTTTTTTTTTACATTTTCACACAACCAAATAAATGTAACATTATACAGATCTGTTAATTTTATGCTTGAAAGATAATTTATTTGGAAGCAGTAGTGTGTTTGGGGAATAATCAGAGTTCAGTCCTGTATAGGCCTACATGACTTTCAGCAGCAAGCTGACGTGATAGTAGCGCAGACAGCGTCCAGTGCTTATTAACTTGACTTGGAAATGCGCGGCATTGGGGGGGGCAGTTGCCCACATTGCCCATAGCAAAGACTATCCCTGTGCTGGACAGAACTAGTTAAGAAAGAAAAAGTGGATTGGATCTTTTTTTTGTTGTGGCTCTGTTGACTTCATCGGGTCATGAGCTTACGCTGGACGGACCATGTCTTTCAAATCTGGGTTTCCTACCAGCTGAGTTTCCAACCTTTTCCCTAAACGCAAATAGGCTGAAGGAAATTTAGGGATGGATGGATGGATGGAAGAATACATGGATCAGTTTGTCGTGACAAGTCAAAGATGTGTGCTAAATCTTTTATGAAAAAAGTCATCATTTAATATTTTACAACAGTCATATCTACACCAGGGCATCAGTCGATGTTTTGTTTTTACACTTATTTACAATATCAGTGATTGGTAGATAAAGCTACAATCTATCTATTTATCTGTCTCTCTTTCTTGCCACCAGTCATAAACAAGATCTTGAGCTATTTAAACGCCTCTGTTTCAGGCAGACACCCAACCCTGACCCAAAGGAATCCCATCACCTTTTTCTGTTTGACAACCATGGCCTCAAATGTGAAGGTGGGGATCTTGATCCTGGCACTTCAAATCACTCCAGCGCATGCTGAAGGTCATGACTTGAAGATGTCAACAGAACTCTAGAAAGCAGATTTGAAACCCTGATGTTCCCGAAACCTCCTCTGTCTTAATACGCTTTGAAATGCTGTCACTGAAAACCACAAACAGGATTGGTGACAACTGAGAGCCCCAGTGAAGTCCAGCATATAACATGAGTGACCTTGACTTTGGGGCAACTCCACACACACACACATCCTAATAGTCTGCTAGAGTAATTCTGGTAAATATTTTTGCAGTAACCCCCACTGAACCCTCATCGCCTGTCTTTGAGTATCCACAAGATCTGGCCATGTATCTGATGAAACATCATGTCAATCATTGAGCTTTGACTTAAGTTGGACAAGTACCGAATACACACAAAATACCATGTGCTGGAACATAGTTCTTACTGTAGACAAACTTTTGGAAACTCTAACGATATTCAAATAGCAAAAAAGCACTTGGGCTCGAAACAGGGAATCTGTTCCTCCCGATTATGCCCATTCAACCCTGTATTGGAAACTGCAGACATAGAAAATGAATCGTTGGAAGGATGGATGTGTTAAGTTGCACTGCATTGAACTCTGTTAGCCAACATAAATTTGCTTCAGCTAACACTGAACTTTTAATCACCACAGTTATGCCAACACCAAGTCTGTTAACACACTCATTATGATTCCTTTTCTTCTACACAAATACTTTAAGACCTCTGATGTTAAAGTAGACAAGAAGGCTTGAAGGTGGGCTGTGCGCATAGAAGCGGATCAGAGGATAAAGAAATGCATAAAATATGCAGTTACATCATCCACAACATACAATCTCTGACAGCTTCGAATAGTCCTCAAACCACTGCAATAGTTTCCTGTCAGCCTGTGGGGTAGATACTATAACAAAACATACATCTGAGATTTATGCCTTGAAGGTGACAGAGCAATACAAAGAAACTGAGTTGCAGTATGTCTGTGTCCAAGATGAAATTATCTTCAAAGAGAAACTGATTGGTATTAAGATTAATCTTACTGTACAGGCCACTCTGTGGTGCAATGAGATGATCTGTGTACAATCACATAATATGACCAATGATCTCAAGTTCATGCTGCCACTCTTTGAAGCTTTTCCGTTCCAGTCTGGATCATCAGGGCAAATTAGCCTTCATTTGTTCTTTCTCTCTGATCTCGGTGTTTTGTCCCCTCCTCTCCTCATCAACCCTCAGAGACCTGCTCTTTTCATCACCACAACTGTTTGATCTGAGCCTTCGAGCTCTTCACTTTACTACACAGAAAGAGATGGAAAAAGGGCGAGCAAGAGAGAAGAGTCATTGGTTTATCATTTTACTGTGCTGTCCATATTTTCACCAATATTCATGTTATTATTTATTCTTATATTTTGTTATGGTCAGGGTAACTATCATTCAATTTTAATTTAATTTCTTTTTTCGTATCTGTTTTTTAAATTTAGAAGAGGAAAGCCAAAGGCGCAGTAAAATGTAAGGCTGTCTCGCTCTTGCTGTATTCTTGTTGCCACAGACAAGACCTGTCCTGCATAATAAACTCAGAGCTGCACTATATCCGCTGCTCTTCTGGTGCTTATCATTGCACCAGTGGCAGACCCTGTGCTTGTCAACATCACCCTTTCATACTTAATCCGCCTTTATGGCACCATCAAAGACAGCCAGGACATGAATTTATGGGCCCACTGGCTCAGTTATTGTTGATTTCTACACTGTGCTGGGTTTTCTGTTGATCCAGTCATCGAAAAGGTTTACATTGTGGAAATGTCTGCTTTTTTAACTACTTGGATTATTTTGCTTCAAGATGGCCAACTTTTAAATGTTGTATTCTGTAAGGATTTGTAAAGATTTTAAAAGTGCTCTTTTCACTAACGATAAATCTTTTTTTTTTTTTTATAAAAGAAAGGAAAAAACATGAACTCACCTTGAAACAGCATGCAGTGCAATCATGGTGATTCTGTGGTGGCTGTCAAAATAATGTATTTTAGGGATAAGGTCTCTTCTAGTCTATTGACTTTATAGATGGGATATAATCTGTCACCAACCAAGAAAAAAAAAACAGAGCAATCTAATCTAGATCTTGTGACCAATCTAGATTAATTAAATTACACAGGACCATATTCACCAACAGTTTTTATGAACAAATTTGTTCTTAAAGGACACCTTGACACTTTGGCAGATTTTCTGAGATTTTCTGCGTTCCCTTTGGATGATTCTGCATCATGCTTTCCATTAATGTGAGCTCTCTCCAACAGTAAGTCAGTGTTATGTTGACTTTTCTTTCTTTGTTGACTTTTCCTTTCTTTCTTTCTTTGTTCCACAACAGCAGCAGTTCCAGAAATGTACATTATGTCACAGTGCCAAGGTTATACCCGTGAATTAGGGTGGAAAGAACCACACTAGTGATTATTAATGCTTCCCTCGTGCGGTGGGTTTATTTGCAATCCAAAATACATATTTTTATTTAAAAATGCAAATGAAGTCATGAACAAACAATAAACAACTGCTATACTTTGCGACACAAGGCACATATTGAGGTAAAACCATTACATCTCAAAACAGCATAAAAACCTCAATTTGACTTCACCAAACTAACATAAAACATGCTGTAATATGTCTAAAAACTGTAAGCAACATAAAAACATTTACATTTTTCACCATTACCTGAATTAGGGTGGAAAGAATCACATGAGTGATTCCCCTCATGCAGGAGGTTTATTGCAATGAGGATACAGCGTGCGATCCCCCTAGTGGTAGGTGACCCAATCGATCCCAGAGCAACATGATTTAAGCCTTTTTGAGTGCTCACCTTTGCATAATTCTAATGAACAATATATGAAATGAGTAAATCTTTTACCTATATCTAACTCTTAACTGAATTGTATTTTACGATTCAACAAACCTTGTTGCTTACTTTGAACCATTTTATCCATTTTAAATTTAAATCACATTATGAATTAATTCTTAGACTGTGGTTATGGGGAGAAAGGTACGCTTGTGTTATCTCAACCATCACACCATCATATGTGTCAAGAATGTGGTGTTTTACACAGCAAGTGTTACCTATAAAAATGTATACTAAGATTGTCATTCACACTGATCTTTGTGTAGGAATAGTCATGAGACATTTAGTATTTATCATGATGATGATCGTAATAAAACACAATATAAATAAAATAAAATAAAACAAAAATAATTTCAAACAATTCTTTTTTAACCTTTGTTTGTTTGAAAATAATATAAAATAACATCAACAAAGCCACAAAATAATAAAATAACTCTTTTTTTGTTTTTACACAATTCTCCCCTTTCTGTACACAGTTGTTTAAGACAAATTCAAAAGCTGAGGCTGCAATTGATTGGTTCTCATTCACATTTTTGCAACTCCAGCTAACCATCTTATGCACAGCCAACAAAAAACACCCTTGTATTTTTAGTCTGATCTTGCCCTGTGAAAAGAGCTTTTTTTTTAATCTGCACAACTTATGAGAAGAGGACTGTCATTTTCTGAGTGAAGGAGGTCAACTTGAAAGTTAGAATGGACTTAACTAAGCAAAGTTGTTGTGATGTTACATATCATGTTGGTAAAACAAAAACTTTAATTAATTTTATGTCATTTAAATAAGAAAGAACACACACATGAGCCACTTGGCAGTGCTGTTTATTTGAGCATAAAGATGGTACACAGCTTTAATATAACTGCTCTTCTGTGCATTTACCACTAACCAGGTTGTATAGTAAGGTTTTTGTGTGACCAGAAAGTAGATTCTAATTGTGAGTTTTAAAGCTAATGTTGGCACTGGCTGGTCGTTCAATGGTTAAGTTATAATCAATGACAGGATGCCATGGTCTCATTGTTGTGCACATTCATTTGGGTATGTTGAAGGTGGACCTTCTTGTAAATGAGTATTTTGGGTTTTTGGAAAGCAGTGAACTGACTTGTATTTTTTTTTTAGCAGTTTAGTATTTTATATGTATTTTCACTCAGCATCAGGGATTTCAGTCAAATGACCAGGCAGGAGACTGTCTGACTAATGTAGGTATAAAACCTGGCATTAAGTATGATTTAAAAGATAAACATAAATATTTCCTAAATATTTTATAAATGTGGACTTTGCCTGACATGCCAGGACAGCATCAGTAGTAGATTAGAATTAATGTTCTCCTCACAAACTCTGGTCAACTTCCTGTAAACATTCAGTTGTCAATGCCTCAATAAGCTAATATAATTCTGTTCTGTTACTGCTGCTATCATGAAAAACTTAAATGGACGTGATAAATGTACAATAACAGATAACTGGAATTTCTCAGTTTGTTAGGTCCTCCCAGTGCACTTTATTTTATTTTTTTTTTTTTTTTCAGTGCACTTTATAAGGTATAAGTCACGCCTGCTGAGGAGGCATGACACCTGTACACCTGATCCTCATCATCTTGATCCCCAGCAGCTGCTACTTAAAGACGGGGCTTTCTCCTCCACAGCATTAGATTGTTGTGTAGCTGTCTTAAGGAAAGCACTCCGGACGGTTGTGTTTATTCCTGTGTCTTGACCAAACCTTGTAACAAGTCTGTCCACTCTACCACAGTCTGCAGTCCCCCACTTGATCTTGAGACAACATAAACATGATACATTATATATTTATTTTATTTAACTGTTTGGTCTCAGCGTCCTTCCTGCCTGATGAGGATCAGTATGAGACACTTTTTGGAAGTTATATAAATAATTTTATGGTCTCTTCACTTAGATGGTACATGCTAGCAGTGGCTCAGGTGGTAAAGCTGCTTGTATTGTGACTTGACAGTCTGTGGTTGGAGTCCTGCTCCCCCATGCTACTGCATCCCCGAAGGGACATGATTGTTCTCTTAAGGTTGGTTCCAAGTCTGGATAAAGGCAGAAGGTTGTGTCAGGATGGGCATCCGGCGTAAAACTTGTGCCAATTCTCCTGTGTAATGATGTGCTGTGGCAACCCCTTCAGAGGAACAAGCCAAGAGGAAACAACAACAAGATGGATGCATTTACAGTTAAAACATGGTTGTTTTATTTATTTTTCATGAGTCTTTTTTAAAAGGTAAACTTTCATAAATTGTCTACAGATAAATAATATTTAAAATCATATATAATGCTTGTAGAAATTAAACTATTAAAAACTAAAAATAATTTCATCATGCTTTTTACTTTATTTTTGTTCAGCAACTGTTTAACTTATTTTCATATGGGAGATTTTCTTTAGGACCAAATGTAGGTGAAAGAATGATGCTGAGATCTTGTAAAAATTATTATTTTTTTATTATCATTTCAAGTTGTGTTATACTCTGATTTCCAAAGTCTTGAAATTAAAGTTGTTGCTTTTGTTTTGTTTTCTGTATCTAATGTGTTATGGTTAATGTGGGGTATATCATTCTATCCCAGTTGCCAAGCAGACTCTAGGAATAGATGTGACACAGTTTCATAGTTGCAGCATTGAAGGGCTGTAGAGTAAGTTTGTTTGAACACCATATTTGATCACTTTTTACTCTGGTATCTAAACAACATATCCATAGTGCTTCCCTCGGACCAAAATAACCATAATAATCTACTTTTCTTAATTTCTTTATCCATTCTGTCCTCTTCTGCGTTACACTTCTGTCTGTAAAGGCATTTATCTTTGCAAAATAAAGACAACTGGCACATCCTTATGATTTACAGAGACTGGCATTCATCAATCTAATAGGAAAAGACCTAACTTTGTGGTTTTAGAACATTTTTGTGAAGATGACATGTACTTTTCTTACTAAACTTAAGAATTCAGAATGAATTGAAGAAGATTTGAAAGATATTGGCAAATGCAGTCCAGTGTTGTCATAACCCTAACCACATAGTTGTTTTTGCCTCAACAAAACACTAAGAAAAATGTTTGTAACATAAACCTCCACACATTTGATACATTTTTTTTAAATAAAATGAAAAATACATTAATTTTACCAGCTGCATCACATCCTGCTGTATTAACTATTTTCTGCGGGGCAGAACAAGCAGATATAATGGTGTTCCAGTACACATCATATTGTCTTTTATTGCATGTAAACAGCTGCCAGTAAGTTACAAGCTTGAATGGAATGAGTCAAATAAATGAGTCAATATGAGGTTAACAAGCTTATCAGTCAGACTGTCCGGAGCCTCTCATCACCTGAAGTGAATTCTGCTTCAGCCTGCTAACAACAAATACCCAAACCCACTGATCCACTATGACGATTTCCGGGCTAACACCAGTTTTTCTGTGAGGTAAACTGCATGCAGATGAGCCTGTTGCTCTGCAGCAGAGGGAATTCCCTGCTGATGTTGCAGCTGTGACGGTTAGCAGAGACAAAACTCAATTCTGTTTGGGATTTTTATAGCCTTTCAGTGGTCAGGTAAGGCAAAGCTTATGAAAAAGATGGCAAAACACAATTTCATAGTTGAATTCACAGGCTTAAGTTGGGTGCCGATTTTCCTGATGGAACATAAAGTTCTATAAATGTGCACCATAAAACGAACTCCTAAAAAAACATGGCCAGATGACAAACAAAAACCTGAGTCCTCAAGTCTGAATACATAGTAAGTGGATTTGGTAACTCTTCTTTGGTTTAGAGATCTCTTTGCTGGCATGAGTTTGTCTCTGTCTGGAAGACTAGACCCCCATAGGTTAGAGAGTAAGAAGTCAGTTAATGGTTTTCTCAGTGTGGGAATGATGTGATTCTATGTTTTGCCTCATTTGTTATAAGATCAAAACCCAAAAGAACCCTTATGAAAGATGTTGGATGAAAGATGTTGGGCCAGTGTGTTAGACAACAAACTCCTAGAACAAAATACCCATTAAATAGTTGTGACTGCATACTTCAGCCAAACATAGGACAAGACAATAACATGTTGTCCTTTTCATATGATACCATTAGTTTATGGTGCTTTGTCCTATAAGTTGAAACAGATGTTTTGCCACTTAAAGGAAAATCACAATTGCACAGCATGCATTACTGGTTTTGTTTAAAAAGAAAGGTGAATTGTGAATAACACTTATGAACATAAATAACTGGAAGAAATACTGCCGAGGTGATTATAAAATATATCAATTTGCAAATTTGAAGAGATAAGATTAAATTTGTTTGATAAATGATAATAAAAATAACTACACTATAAATTAACAAAGAATTAATCACATTTCTTTAACTGAAAAGTGCTCAAGAACATGCACTAGTAAAATATTACAACACATCATCATTACTAAACAAGAGCAGCTTTATCATAATTATCAAGGCATCTGATAGGCTACTATACCCATGTGACACAAATAAAATAAATACACCAGGACCAGTTTTCGCTTGCAACCATTTAGCCTAAAACTCATTGAAGTTAAAACAAGTGACATGACATTGCAATGTCTTGAAAAACAAATTCAATATGCTCATTGAATATGCCAGAGAATCTGTACACCCATTTCTAGTCACTTTGTTCCAAAACTTTACTGAGAAAATGTCATAATGAGCCATTTTACTCAAAATACCAGAGACACTGAAGGATGTGCAGAAATCTGGTCTGGACTTTTTCCACAGTTCCCGGTCACACAAACTTCAGAGCAAAAGATTTTCTGCTGGAGATGAGCTCGCTCTCAGCATCAAATATAAAGATACAATGAATCAGTTTAAGGTCACAGAAGGCAGTGATGCTAGACTAGAGCGTGGTGTTTGGATGTTTAGTTTTTGCTTTTTTGTTACGTGGTCTGACAAAGATCTTGCTTGTCCTAACTGAACATGTGGTTCCAGGATGGGGCTTCATCGTCATCTACAGTGGCATTGTCGCCAGCAAGGCAACCACTGACGATCTGATGCCAGTGAACCATGGACAGTAGACCATTCTCAGGTTTTCAGTTTAGATTGTCTTCAGTTTCAGGTTGAGTTTTCTGTTCCTTAGTCTTGCTTTCTGATGTTTTTTAAAGTTTAGCTCCTTGATTAGTGTTATTTCCTGCTGCTATGCTTCACTGGTTCTCATTTACTAATTGCCATACCATGTTCTTTATTTGTCATTAGTCTCTCATTATACAATATGCCTGCTTTCTTTAGGGAAGGTGAAAACAAAGCCACTTTGTCAGGAGTGTTTTGAAATCGATTCACTGTGTCAAAACACTGAAACCTGCTAAAAGCGCTTCATCTGCTTGTAATTGCGATTTGTAGCTATTTCCGTTGAATGGTGTTTAGGCCATTGCTACATTTTCGCATAAAATCTACGAGAGTTTATGAACTTTCTTAAACTGTTTGTCAAGCAGACAAGTAAGATTTTCCAGAGGGAAAATACTTAACAAAAATGCTATTTCAGTTGGCTTTAGTCAGAGATGTTTTGCTTGTCCATGACAAGAAAGTATGCATTCTTGCAGGATATGCAAGGATATTATGCAGTCTTTTAGATCATTGTGTTGGAACAAGTACCAGAAATACCGTCTTCCAATTGATGACCCAAATGCACAAGTTTCACACATAGTGCTACTCCAATTTTTTTTCATATCATGTAAAAACCTGCTTAACATGTCTCGATCTCTGTATACACAATGTATATAAGCCCTTGCTGATATTTTATATTTTTTGACTGACTGTTTCATAAAGGATATCTTTTCAACCCTGTGTTACAGTTTTATCTGTCAGTAGCAATGTTTTTATACAGACAAATATTTCATATGTCCAACTGATACCAATATGAACAGAGATTCCAGCTGACATGTTTACATGGACATCAAATAAAATGATCCAATCAGTTTTGTGTTTACATGATGGAAATTATTTAATACGACTGTTGTGCTTTTGACATGCAAAATAAAAAATAAATTATTTTGTTTTTCTTTGTCCAACTTTTTGATTGTCGAGGTGCTCCAAAATCTTTAACACTCAGTTTTTAATAATAACTATGTATCTCACAGAGTCCAGTCGTGTTTTGCTTCTGTGATTACTCAAGTCTTCTCCTAAACTTTTTACATTATCTCATCTCCACACATTTCAAAAACATGCACAGAAACAATATACATGACAGAAAGCATCAAAATGAGTGTATTCGTGGTCGTTTTTTCCTATTGATCCATGTGACTGTGATTTAATTCATCCCTCTTTATCTGATTGAAAATTCTTTCCAATGGAAGCCAATAGGATCATTTATTCTAACATATGCCATTGAACCCTGCAGCTGCTGCACACATTCTATTGTGATGCTTTACTTCGAGCTGTTGTCAAAATGATACAATAAATGGTCGCTAAAAAGATGTCTCGAAAATGTACCACAATGTGTAAGGGGCATGGGTCGTGTTTGAATTTCAAACCTAGCTCAGAAAGCATGCAAGGCACATGTGGTTATAAGAAACTCACACTGGTATTCCTGTGCCACTGATTAAAAATAAAAATAAAAAAATGTATAAGCTTAAAAATAAGCATAAAACAAGCATCATTGTACATGTCAATAGCATTAAATAGTTTGTGTATAAAAAATGTGGCACTGCATTTTTAAATAATTTGAGGGTTAAGATTGAAGCAGAGTTGTGCGAATAGGCTCCAGCATCGCTTCACAAGGTATCCTTTGTATGCTTCAAATCATTTTTTGTCACTGAAGTCTTCAGTCCACTAGTCTCATGTTTTTGCTTAAACTTAGTCTTTTCTCAGTTTACGTTTTAATACCTGCTTTGATATCAGGAAATGGTGTATCACCGCACGCAGGGAGAGCAGGGGTTTTGACACAGATATTAATAAGAAAGGCATAATCACCTTGCAAAGATGATTGCCACCCAGCTATCAATTCGCTTTAGAATGACTAACAGCAACATGAGCCAGGCCATGGCAGAATTTTCATATTGATAGCAAAATTTTGAAATGATAGAAGAAACTATTTTTGAGAGAGAGAATAAAAAAGTTTTGAAAGACAATATATTTTATTTAAAGTATAAGTTTTCACTCTAAGAGAAAAGACATAACTTTTTTATGACATATTTTTTAAATGTCAAATTATTATTTTTTTATATTCCATGACAGAATACTTTTTGTCAAAACATTTTTTTTGTTTTTGGCTAAGAAAATACCCTTCCCTGAGCTGCCACCTTTTCAAGGTGGAGGAGTTGTGTATCCTTTTTTTTTTTTTTTTTTTTTTGTCTTGTCCAGCAGTTAAGCAAGCAGACTGATGTTCTGGATGCTGTGTTCTGCTGAGCAAATTTATTTTGCCAAGGGGAACTTTTGTAGATGTAATGATCCCCTTGTATTTCTTGATTCTTATTTTATTTTTCTATTTGCTTTGGATAATAGTTAACTATTATCAGCTATTATTATTTACTAACTATTAAATAGTTAATAGTTAGTTACAGAGTTTATGCTGCTGGACCTGACCGGAAAGGACAGGAAAGGGGCAGAAAGAGAACAGAAAGGAGAACATAAAAAACAAAAAGAGATCAATGCATACACGTATATGCACATACATACCCACCTACATATATATGTATATACACTCGCACATACAGTATATACATACATACATATATATAGATAGATATACATACATACATACATACATATATATATACACACAAACATACATACATATACATACATATACACATACATATCCATGCACATACATACAGACATATACATACATACATACATATGTACACACACATACCCACCCACACACATAAATATATACACCCACACAAGCCAACTCTAGATTCATGGTCCCTGTGGAGAACAAAACCACTGACAATCAGGAGGACCAGAAACTAGCAAGTTAAATCAAAAAGACAGAAAGAGAGGTACCTGCTGTAAACTTGCTGGATGACTCAGTGACTGTGACACATGCAGAACATTCATGCAGAACATTTAGAGTGGAACGTGTTCAGAGAAGAGTGATCATGCCAATGTGACCCCGCCCGCCTAGGGCTAGAGGCAGGCCAGGAGAACCCAGAGACCCGGGTAACCGACAGTCACCCCCAGGCACAGACCCCAACCACCCCACTCCGGAGCCAGCCATGCATCCGCTCAGGAAGTGGCGAAGGAGGTCCCCAACCAGAGTCCCCCGCAGTCAGGGGGAACAGGCCCCAGCAGGCCCAGGCCGGCAAGGGCCGATCCCACCGGGCACCGGCCACCCAGGGCAGACAGAGCGCAGGCCCCAGGGACCCAAGAGCCCGAGAGCAGCCCCCCGCCCCCGCAGGCAGAGGGTACAGCCCACACCGACGGAGGACCAGGATCCCCAGACCGCCACCTAGCGGCAGCCAGGTCGCACCCCAGTGCGCCAGCTGCGCTCCCCGGGTACAGGACACCACCCCCCCACCACCAAACCACACACATAAACATGCATACCCTCCCTCCCCCAACACGCACTCCCCTCTCAGCCCCCATCAACACACCCCTCCGCAATCCACACACATCTCCCATCACATACACAACCCCACCCCACCTCTACTCACTCACCCATACCAAGTCACACAAACCCCAACCGACCCCGCCCCCACACACGCTCACACCCCGCCACCCCATCCCTCTACTTCTACCCAACCACACATGCCCCACCAAACACCCCTCCACCACCCACAGCCCCCCCACAGACACCCTCACTCTTCCAACACAGGCACACCCCATTACATACAACCCACCCACCAACATACCCCTCCACACACACACACACACACACATCTACTCATCCGCACACATCCCTATCCCCTCACCCCCTTACCCACCTATATCCCCAACTCTAATCCCCCCCCAGCCACCGCACCATCCATCTGTAACCCCATACACCTACTCCCACACATCCTCACCTCACCCCTCCATCATGTCCCATGTGAGATGTCCCAGAGGGGGCAGAGGACAGGATGGCCCCGATCAGGGCCCCCATAATTACCGCCCACCACTCCCAGCGTCCCCCCCACCACTCCACAGATGCAGCTGACCCAGTACCACCCCCCCCTCCCCAGGGCCGGCGACAACCCTCCTAAAGCCAGGCCAGCCCAGACTCAGGTCTAATGGATGGCACTCTTCCCCCACCTGTACCCTCCCCCAGTAAAGCCCCGAGAATAGGGGCATGAGAGGACCCTATCGCCCCTGCCTCCCCCCCGCTTATGACTGATTGTGAAGTATGTATTAGTTGCAATTGAAATTGAGGGAAGTGCCACGCGGTGTTGGGAGAGGGACCACCTAAGCAGCCCCGCCCACCATACACCGCACGCCCTTCCCCCTAATCATGTGAGTTGTCAGTGTTTTGGTGTTTTGATGTCTAAATGTAATTAAAACTGGGAGGTGAGCCGAGGCTGGGTGCAGCGATCAAGACCACCTTGATGGCCTTTCTCACCACCCAGCGCCACGTGCACACCTCCCAATACCCTGCCTGTGTGTGATGGGGAGCGGGGAGGAAGAGGGGTCGAGGGATTTAAGTCTGGAGGAAAGCTCACCCTCCTCCAGAAGGTGAGCTGCCAGCAGCACTAGGCATGCCCCCCCTCCCAGGGCCTCCCAAGGACCAGGACAAGCCAGGGACAGCCATCCCCGTAACCAGAGCCTTCGGCGAATCTAACCAGAGAGTCATCACCGACCCAAGAGGGGACCAACTCACCACACGCAGAAGGGGGGCATGAGGACAAAGAAGAGGAGGGGCGGCAGAAGGGGAATCCCAGACCGATTGTCCACCGCCCCCTCACTCACAGAGGACACCCCCACCTGGGGACATGAAGTCCCCCCTTGTCCACACATCGGCACTTTCACACACATCCGCCACTGTCTCAGCACACACACCTACACCCACACACACACACACACACACTTCCCGACACATACAGGTCCACCCAGCCACACATTCAGCCCACCCTCAAAACCATCCTCCTGACCCCCACGTCACATCCAAATCTCCCCCATCCATCACATCTACACTTATCCACCAACCCACCACACACATGCACCACCCACTCCCCCATACATACGCCCCTGCCCATCGCCCCCCCCCCCCCCCCCCCCCCCCCCCCCCCCACACACACACACACACACACACACACAAATTGTATTAGTTGCATGTTTGAATTCTTAGTCATTGTAAATGTATTTGAACAGATCTGTGACCATTCATTTTGGTCAAAGTTACTGGATAAGTCTGCTTCTGATTTAGAAGTTGGGAGACATATGGAATTGTCTAGCTTTGATAGTAATCTATATATTTTGGATAACAATTTCGGGGCATTGAGATTTAAGAATTCTGCAGCCCTGATAGGTAGCTGCAAGTTTAATTGATCATGGGTGTATTTCTTACCTATAATAGATTTAAGTTGGTGGTATTCTAAGAATTTTGTGCTGCTGATTTCATATCGTGAAGTAATTATATCAAAAGGGAGAAAGTTCCCGTTTTCTATTAAATGTTCTAACTGTTTTATTCCTTTATTCTTCCACTGAGGGAAGTTTATCATTTACCGGTTTTGCTGGATGTCGGGATTGTTCCAAATAGGTGTAAGTTTGCATGGAATAAGCAAGGACTTGGTTAGTTTAAGAAATTCCCACCAGGCCATTAGTGAGGAGCTGATATTAATGCTTTTAAAGCATTTTTGGCGTTTGACAGCTGTGCTGATAAATGGCAGGTCTGAAATTGCCATATCCTCACACATAGCTTCTTCTATATTAAGCCATGGTTCATCTAGATAGCTAGGTTTAAGCCATTTAGAGATGTATTGTAGTCTGTTCCTTATAAAGTAATTCTGGAAATTAGGCAAGTCTAAGCCACCGCTATCTTTAGTCTTCTGGAGTGTTTTTAGACTAATCCGTGGTGGTTTGTCTTTCCAGAGAAATCTAGTGACATGAAAGTCCAGCGATTTAAACCAGGTCGATGGAGGTTTAATGTGGATCATTGAAAACATATAATTGATTTTAGGTAGAATCATCATTTTTATAGTGGCAACTCTTCCCATTAGTGATATGGGTAAACATTTCCACCATGTGAGATCGTCCTCAACTGTTTTTAGTAGAGGGACATAATTTAGCTTTGTAAGGTCTGACAGTCTGGGTGAGATGTTTATTCCCAAGTATCTAATATCTCCTGACTGTAAAGCAGTGTCAGGAGTATTATGGAAGGAACAGTTGATGGGTAGAACGGTGGTTTTAGACCAGTTAATGGAATATTCAGAAATTGATGAGAATTTATTGATGAGTGTGATTGTCTGACAGATGGATGATTGTGAATTTTGAAGGAAAAGTAATACATCATCAGCATAAAGACTGGTCTTATGCTCAATATTTCTACAGTTAATGCCTTTAATGTCTTTGTTTTGTCTAATGCTAGCTGCTAAGGGTTCAATAAAGATTGCAAAAAGTGAGGGGGAGAGTGGACAGCCTTGTCTGGTGCCTCTCTGCAAACTGAAGCTGTGAGAAGTTTGATCATTTGTCCTGACGCATGCATTTGGATTGCTATACAGTATCTTTATCCAGTCGATAAACGATGAGCCAAACCCGAATTTTCTTAATGTTGCAAATAAGAATTTCCAGTTCACCCTGTCAAATGCTTTTTCAGCATCTAGAGAGATTATTGTAGTTTCCAGGTTATGTATGGTGGCATAATCAATTAGATTTATTAGTCTGCGCGTATTAGTGGTGGAATGTCGTCCCTTGATAAATCCTGTTTGATCAGGATGTATGATAAGTGGGGTTATTTTTTCTAGTCTTGTAGCAAGCACTTTACTGATTATTTTAAGATCTGCGTTCATTAGTGATATTGGACGATAACTAGATGGGAGTTTGGGGTCTTTTCCTGGTTTTAGTATTACTGTAATACTAGCCAAATTCATGTTTTGAGATATTTGGCCTTTTTCCTTAATTTCTGAAACCATTTTATAAAAAGTCGGTGCTAGTGTAGACCAAAATTCTTTATAATATTCAACTTGGAAACCGTCTGGTCCTGGAGCTTTATTGCTGGGCATGTGTTTTAAAGCTTCATGTAGTTCCCCTACTGAAATGGGTGCGTCCAAAACCATTTCCTGATCCTGTTGTAACTTTGGAAGATTGAGGTAGCTGAGAAATTCTTCAATGTTGTTGTCTGATGGATCTGTTTCTGAGGAATATAATGTTTTATAGAAATCCCTAAACGTGTCATTTATTCCATCAAGGTCATGAAGGATATTTCCTCTTGAATCTTTAACAGAGGAGATGGTTGTTTTCTCCTTGTTTGCTTTTAATTGATTTGCGAGAAATCTTCCAGATTTGTTGCTATGTTCAAAATTCTCCAAGCGAAGTCTTTGTAGCAAAAACTGGGTTTTTTTGGTTAATTATTTCATTCAGCTCTAGTTTAGCCTTTCTTATGTGATTCAGAACTTGCTCTTCTGGAGAAGCCTTGTAGGCATCTTCTAGTGATTTTATTTTAAGCTCTAGTTCAGATATTTTTGAACTCTCCTTCTTTTTCTTATGTGATGAAAATGAAATTATTTTCCCTCTCATGACTGCTTTTCCTGCCTCCCAAAGAACACATGCTGATGTTCCTGGTATGTCATTTTTTTCTATATACAAAGACCACTCCCGTTTGAAGTAACTGATAAAATCAGGATATTTAAGTAATGATGTATTAAATCTCCATTTGCTATAAGATGGTTTAGTTTTCTTATTAATTAGGGTAAATGATACTGGTGCGTGATCACTGATAGTGATGGAATGGATTTTAGTTTCTGAGATTTTGTACATCATAGAGCTGTTAGTGAGGAAGTAGTCTATTCTGGAGTATGAGTGGTGGACAGATGAAAAGTAAGTGTACTCTCTAGCAGTGAGGTGTTGTGAGCGCCAGACATCACAAAGACCAAAATCCTCCATATATCGTTTAACAACTCTTGCTGACTGCCAGACCCTGTGTTTCCCTGCTCCGCCCCCCTTGTCCATCCCAGAGTTTAAGGTCATGTTGAGGTCGCCCCCAATGATAAGTGTATTATCAAGGTGATCATATAGTAAGGAGAAGAAGGAATGAAAAAAATGAGGGGTCATCAGTGTTTGGGCCATAAATATTTGTGATGCATAACTTCATGTTTTGGATAGATAATGTCATTATTATGAATCTTCCATCTGGGTCTAAAATTATATTATTAGCAGTAAAATTAATTTTCCTGTTTATCAGAATGGCTACTCCTCTTTGTCTAGAATTGAAGCAGGCCGAGTACACGTGAGGGAACTGTGCTGTAGAGAGTACGTTAGCTGTTGTTTTTAATAAATGAGTCTCCTGTAGCAGGACAATGTCTGCCTGTAGATCATTCAATCTGCTAAACACCTTCAACCTCTTCTCCCTGGAGCCAGCTCCACGTATATTCCACGTAACAAACCTCAGGGTGGTCATGCTCAAGCTACTGAAGTGTTTCTATAAAAGTATGTGCGTGTTTGTGTGTGTGCAAGCCCACATTAATGCATGCATGCTGCGTGTAGATTGTGTGCGTATATAAGTTCATCTGTGTGTACAATGTTCCTATATGTCTGTCCACATGCTTAGAGTGTGTGTGAGAGTTGGGGGTGAGTGTTGATGTGATTAAACGTGCTCTGTGTTGTAGGTATATTGTGTGCATGACATTTTGTGTCTGTGTCATGTGGATGTACGTGTGTACCCTACATATTATTGTTGGTATGGCATAATAGAATGAAAGAGCAGCTAGAAAGGAAAGGAGTGAGAAAAGCAAACAACTACAACTACACATGAAAAGAAAGAAATAGCACAAACAAACGAGCAAAAACAAAACCCTAAAAGGGAGGGAAAAAAGAGAGAAAAAAAAGGCCAAAAAACAAAACAAAACGAAAGCAACAACAACAGCAAATTTACAAAGACTGGCAGTAAATGTACAGTTCTGGATGACCATAATTAATGTGCTTATAGCAGATTAACATGTAAATTTAACAATGATTAGCTGTATGAGTGATAGATATTACCTGAGGTTAGTAGAGCCAGGGGGTGGTATTTTTGTCACGGTAAAGCTATCCATTAACGAACAATTTGTCCACCGCGATGACTGCACGGGATCCTTCGTCTCTGAGCTTCTTTCAGATGGGAAACAGGACCCTGCGTCTCTCCAGAATCTCTTTGGGAAACTGATTATTTACACTAAAATCGGTCCCGCGGAGTTCCGGACCTCGATCCCTCACCTGCTCTTTCTGCTTGTAGCTCACGAACTTGGCTACAATCGGTCTCGGTCTGCGGCTGTCCGGTCTTTTCCCACCTAAGCGATGAACTCGGTGAAATGAGATGTTCCTCACCGCGTCTTCGGGTAGCTTCAGCTTGGTTTGGATAAATGATCTGATTGTTTGCTCTGGATCCTCTTCTTGTTGCTCCGGGATTCCTGCGAAGACCAGGTTGTCCCTCATGCTGCGCGTCTGGAGATCGATCACAGTTTCCTTTATTTTTTTATTTTCCTCTGTGAGTCGGGTCATCCCCTCGTTGAGAGAAGTCACCGTCTCCCTGAGGCTGGCGTCCTCTGCGGCCAGAGACTCCACCTACTTTTTGCTGAATTCCAGCGACTCCCGCAGCGACTGAAACTCCCGGTGGAGAACTTCCAACAGGCCTTGACGAGCGTCGAAGCTGGCGAGATTTTTGTCAATGGACATCAGGATGTCCGAGGTGTCATCCCCGTTAGAGGACGTCGCTCCGGGCGAGTCTTCTTTCCGGCTTCTCTTGGAGGTTGAAGCAGATCTGAGCGCAGACGGAGTCGATGTTTGGCTTGTCTTGTCCATGACGATGCGGTTGAAACACTAGTCAATAAACTCCGACAAGCTGGTGAGATCGTCATCGCTTTGCTCCAGAGTTTACCTTAAACAAGACTTTTTAATTGTTTGCTTCCAGAAACAGTTTTAAGATTATATTGGCAAGAATATGATGTAAAATGAATATTTGTTTTAACGCGCCTTGACTAAATCTGCCGTCTCGCAAAATTTACGTCACTGCCGCATCACTTACCTGCGCCTCTCTCACTTACCCTGCGCAGAGGGTTGTGTATCCTGAAGATCCTAGCAGCTATGTTGTCGGGGGCTTTATGCCCCTGGTAGGGACACCCATGGCAAACAAGTGCTTAGGGGAAGGATCAGACTAAGAGCGGCTCAGCGACCTCCATGATGATGACGACTACTAACGGAAGTGTTCTCTTGCTCGGGCGGGGGTCACAAGGGCCCCCCCTCTGGAGCCAGCGTCTGGTGGCTGAGCCTTCGCCTGTGTGGCATGGTTGGGCTCAGCCTGTCACGAATGCTGTGTGGATGCAGACCCAAATGCAGGAGACAGGAAGCCAGGATGCAGGAAAGTTGCCGTAATTTTAATCCATGGCAAAAGCAAGGGCAAAACTAACAAAATGAACCAGTAACTGACAACGCAAACCAAGGGATATAAATACACAGAAGAAGAAACTAGACAAAGGTGAAACTAATCAGAAAATCAAACCAGGTGAACAAATGAACAGGAACCTAAACATGAGAGAACTAAACAAGGAAAACTACAAACCAAAACAGGAAACCAGAACTAAGGAGAAACACAAAACATATCATGACACAGCCTGAAAGGGTTACATGGGCCCCATCTCCCAGGGGCTCACCATCTGCAGAAGTAGCTTTGGGAGGTGGCAAGAGGCAGGGACCCTGGTGGTCTGATCCTTGGCTGCAGAAACTGGTTCTATGGACGTGGAACGTAAGCTCTCTGGCAGGGAAGGAGCCTGAGCTTGTGCGCTAGGTTGAGTGGTTCCGGCTAGATATAGTTGGACTCACCTCGACGCATGGCTTGGGCTCTGGAATCAGTTCCCTTGAGAAGGGCTGGACCTTCTTCCACTCTGGAGTTGCTCACAGTGAGAGGCGCCAAGCAGGTGTGGGCATTCTTATTGGCCCCCAGCTTGGTGCCTGTACGTTGGGGTTTACCCAAGTGGACAAAAAAGTAGCCTTCCTCCGCCTTCAGGTGGGGAGACAAGTCCTGACTGTAGTCTGTGCTTATGCCCCGAGCAGTACTTCAGAGTTCCCACCCTTGCTGGAGCCATGGAGGAAGTGTTGGAGGGTGCTCCCTCTGGGGACTCCCTTGTTCTGCTGGGGGACTTCAATGCTCACATGGGCAATGACAGTGAGACCTGGAGGGGAGTGACTGGGAGGCATGGTCCTCCCCCTCTGAACCCAAATGGTGTTTTGTTATTGGACTTCTGTGCTCATCATGGATTGTCCATAATGAACACCATGTTCAAGCATAAGAGTGTCCATATGTACACCTGGCATCAGGACTGTCGGGGCTGCAGCTTGCTGATCGACTCTGTAAGTGTATCAGTGGAGGTGTGGCCATATGCCTTTGACACTCGAGTGAAGAGCTGTCAACTGATCATCACCTGGTGGTGAGCTGGCTCAGATGGTGGGGGAAGAAGCTAGTCAGATCTGGTATGCCCAAATGTGTTGTGAGGGTCTGCTGGGAATCCCTGGCAGAGTCCCCTGTCAGAGCAAGCTTCAACTCCCACCTTCAGCAGAGCTTCAACCATGTCCAGAATGAGGCGGAGGAGATTGAGTCCAAGTGGGCTATGTTCTGTGCCTCTATTGTTGAGGCAACCAGGTGGAGCTGTGGCTTGTTGGTGGACACCAGCAGTGGGATGCCGTCAAGCTGAAGAAGGAGTCCTAACGGACCTTCTTGGCCTGTGGGACTCTGTAGCCAGCCTGATAGGTATTGACGGGCTAAGCAGAATGCAGCTTTGGTTGTCGCCAAGGCAAAAACTCAGGCATTGGAGGAGTTCGGTGAGGCCATGGAGAATGACTTCCGGACAGCTTTGAGGTGATTCTGGTGCACCAACCGGCGACTCAAAATGGTGAACTAGTACTCTGTCAACGCTGTGTACAGTGGAGATGGGGAGCTGCTGACCTCAAATCGGGATGTTGTGTTTCGGTGGAGGGAATACTTCAAAGACCTCCTCAATCCTATCAACACATCTTCCGATGAGGAAGCAGAGCTGGGGGACTCAGGGGTGGACTCTCCTATCTCTGGGACTGAGGTTGCTGAGGTGGTTAAAAAGCTCCTTGGTGGCAAGCCCCTGTGGGTGGATGAGATCCACCCAGAGTTTCTTAAGGCCAGAGTTTCTTAAGGCCCTGGATGCTGTGGAGCTGTCCTGGCTGACACGTCTCTGCACATCAGGGACAGTGCCTCTGGACTGGCAGACTGGGGAAGTGGTCCCCCTTTTTAAGAAGGGAGACCGGAGGATGTGTTATAGAGCTGACGAGCTCTATACCCTCTTTGGGTTCCTGGAGGGGGTTTGCCCAACTAGTCTATATGTGCTTTGTGGACTTGGAAAAGGCATCGACAATGTTCCCCAGGGGCTCCTGTAGGGTGTACTCCGGGAGTATGGTGTACTGGACCCCCTTGTACGAGCTGTCCGATCCCTGTACGACAGGGGTCAGAGCTCAGTTTGCATTGCCGGCTGTAAGTGGGATGCGTTTCCAGTGGAGGTTGGATTACGCCAAGGCTGCCCTTTGTCACGATTCTGTTTGCAACTTTTATGGACAGAATTTCTAGGTGCAACCGAGGTGTTGAGGGGATCCGATTCGGTGACTTCAGGACTGGGTCTCTGCTTTATGTGGTCCTGTTGGTGTCATCTGGCTGCGATCTCCAGCTCTCGCTTAAGTGATTTGCAGCCGTAATGCAGACTCTGCGCTGACCTGCTGTGGTGAAGAAGAAGCTGAGCCAGAAGGCAAGGTTCTCATTTACCAGTTGATCCATGATCTTACCCTCACCTATGGTCATGAGCTGTGGGTGGTGACCGAAATGACGAGATCTCGCATAAAGCTGCTGAAATTACTTCCCTCTGCAGGGTGGCCAGGCTGTCCCTTAGAGAAGGAGAAGCTCAGTCATCCGGGAGGGGCTAAGAGTAAAGCTGCTGCTCCTCCGTATCAAGAGGAGCCAGTTGAGGTGGCTCGGGCATCTGGTCAGGATGCCACCCGGACACCTCCCCGGTGAGGTGTTCAGCTGGCCTGGGAACGCCTTGGGATTTCCCCTGCAGTTGGCAAATATGACTAGGGAGAGGGAAGTCTGGGCTTCTCTGCTTAGGCTGCTGCCCCTGCGACTCAAGCCTGGATAAGCGGAAGAAAATGCTTTTATGGATAGATGACTATGAAAATAATTATTATACACTTTTTTTTCCTTACAAAACTTTTTCACCTCCAAGGTTGCATATTTTCTTGCACTGAATAAACCCACAAATCCAACTCCATACCGATAGCATTGTTTCCTGGGAGCAGCTTGTACTTATTGAACGGAATGACAGTGGACAGTCAAGTAGGTTAGCAAGAACTAAAAGAATAAAGTCAATGCTTTTTCATTTCTTAATACAGAGATTTTGCGTAACATTTTTGCAGACAAATTGCTGTTCTGTGTGACACATTCAACTCTATAGTGTTTCTACCCTCAATGGTTCATTGAGCTTCTTTGCTTGGTCCTGCATGTAAACGTAGAAAAATGTGTATTAGGCACATTTTGGCTTACACAGAGCAGAATTATAAACACAAGGTATAACTATTGTAAGCGTGGTCTATAAGTTTTCTTAGTATGTGCTTAGAAGCTTTATGCTGTTCCTCTCTTAGTTTAACTAGTAACAGGAACAGTGCATGACATAAAGATAAAAATGTTTTTGTTTTTTTTGTTGGGCACAGTCATTTTACAGAAACAAAGAGATAAATTGAAATTCTAAAGCTTTCAAACTTAGAAGGCACATGAGCAAACTAGCCTGCCTCTGTGGCTGTTGCCTAGCTACTGAATTCATGCTATTTCTTTTCCTTTTAGTTTGTAGTACAAAGTCACAACTTGAATGGAGCTGATTGAAAACATCCAAGAAAGCATATGAATGTCATACATTTATGTTTTTACATTTTCTAGACTTTTTAGGTCTTTATTCTTTTCTAGTTAATGTGAACCACCTTAAATAATCTTTCACTTTGCACAGCCTATTTGAGCTTAAAAGATATTGAGTTTAAAGAGTTGATTTTTTCATTAAATAATCTCAGCACAAAGCAGCCTGACACAACAGATTTGCAAGCAAATACTTTAACCACAATCAAATATTTGCTCAGTCTAAGGCATCTTTATTCTCCGACACAGTCCAACTGCATATGTTGTAAATCTTGGTTATATTCAATGTTATATCATCCTCTCCAGGATGGTGTCTCTGTTTGCTTGCCTTTATAATCTGCCAGTTCATTTTCCACAAAGTACTTGTCCTCTTCTACTTTGCTTTCCTATTCAACCACAGTATTTTGTTGTCCTTCTGATTTGCCCATTCAAAGTGTGAGCGGTTAAAAAGCTAAGGACAAACACATGAAAAATAGTCACCAAGAGCAGTGTGCAGCAGCTGCTGTGTTGACTATTGAAAAGTTGTGGGTGAAACTTAGCCTGTGCCAAAACTGTATATGGATTGTAAAAATAAAAATCTCTTTAAACATTCAGTATAGGCTGCACAATAAATATGTTTAGCAACCCCAATAATGTTAGTCTGTCCTTCTCTGAGGATTCAGAGTGCAAGCTGAGACTCGATGGTTGAAATGTGGAGAGAGGATCCAAAAGAAATAGAAGATGAGTCGGATTTGCAGTAGGTGCATCACATAGTTTATATCTGTTTGTGTTGATCAATTCTGTTCTCATTACTCATCAGTAGTTCAGAATTTCTGTTTAGAGTCATGCTTGTGTTTGGTTTTGTATTTGAATAGTCCTTTTTGATTTTAATACTTTTCATCACGTAATTACAGTATTTGGAACCTTTGATGGAAACTTTATGAAAGGTTTGTTTTGCACAAACAGTAAAGAGATAAGACTTGGAGGTCTTTTGCAAGTTGAAGGTTAGTTGGAAAATTTGAAGTGCTCGCTGTTTTCTTCATTAAAAGGTCGAGGTTCAGTAGTGTCAGAGGGAATAAAATGCAAAGCATCTGGTCTACTGATTTTTTTACATGACAGATGATAAGTTATTTTATAAAGTAAAACTAAAAGGAAAAACATGTTTAGAGAAAAAAGGACAGAGGATTAAAGAAAACACTTGACAGCAAAGTAAAGCAGCCCGTTGATACTAAACTGGGTTTGTAAATAGAGGTTGGTATATTGTCATTTAGCTAGCAAACATTTGAAGCTGACATTTACTTAATGAAGAGAGATGGTAATCTGGGGGACGAGAGCACATCTAGAACCCACTCTTGTTTCCTCCTCTGCATGGTTAACCTTTGCATTTCTAACGGGGCTTGCTGAATATGTTGATGAAATTAGCCCTTTCAGATTTGTTTGGGTGGTGTTTGTAAGTCAGGTGCAGCCCTGGGCAGATGGCGCTCGCAGGAGCGTAGAAGGTTCACTTGATATTCATCAGGAGAGCTGACCTCTGCCATGATGCATTCAAGCAACCTGCAAACTTCACTCAGTGTTCCCCTCTGCATAATGAATGAATGCATGAACTCAGAATCAAGGTAGTCATGGCAGCTCAGTTTCATCTGAGCCGCATGACCATCATGCTGTAGCTGGATAATGCCTGTATGTGGTTTTGAAGAAAGAACACTGATTCTGGCATCTTATTGAGACATCTTATTAATTGTCACCATGTCTTAGAAAAAAAACACATACTTCCAATAAACCAATTGGTTTCTGTCTGGAAACAAAATATGAAAAAAGCTTGAGTCAGTTCTTGTGTAGGAAATCCTTGACATTTGGCAGAAAACTCTTAATCCTTCTCATTGTCTTCAAATCTTGATTTAATGAAGTTATATCAATGCGTTCAACCTAAAATTTTTCCATCTTTCACAATATTGTTCTATTCCTTCCTTCTCGCTTCCTCTTCCTTCCTTTCTTAAAATGATATCGGAATCTTCACAATGTTTTTATAAGAGGCTGCTAAACCAATGTTGAACTGCCAATCAGATTGTCTACACTATATGACAGCATACTAGATAAATACATAAAAATACTATAATATGTGATGTGCAGAAGCAAAAGGTTTTCCTGAAGCAGATAAGAGGTACACAAACACGCTCCGATGCACACATGCAGACATATTTGTTACAGGTCAGAATAAAACCTGATGAGGTGAGCCTTGTCAACTGCAATGAGCTTTATTGTTCTCACACACTCTCATACAGGCAAACACACCTGGTTCACTGTATGTATGGATGTGATACCTGTGAGAATGTGTCACCTTGCACTGTTCCCACTGCATCAGTGAATTGGATCAGGGCTCTCTGCTGTGTGTGTTCATGTCTTTGTGGTGGCAAAATATATTTGTGGTTTCTACATTTTTGTGTTATTACTGTCTTATTACCTTTAAAAGATGTGCCAACACTCTGTTTTTCACCACTGAAAAAATAGTGTTGTCCATGACTAAGTGCATGCTTGTCTGTGTTTGTGAAAAGATGAAGGAAAGGGGTGATCCAGGACAGGTGCTTTAGGAGAACCCTTTGACTCTTTGTCTCTTCACTAATTAAGTTTAGGGTCTTTAAAGTGCATATGTAGAATGTGTGTACCTGCATCTGCCTATCCATGGGAAAGCTTTGCCTTTTCCACTCCTTTATCCTCTGATTATCTCTTTTTAAGAACAGATGTGGTAGAAATTCAAACAAAGCTCTTCAAACATTACAAACTCCTAATTCAAAATAACCAGTTTAATCATTTAAAGTATTTCCAACGTTTCCTTCTTTTAGTTCCTGAATTTTAGTGACACTGGAAAAATCACTGGATGTGGAAAAAAATGTCAGATGAGCTTGACGTAGACGTGTTAAACATACATATTAATATGCTTTTAAATGCCAACTTCCGTTTGCAAGCAGAGAAAGTAACAATATCCATAACATGACAAACACTGACTGAAGCATGACTCATCATAAATTAATATAACAGCATTACTTTAAAAACAGGCTTCAACAACAGGAAAAGATCATTTCTTTGGACTGAAATTTGCTGCTTACCTGCACAAAGATAAGATTAGTAAGGATCATCCAGGTGTATACACACACAACCTGTGTGTCAGGCTTGAATTCGCCTCTCCTATGACATTATTGTCTTATAATATTCACTTTTGGTCGTTATGTGTCATTTACTAAAACATATTGATGTTATAGTTTTCTCTGAAAATCCATTATTTGAGAATTATGTTTTAGCTGTAAGATGTCCACAGCTTTGCAATGGAGGTGGTTTCTACCTTTGGAAATAGTTCTGTATCCACCAGCTTGGACCATGGTCTTCAGCCTGAGTGGGAGTAGTTGGCTAAAAGAAAAGAAGACGTAGGAAAAAGTATTTTAAGGATGATTCTGGTGTTGGTAATATTTTATTTTTCTGTTGTCACATGCCGAGACTCAGACATTTAGCTCTAATTTGTCTCTAATCCATACTATGAATCAGTTGTAGTCTGGTTGGCTGTTTGTTGCATATACTGATTAATATCAGTGCTAAGGCTTTTTTTTTTTTTACTTTTTAACTAAAGAACTCAAAAACTAGGTGCACCTAGTCCAAATTTACACTGTGTTTAAGCAAGCTGAATCGTGCCTGCCACCCACAAGCTATTTTCCACCTGCTGCCCACCTACATCAACAATAGTGAAGCAGAGCTGAGGATAAACATGAATGCAGACACAACAGAGTGCACATGGTGGCTACACTCATCAGATTAACCTTTCATCCACTCCAATAAGACCTGTTGTCTTTACCTGGAGCAGTCCGCATCCAACACAATGCAGACGCTGCACTGAAACAAAAGCAAGTTTCCTCCACACACTCTAATGTAACGACATTAGTTTTTGGCACTGAGAGGTGAGTTGCATCCTGAGTTCCAGGTCAGTGTAGGTCAACCGAGAAAACAACAACAACAAGCAAAAAACATCCAGCTCATACCTGAAAGTCTCTGCAACACAAGTCAGTGTCTTTGGATCGTGTTTGTTGAAGTGTTCAGAACACACTCTGGCAAAGGAACAAAACAGCTGGAATAGATCAAACTAAGATCAAACTAAAATGTTTCTGGTTTCAGAACTGAAATAAAGAAAAAGAAGTGGGAGCAAATGCTTGAGCAGCGTTTTTCTTCTCTAACAGCTGAGGCAAAGATCACAACATGTCATGTTTATTTAATTATTGGACGGGTTTTCATTTTGTGTGTGCACATGGTCTTCGACTTCTAGGTTTGTGACAGTCTTAGGCAGCCTTGTGTGCACTCTTCTTAACAGGTTTAACAAGAGATTTTCAATGGTGTAGGTGGCACTATTCATGTTTTATTCTCTAGGTGCTGTGAACAAGTCTCGGGAAAACTTTAGGACCTCAGTTTGACCTCCACTGTCTCTGTTAGCTGCCATCTTTTAATAATGATATGAATTACATTATGAATGGCATGGCCGCCTGAGTCCGAGCCAGTTGCTCTTTGCAGCTAGTAATTGGGACAAGGTTGAAAGTGAGCAAGGGACTGTGTAAATCTATGCTTGTTGCACTTTGCCTCTCCTAAAACTGCTCAGAAATAAGTCATTGGCCAAAAAGGCTAAATAATCTCTGGATCATGTCTTTTAAACTTTAGTATGACGATTCTGCTTTGTTAAATGTTCCTAAACCAAATAAATCTACCACAATGTGTTAATGCTTCTAAACTAAGAAAAATAAAGAGATTAAAAAAAAAGAATTACCACTGTTTCAAAAAAAATATGTTATCAGGGAAAGAGAACAACAGAGCGAATGAGGCCAGGAAAAGATCAAGTTTCTCAGCAGCTCTGTACCCTAATCCTGGATTTGGAAACGGGATGAGAAGAACATAGGTTGGTACAAACACAAGCAATTACTGCACCGACATAGAATTGGAGGGTGGAGGGAGATCAGCTCGATGGGAAATAGGGGATCTCATAGGTTGAAGGGGATGGTTAGGTGTGGGTGGGTGGATATAAATACCTGCAGTAGAGCAGGGCTGAAAAATGCGGAGGGTATGATAGATGCTGGCTTACTTGACTCTACGACTGTGAAAAAAGACACAGTTGTGATGTGGAAGCCTTAGAAAGAGATCTCTATTGCTAGGAAAAATTTACACCATTTTACATGAGCGGTTTTAAACTGAAGCAGAAGTTTTTTACTATTCATCTACAGGAGACTTTCTTTGAGGGTAGAATTGTGCCTGAAACTGTGAAGAGTTCTGGCAGAGGTGCTGACAACCATTATTTTTGATAAAAGAAAAGAAAGTTTTGCTCCTTACTTTTGTCATGTTCCCAAGTACTTAACGGACAGGTATGCTTGACTGAGGCAAGACAAAAAGGATAATACTTGAAGACGATGTTCAAGGTGTAAGACAGCAAGTCACAACCAGAAAAAGCAGCAAAAAGACAAGACAAGACAAAAAAAAAAGACGATAAAGAGCAGGAACAGAAGAATACAGATTACTAGAAGGAAAGACTAGAAAAGATAACAGAGAAATAAACCAACAATGACACAAAGACCAAATAAAGCAAAGTGAGGAGACGGTAAAGACTAAACAACTTGTTGACGGACGAACATCAGTTGCATTGGAACCATACCTAAAACCCAGATGAATATGGCATGTCAGGCATTTGGTGCCGACTCTTTCGCCCCACTGCCTGGAGATTCACCCTTGCCAATTCTGATGCACCACGGCTCTGCCAGTGACTGTCTACCGGCCACCTCCCATGCTCACAGCATGATCTCTGCAGGTAAAGTGGGCTTGAAATTTTTCTCCATCTTGTAATGTCATGCATAGTGTTATTCAATAACCCTCTTCCCTGCTGGAATTACCTCTAACTAATTTTTTTTTCTCCAATGACGGCTTTGTCTTTTGGAAATGAAGTGGAAAATAGGAGCTTAGACAGCCTAATTGGCATAAATATAATCCACATTGTGTTGTAATGATACTAAATCCCAACTGCAGAAAAGCAAGCCACTGACAATCAATCCAATCTTCCTCTTTAGGGAAAGGTAATGACACGGTTCTATCTCCTCTACTTTAACACACATGGCTATATGTTTTTCCTGTAGACCTACTTTTGTTCCAACTATACTCAACTTCTGCACCAGTGCCACAATCCTTAATGTGTTGTTTGAAGAAAACAAGGAGATAGAATAAATTGGAAAAATCAAATCCAATTTAAATGATGTACATATATCTAATGAGCTAGTCTGGCCCAGTTGTCAGTGGATAATTGTTGTGGGGATGTCTTCTCAGTATAACCAACTCCCCAAGCTCTTTGTTGTGATGTGTAGAAAAGCTCCTCAGAATTTCAGCGCCTGCAGATTGTTATAACCTAGACAGGATCAGATCATGCAGGATATTATTTGTATGATATTATCATATAACCAGAGGGTAAAGATGGCTTGTAAAAATGGATTTCTCACTCAGGCCACACAAGAGAGCGCCTATGAATGATCAAATTCCTAAATCTTCCAATTATGGCAGGATTGTCTTCAGTGCTACGGGGTTTTGATGTTTTTTTAAACATTTTCAGTGGTGCTTTGTCAACTCAGAGTGCATCTTAACAAAACCACTGAGCCCTCATTACTGCCTGGAGTGAGCTCCAAACTGCAGAAAGACGAATACATGAATAATTATATAATTAGCAGCAAACGTGAACATTCAGAGTGACATGTAAATCAGTCGATTTTAAGAAAAGTCATCATCAAAGCATGCATCTGTGTTTGCTGCCACATCTGCACTTCAAATGGCCTGATGTTACAAGGTGAAATATGTCAGATGCAGTATTGTAGTGATGTACCTGTATCCATTTCTGTCATAACCAATATCTCTCTCCGTCACCATAAAAGAACAAATTTATTCAAATCCGATAGTTACTAAAAGCTGTCTAAAAGGATTCATATTATTTTTTTTATAAGAGAATTAAGACAGTGACCCTGTGATGGACTGGTGACCTGTTCAGTGTGTACCTGTCTCTCACCTACTGAGATAAGCTCCAGCTTCCCAGCAACCTTGAATTGGACAAAGAGGTGTAGAAAATAAATGAATGAATAAAGTAAGATAAGGGTCTTTATGGTAAAAAAAAAATTCAGCATCTCTTAGAATTTATATCAGCAGTTTTTATGTTAATTCAGAGACAAATCATTCCATAAAATCAGATTTATGCCAGCTCCGTGTAGTCAGTATGTTTGTGTTTAAACTGATAAATGAATCAAACACAACTCAGCTTTACATTTAGTTCAAAACAGTATTAAGACATTTGACTAAAACGTCTCTTAAGTTCTTAGTTTTCTCATTTTTGTTCAGGTTGTAACAATTATTGTCTTCATCAGTGTCGTCGGGGCTGTCACTGGGTCAGAGCTCCAAGCGCCCCCACATGCACCTGTCCACTTCTTCCCTCGGCAATGCGCTCGGTAATACCCCTCCAAGCTTACATTACCCTGTCACCCCCTGTCACTACAGCAACCAGCAGGCCACTTATGGGATGATGACAGGTAAGTGAGGGTGTCAGTAGGAGGTGGTTTATTGGTTACTTGATCAACAAAATAAGTAAATCATTATGGTATGGCAGTGATGTTCAGCCTGATTAACGCAGGTTCACAAAGTGTCCCGTTTGGATCCATCAGGTTCAGACTTGTGTTCAGAGGCAAAACATCTGACATCACTGATTTTTTTTTTCCATGTTAACATTGATAGCTGTCTTAGAAGTTTGATGCTGATTAGCAGGCAGGCAATGGCAATGAGGTTATAGAGTGATGACACAATCTGTGGCTCTCTCCCTCTTTCTCTGCAGCTCAGGAGATGCTTTCTGCCAGCATATCTCAGACTCGGATCCTGCAAACCTGCGGTGTCCCTCACCCTAACATGGTGAGTGGCACGAACCCATTGCAAGGTAAAGAAATTATTCACACTTCCCACTGAAGCACACACACACTCACTCACCTGCAGTTAATTCTAGTAAATTGTGCAGAAAATGTGTTTACTTTTAATTAACTTTTGTATTTGGTACCAGTTAGATTTAATTTTAGCCTTGATTACCTTCTTTTTTTTTTTAAGCTCTTTCTCCTCTAATTAAGTGAATTGAAAGTAGACTTAAACATTGACAGATGGAAGCACAAGATTCAATCCAGTGATCACCTTTTTATAATTATCAAAAGCTGTTTTGTTGTCATTATCGTAAACAGATTTTATGATAACCAAAATTTAAAGCATGTGTCTTTGAGAAGGGGATTTTATTCATTTCATATTTTTTAAATGAATAATCATTAAAACCTGAAACTGGGAAAAAAAACAAAAACGTCTTTTTTAGGAAACTGAAAATGCCAAACTTGTTTGGAATATAAACTTAATTTCCCTCTTTGGAAGCACAAGATTACCTAAAATACCTTTTTTTTTTTTTTAAATAAAAGAACACATAAGAGACAAAAATAAAAACCCTTCAAGGTCTGAATTAGGTTAGGAAGAATTAAACTTTTGATGTTTTGATTTGACTTTGTCAAGGGACTCAAGATCACAAAAAATATCTTGAACATTTTTAAAAAATTACACATTCAGTCAAAACAGTTCAAAATAGGACTTTTTGCCCTGGAAGCATTGAACAACTCCAATAAATGGTCTAGTGAAACAGCTATCCATGGTGTCACAGGTTGCTCTTAAAGACATTAGAATCAAATTAAACAGGCGTTGTCTTTCATTACCACCAGGAAAAAGGCTCATTTGTCACCTAAATGATCTCAGTCTCTCCACTGAGTAATCAAATGGCAAAATGAACAAAATGAAGGCATTACAAATAGACCCGTCTACATCCTTTGTCTTCAGCATGAGGGATGTAATTAGGGATTCAAATTAATGTGTTAGCAATTACCAGATTGGCGAATCATTTCATGAAACAGTCTCCTTAGGAAATGTAGTGAGGCTTGTGATGTGCTTGTGAAAAGTCCCTTCTGAAGAATATCAACACAACTCCTGTTCAAAGAGTTCATCAGAAGTAGTTAGCAGTAGATTTTCCCTAAATAATAAGTTAATATTATTAAACCCAAGTTGAGTTACAAGGACTGAGATCAGAGGCAAAAACTAACTTATTTTCTAAAACCTGCATTTATTCATGTTCATCAATGGATCATATGAAGTATAATATGTAGATTATATGTAGGCTGCACAGTGTGGTGGTTTGCCTCGCTCATAGAAGCCTGCTGCTTCGAACCTTGGCTGGGGAGAAGTTTGACTAGTAGTCTTTCTGTGTGGAGTTTGCATGTTCTGCCAGTGTATCCGTGGGTTCTCTCCAGGCACTCTCCACACTCCAAAGACATGCATAAATTATTCATTGGTCACCCTAAATTCTCTATAGGACTGAATGTAAGTTTGAATGATTGTTTATCTCTGTTCATCTCCTGCTACAGACTGGTGACCTCATCAGTGTGTACCCTGCTTTTTGTCTGCTTCCCCACGGCGCTTCATTTTAAATAAGGAATAGATAGAATGGATGTATCCAAATTTAATAAATCAACTAATAAAACTGATGCAAGTTGAAACAAAACAATGTGAATTGTTTTTGCACAGCTTAAGTGTGCTGCTGTATTACATGCAGAATGTGGTTGAATTAAATCAGAATTTTCCTCATGTTGTCTGGACGGCAGCATAATGTCCCAAAATAAATCTACGTATCTTTTAGCATTAATGGTGCCTTCAAAGATGAGCAATATGTTATCCCAATGATAATTTGTTAACAAGACAGTTTTCCTCTTTGCCTCAGTCCTTCTTAAATGAGCTCCGACACAAAGGTGACCTTGTCTCCCCGCTTTTTTTTTTTTTTTTTTTTTTTTTTACTTGTGTCAATGTCGCAGTCACAAATTGTTCTCACTAGAGATGTAAGTGTATGTTGTTCAACACTTTAGGGGTCAGCATACATATTTCAGAACTGTTTGGTCTTTGCACTGCAGAGAGATAGTTCCATATTGTTGGAAGCCTATTTATGATACAATGGTAAGACAAACGTTTATTTGTACAGCATATTTTATGTATAAGACCATTGAAAGTCCTTTATACAAAACATTAAAAGCATTACAGCTGAATGCAGGAGAGGCATTAAACAAGTACAAGTTAAACTTGTAAGTTTTGTTTTCTCCCTGTAAATCATACCTTGGTGATGTTTGCCTCCTAGAAGCTTCTTACTGTTTTTAGAACTACAAGATTTTCCAGGTTTTCTGAAATATGTTTGATAAGATAAAAAAAAAAAAAATCTATTCCCTTTCCATGAAAATATCACACATTCATCACATTAAAGACATATTACATATAACATTTTGCATTTAACTGGCTAATTTCTGTTTTAAACTGGTTTCCACCAGTTCTGGAAACAGGTTAAATCCACTTTATTATTAACCCTTTAACACCCTTTGTTGCTCTTTTTGATCTAATTCGTTTATGTTCTGATGCAGAAAGGAACTTTTTTTCTATTAAAGCAACAACATCGTATTTTAAACAGACCGCTTCCTACCCAGCTAACCATAAAAGATTTTATAGCTTGACATTTTCATCAGCAGCTACTTTTAAAGGCAGACAGAGCATCAAAGAAAGAAAGTGAATATTGGCACAAAATGCAGAAATAATGCTCCAAATGAATGCAAATGTGGATTCTATATGCTGTATCTATAAACACGTATATGGCTGTTGAGGCACTGGAAATAAAAGAATGGGGTTTTATTAAAACTTACTGCTACCAGGAGAATTGCTATCAGTGCAGCTTTCACTGTAGCAGCCGTGTGTGCTTGTCAGTTTGCATCCTCTCTGGCTTTCCTCTGGGCTTTGCTCGGGGATTGTGCATGTGTACAACAGCTGGAGGGTCTATGTACATGCACAAAAAAGGGCAAGAGAGGAGCTTTTACACAACCAGCGAGCCCACCTGTGTAATGAGTGGGGCTTGCTGCTCGGTCCGTCTGCATATCACAAACAGCTGCTGTGTTGTTGTAGCATAGCTGTTTCCCTATGGGAAACAGCTATGCTACAGCTATGCTCCTAGGCTGACTCCAGGTGAGTCAGCCTAGGAGGGCCGTTGATGTGCACAGGGAAATTATGCTTTTCTGACACTGATTTTAGGAGCAGCGGACACCAATTTAAAAGACAACTGTCAAGTTTTTTAGAAACTACTTTGAAAACTAAAGGTTATTGCCAGAGAGACATATTCTGCATCTATTACTGTAAAAGGTATTTCAAGAGAGAGACAGAAACCCCAACCTTTCAGTGATGCCTTGAGTACAAGAGAAAATCACTGATGCATACGGTTTGGAATCAGAAGCTCTCCAGGTTATGCAGCATCCAGCTGAACATTTCAAAGGGTCAGTGATAGCATCCTCTCCTCATCTATGCTTTTGGAAAAAGAGTCATTTAAAACAGGCTGAGAGTTATTACAGCATTTAGAATTTGTGCCATTATATCCTACTTTGTGTTGACTTTAACAGCTCCAGAGACAACAATGACTCAAATATTACAATTGTCCTGGAAGAGTTTAATGGATCTGAGATTCTACAGCAGCTTTTGTTGCAGCCTGTCATCTCAGGTTCAATAGGAAATATTTGCTCTTTGCTAAATATGCTCCATTTAATGACAGGAAGAACTGGTGGAGTTACAGCTTCATTTGATTGGATGAGTAAGAAACTACAACAGTCATTGCTCTGAAAAAAGTCAAGATAGTTGTATTGATAATCAAGTGAATTGCTGTTGATCTGCCAAACTTTTCTGTCAGTGATAAAGTGTGGAAGGAAATAATCCATTGCACTATTTTGACAAAATGGAGTTCAATAGCATAAACATTAAACATGCCAACTGCCTGTGAATCGTAAATAAAGATATCACGCAACTCTACTTGGTGACAAAATCAGAAATAGCAACACTGGTCTACAGCAAAAAACACGGCAGTATTTAAAAGTCTAAAAAGATACAGTTTGTACAAATAATACATTTTTCCTACTCTGTTCCCAACTTACATGCATACTCTTTCTGTCAATATAATTAAGTTTATCAAGAATTTCTGAAAATAAACCTCCCTAGAGGCATCTCTGCTACGTGGCTTGAGAATTTTAAAACAAAGTTGCCAATATTGTTTCTAATTATGGCAATTATTGTGTTGTTTTCGCATTATAAATGGTCATCCTGAACAGAGTAGTAACATTGTTGTATTTAGCTGATTGTTAAAATGAATATGAGTGTATTTGCCTCTATGTGTGCCATGTGATGGATTGGTAACCTGTCCAGGATGTAGTGAAGAAAAAACATGGCTGGAGAGAAGGTTCCCTCAATAGACATACACAATAAACTTTAACCTTTGTAATAGTCACATAAGAAAAACATTTTTTTCCAAATTTTTATAACTGTTTTCTAATATCCTGAGATTAAACAAGGGATGCTTATTATCCCCCCAATTTACTGGATCTATGAACTCAGCTTTTGCAGGAGTTTCACAGTTTGCACTGCAACCCCATTGACACAAGAGGGGAGTGTTGCATTGCTCATTATGGGTCCTGCACCCTTCCAACAATAGGTTATAATTGGTATATTTTAGTATAATCTCAATGAAAAAGGATTCAGTGGATCTGTCAATGGCCTAATGTTACCCTGATACTGATGCCACTGATATTACAACGTAATAAAAATTATATGTATTCACATATATGCAATTATTCTGCACAGCTTTTCCAAATGCAGCTGTGGTGATACAACGGATCTGATCACATTCCAAATTTTAATTAATCTTCCACCCATATAGTACTCTGGCAGTCATCTGTCACTAATCTGTCATCAGTGATTAGCAGCGAGCGCCATCATCTCCTCTCCGTCTGACAACTCAACATCGGCAGCCACCTGCAGAAGTAATAATAATAATTGGAAAAATTGAGCTAAAAGCCTGTGGCATGCAGCAGAAGTAATGCAGGGCTGTTTTAATGTAACTGTCCAGTCTGTACTCCAGTCTAATAGAGAGCCTTTAAAATAAGTAGAGGAAGGAAACTCAGGCTTGTGAAACACAACTGAAACAAGGGGTCAGAGGAAACTGTAGGAGTTTGTTAAATTATGGGTAAACTGGAGTTTATTGTGTTCAGTGACAGTGAAAAGAATAGCTAATCACCAAGCTCCTGAAACCACATTCAGTTTATTTTAGCACTCATGTCACATACAACCATTTTCAGACTGGGATGACTGCTTCTGTCAGAAAATGGAACTGGCTCAGGTGTCACCCAAGTATGCAGCTTCAAAGAGAGATATTATTTCCAACAGATATCTGCATAAACACAAAACTGATGAGGGGTTGTGTCTACCTGTAGGCGGAATAATGGTAGCTTAAGTCTTTTTGATGTTTCACAAGCTAAGAGGAGGCAGAAGAAAATGATGGGATATTGAGTGTTACAGTTTCAACTTTTATTTCACGAGAGAATGGAAATTGTCATTTTGGGCATTTTTCTGAAAAATAAAAACAAATATATATGGGACTTGTGGCCATGGAGCTTTTAAACCCTTTCTGACTGTCTAAAGGCATCCCTTGTGTTTCACACTTTTAATGTTTCGTTTCTTTCTGTCCTGTCATTCTCTCTCCAGGGTCTCTGACTCCATGCATATACAAGTTTCCGGATCATGGGCTAAGTAGCAGTTCTTGTGCATTGGGTCACGGTTTCTCCACTTTACCTTCTGCCCTGCTCCCAGCTGATGAAGCCCCTGGGGGACACAGTGTGGAGGTAAAAACCGACACCCAGAGGAAAAGCATGCGAGACCAAGAGGATGCTCCCGCCATGGATTCCCCGCAGATACGAGAGCTGGAAATGTTTGCAAACGACTTTAAAATACGCAGGATCAAGCTTGGTGAGTGTAACTTGAAATAACTTTTCCAACTGCAGTACTGGCTTGCTTAAATCTAACAGCTTTTGTTTTGGTTTTGTTTTGTTTATTTCTTCAGAGGTCGGAGGTCATGTATTGGTCGGGTTGTCTATCTGTCTGTCAGTAACATAAGTCAAAAAGTTGTGGATGAATTTTGATTAAACTTTCAGGAAATCTCAGAAACTGAATAAGTGATTAGTTTTTGAGGATGATCTGGATCACTGCCTGGATCCAAGAATTTTTTTAAAGGATTATTTACTCTGGGGAGACAGAGATAGTTTACCATTAGAGTTTCTTACTCAAAAATAATGCCCATGTTGGCAAAAATAAAAGAAAAAAACCCACAATGGTTTTGCGGAGGTCTGCGCTCTCTGAGTGCTTCTAGTTTATATATTTTTTTGTTTGCACCCACCTCGCTTATCCTGTTTGAGTATGACGTATGAAGTTTTTCTATTCCTGTTTCATTTTGACCCCAGGCTACACTCAGACTAATGTAGGCGAGGCTCTCGCTGCAGTGCACGGCTCCGAGTTCAGCCAGACCACGATCTGCCGCTTTGAAAATTTGCAGCTGAGCTTTAAGAATGCCTGCAAACTCAAGGCCATTCTGGCTAAGTGGCTTGACGAAGCTGAGCTGGCTGGCGGTGAGTCACACGCTTCCACCGTATCAACCCCCATAAGAGTGTTTATTTAAGGCTGGTGTAATCTTTATCCATCTCAATGAGGTTTAACCCGCACTTTTGATTCAGAGAGGTAGTATTTTATAGAAAAAACAGCTTGAGATAGAAAGGTTAAGACACTCAAGAAATATTTTGATCTATTTCACCTCAGTAACATGTTTTTTCAGACTTGTAGAAAGATAACAGCGGCATTACACATTTAATGTCTGCAATTTCACATTCTATGTTTTTTAAAGCTACTTTCTCTGTTTTTTTTTCTTTTTTTCTCACTCTGAGCCAAACATCACAAGCGCAAAGGCACCTACACAAACCAAACTTTGTTTAGACTGTTTCGCTTGAGAAGATTTTTTTATAGAAGGTTCCTTTAAATTTAACCTGACTTGTATAACATGTCATTTTAAACAATAGTGAAATATTTTCTTTCTGGCTGTTTAGAGTGCTCTGGATTTGTTGAATAATGACAACAAACATGAAAATTTCTTATTTTAAAAAAAATCTGACTGCATGCAACAAAATGCAGAAGGATTTTGAACCTGACGTCATGAAACCTGGATGAAGACGTTTGCAAATTATTAGGTTTTTATATAGATAACACTTTATTAACATACTAAAAGTGAATGATAATTTTTTACACAACAAAATAGAGCGCAAAAGTCTAATTTTATTCAGGGAGTTACTTCCACAATACTTCCACATGTATTAATGTTGCAAAAAAAAAAACAAGCACTCTACTGCTCATTTCTTTCTGTTTTTTTCTATACTAAATGTTTAGTTTTATCTGATATCAAAACAAAAACAGTCTGCTGTGATAAACATGACACCTCCAACCATGTGCCACAAAACTGGTATTTAAAGTGTCAGTCATTTTCCTGTGATTCATCAGTTAGGTAATCATTTTATTACTTGATCATCCAGACTTAAAGAGATTCCCTTGAACTGTGAGTGTCGATACTTTTCTGTCATTAGTGAAATCCGAGGTTTGCTAAATTAACTGTATTTTTTACATTCCTGCAGCTTTGTACAATGATAAAATAGGAATAAATGAGCGAAAGAGGAAAAGGAGAACAACTATCAGGTGTGTATTGTGTGGACCAAACATTCAAAATCTACTCTTCAAATAGTTCATCTTTACATCATGTCTTGTTGTTTCTTTGCTGTCTCTTGTTTGATATGGCAGTCTTGGAGCCAAAGAGGCCCTGGAGCGCAGCTTTGTTGAGAAAAGTAAACCGTCGTCTCAGGAGATAGCCCGAATAGCCAAAGGCCTCCACCTGGAGAAGGAGGTGGTTCGAGTCTGGTTCTGCAACAGACGCCAAAGGGAGAAACGTGTGAAAACCAGCCTCAACCTCAACTCCTGTTTGACCAAAATCACCCCAACCTGCATCGCACAAATGAGCAAAACACAAAGACCAATGGCATAATTTAATGTTCAGATAAAGAGCAATAGTCAGTTTCGTTTCAGGCTCCTGCATGACAACAGCTTGTAGGATACATTATTTTTTACACAATATGCAAAAGCAGTAGCTGTAGTGTGACTCGGGGGCATTCACTCAACAAGAAACAACAAAAACAAAACACTAAAAATAATTCCCCCACCTTCTAGTCAGTAAAATTGGTGGACAAAACAATTTTATTCAGGTAAACATTCATATCTGTCAGGTAAATACAAATAAAAACAAAAAAAAACACTCCATGATTATGTAGCAACAATGCATAACAGTCTCAGCTGCAAATGTCAGACAAATTTACACACACAAACACACACACATCGGTTGTTGTAGTTTTCCAGTGTCGTGTGTATGTTATGTCTGTCCTTATTTACTTACAGAAAGGCTTTCCTGCAGTATTTCAGTAAGCCACATTGTCCCACAGAAAATGCAATTTTGAAAAAGATGAATGTCAAAGAAAACAGCAATAATTAGTTTCTGCTGTTTGAAGTTGAAACTGTGAAGATTGAAAAGCAAGAGGGAAACACTGCAGCTCCCTGCCCTGACATTTTAAATGTACTGAACCTTGCCTGTGCCATGTTTGCTCTGTGAACGCTGAAAGTCTATTAAGCACACAGACTAAATGTAATTTCACCCATAAGCACCAGAGTGCAGACAAGTGCTTGAAAGATCAGCTCTGCCTCCTGTAAACATTAATACTGTTGGGAAAGTGGACATTCAGTGGTTGTGAAGATGAAGAAGTTTCAACATGAAAACAACCAGGATTTAACCAATTTGACTTTTTTTTTTTTTTTTCATTTTTGTCGTATTGTAATTCAAGCTGGTATTTGTGTGCTCTTTATAATTATTGTTTTGTTTAAAACAAATGTTTTAATTTCATGTAGCTGTAGTCCAACAACCTATTTATTTGAGAGCTAATATATTGTGTTGATCTACCTTGCTGCATGCAACCTCTTTGATTTACGGTTTGAAGTCACGGCATGAAACTTTTTGACAGAAAACGGATGTGATGTCAGCGATCTGCCTCGACAAAAAGGAACATCAGTCAAGACTCTGACCTGTTTCTCATGAGTGATGTGAAATGTCTTAATAATGAGGATAAACAAGCTCAAACATCCTCTTAAGAGAAAGTGTACCAAAGTGCGCACAGTGTATTCCACACAACGCCCATTTGGGGTGAATCTTGTTTTCAGAAGAGGCTAACGTTGATTAATTTAATAAAAGTTAAATGAGAATGTTAAAAAAAAAGAAAAAAGTCTATATTCATGCCGAAGATGTACTCAGGGAAGCCAAAATGCCTCATTTCATCTATGAAACTGATCCAGCCCCAGACACTGTAAGGTACATCAGTTCAAACAGTAAATTGTGTTTTATGAAGAACTCCCATTCATGTGCCAAGTCTCATGCTTTATTACCACATTACCAAATCAATACTTAGATTAGGAGGACAAAGATTCATGAATAAAACCACAGGAAAGCTTCATACAGGAACACAGTTTCCACAGTGACTTACGTTTGGCTTGGCAAGTTAAGTACTGTCAGGGGAAATAAATGAAGCACTGTCATGGACTGCTGCTTGATACACTTCTTGGGGTGGATAGTGGAAAGTGAAGGCTGGGGAAATACTTAAGATGAAGCTACTAAGAAGCTTAAGCAAGTCTTTCTGCTGCCTTCGCCTTATTGCTGCTGCACCAGAAGATACTGACTTTTTTTTTTATTTAAGTCATTCACTGAACTTTGTCTTTGGAAAAGAGATAAAAGGTTAAAGCTAAAACTAAAATTTTGAGAAAAATGTTAATCTGTTTTTCAATAAATGACCAGCTGCATTAGTGCAAATCTACTCAAGTAAATGTATGCGTCAGTTTTTTCAGTCTCTGTCCTTGAAGCACCACACTGGCTACTTTATAAACTTTTATCAGGTTTACTACCAACCACACTTCTCACCCAGCACAAGCCATTGGATCTATCCAGTTCTGTAGAATCTTTAAATAAAGGTAAAACTTGTAGAATTTAATCACTTACAGTGATTGTAAGTTAAGGAATATTAACGTGTATTGATATGCTACATCGACTTTACATTTTTATGATGTACATCATTTATAAGGAGCTAAATCCTAAAGAAAAAAGCCTTAAGATAAAAAAAAAAAAAAAATCACAAAGGAAGATTTTACAATTGTACCTGAAGAAACTTTATTCCTTACAAAAGCCATAAACCTTTTACAGAGTCAATTTACAATGAATGAAAAGTAAACAGAATAGGAGTTAAAACATACAATATCCTATCAATGGAATTGCACTCAGAAGTCAAAATCTGTCAAAGCCTCCGTTCTGCTCACAATGACAACAGACTGGTACAAAGCAGAGGAACAAATGATCTGCAAAAGAATAAATGCATTGTATAAGTTGTACATGTCATACACATGCAAGACACATTTTCTGTTGTATTGGCAACAGGAACTGATATAGAAACACAAAGGCCAGAGAGAAAGAAAGACAGCAGTACAATGAGCAGATGTTGCTGTCACTCTCACAAGGCCTGAAGCTGCTGACAAGAAAGAAAAACAAAAAACAAAATCACTCCTCAGAAAGTCAGCTTCAGCTCCAGAGAGGGGGAAAACATACTGTATATCACAGTGTCATTTTAGCATACACTTCCATTATGTTATAGCTGTAGTGTGCAGTTGTTGTGATTGAGGCAGCTTAAAACAACCCATGACAGTAACTGCACAGCAGCTGAAAGGAAAGAGGGACTGCAGGACTGGTGCCATCTCACAATCGCTGTTTAAATCAAACCTCAACCATGAGGACAAAATTCTACTTGATTCCTCAGATTACATCAGACAACTGATTCAAAACCCTGCCAGTCTGTCATTATTCTTAATTTGTGTTCAAGTTTTCTTTAACGGCATTACATCATACGTTTGCCTCACTACATCATGCAAGTTACATTAGGTGCATATATCTGATTCCAGTTTCTGTTGTAGTTCTCGGTAATTAACTAAATGGTCGACCAGTGTTTTCATTTGCATGATGACAGTGATCAGTTGTGTGATGATTCCTTTGTAAGTTAAAGCAATTGAGCAAAGATGGGGGAATCAAACTGAGGTGTTCCCAGCAAAATACAATTATGTCCAAAGAGGGCCTTAATGGAGCTAGTTTGCCTCAGAGAATGTGAATCAGATCGTTATAAATTAACCAATGACAGAGATAGTTTAAGCAGAAAAAACACTAATTCCATCTGCTTATTGACAACCCCCAAAGCTCTTTTTAATTACAATGTTTTATTCATTAAAACTTGTCGGAAAAGATCATCCATCTTCAATAGCAAAGAAAACAAAAACTGATAGAGAACAGGAAAAAAAAAAAAAAAAAACAAGTTCCAAGCTCAAATATGTAATTGTAGCCCTTATTAACACAGATGAGGTGGAAAACATAGGTTTATGTGGTTCCTTAGGTTGAGCATTTATAATTATTTCTCTGTCAAGTTGTGGTCTTCCAATGTCGTAATAAATATTTTAAAATAACCAGATAAGATGTTCGGTCCCAATGATCCTAAGGCAACCTGCAGAAGATTGTGTAAAAATAAGTTAAAACATTTGTCTGTCTGCATGCCTCTGAATGCATGTGTGTATCTGTATTGTGTGAGTGTATGTTGCATTTACACCTGCAGTATTTGAACCATGACCAAACCAGTGTGTCTGACAGAGTCTGCATCAATCAGTTTTCATGTTGCACCCTTGACAATGTGAACATAAATACAAAATAGACAACTAGTCCACTCCCAAAGCACGGAGCTGTCTCTCAATCTCGTCGTCAGAGATGGTGGCTTGTTTAGAGGACGTGGCTCCAGGAACAGCCTTTCCAGCAGTTGGAGCTCTCACCATCTGGAATAATACATTGGAAGAAAAATCCCACTTGAAATCCGTTACTTCAAAGTAAAGACAGCAACCATGATTCCATCACAATGTGCCCACATTAACAGTATATCTAATCTAAGCTTCAGTAAGCATGTAAACGTTGACAGAGATCATTTCCAAACCTTTTCAGGTTTGTTGGTTTAGTCTTCTTCACTTAATTGGCCTAGTTTGACATAAGTGATACAGCAAATGCTGAGTCACCACCTAAATGCATTGTTTATTTAATGCGCATCATAAAATCAGCACATTGCTTTCTGCTGAAAAATTGAGGCAAACTGGAATTTGTTATTTTACAGTCAAAATAAATGAAACATAAATGCCTGTTTTTTTGTTAGTTTTTTTTAGTCCTGTCATATTTTATGAATCAAGTAAAATTTTTTCAGCTTTAGGCAAGGCAAGTTCTTTTGTATAGCACCTTTCATGTACAAGATAATTCAAAGTGCTTTACACAAAATATTAAAAGCATTACAGAAAAAAAGTATAGAAGAAAATACAAATAAAATCACAATAAAATCATAAATTATATTAAAGTACAGGGAAACATTTTAAGTCTTTTAAGACTGTTACACAAAAAAATTAGCAATCTCAGAAATATGTGTGCAGAGTTTTATTACCACTAAGTGGGAAATACTTTTACCCCTCTAAAACCAAAACACAGTTGTGCTAATTTTCATCAAACTGCCTGTTTGTTCTCTCCAGCTGTGGGTGTGTTTATTGGACACTGTGGGTTTGTGCATTGTGCTGTGAGAGGTAATAACTCATGCAGCCGCCCAGGGGGAGCCAGACACACAGCAGATGAACAGCCTGGCGGTTACAGCAGAGCTGAAACAGCTGAGGGCTGGCCCCACCATGTGGCAGCTGGGATGCATTTTAACACCTGAGTAAAACCAATTTTGAGCGCTAATTTTTCCTCTTGCTGGGGGGGCAACTCACTCATTTAAGACTGGTTACTTCTGTAAATGTGTAGTGAAATTTAATGTCTTTTATCCTATTAAAAAGTTGGGGTTTTTTTCAACTCAGGAAGCACACGAGGTTAACTGTATCACAAACACTTTAAAGTCTGAACAACATAGTATATGGAACAGAAAAGAACAGTCTGTTTTTTACCTTTCCAGTGATCTCAATGCCGATCTCATCCAGAACCTGGTTGACAATGTCCTGAGATTCCTCTTCATCACCAGACTCATCAAAGATCTCATCTAAAGTGTCGTTGACTGAACGAGGGGTGACAAGCAGGGGGCAGAAAAAACACAAAACGCTGAATTAAACTGAGTTTCATGCACAACTTTGGAGAATTATTGTCTTCTTGTCTTTATTGTCTTATTGTCTTCATATGGAGAAAGTGTTAATTCCTTTTTAAAATTCTTAAATTATGTTGTATATATCCTGATTATCTAGTTATATTTGGCTTGGGATTACTGGAGCTGTGCAAAATGTGTCCTTACTCATGTCCTCAGTCATGCCCATCTTCATGTTCTCCTTCTGGAAGTCCTGCATAGTCTTCAGTGTCTTCTGTGGATCCATCTTTTTATTCACTGCTTGCATAGTCTGTAGGAATTATCAAAAGAAAGTGATATATATATATATATATATATATATATATATATATATATATATATATATATATATATATATATATATATATATATATATACATAGAGAGCTAATGCTAATGAAATGCAACAAACTGTAAGAAGTGCTTTTGAGAAAATAAAACCTTCCCACCATGATGGATTCTTTAAGTTGTCTCATTAGTTGATCCAACACATGTGTACTTCTAAAAACATTGATTATTATAATAATGCAATCATAAATTTTCCCAAATTGTTCACATTAGTCTTACAAAATCTTTTTGCTTTGCAAAAAGCTCTATATGGCTTTGCTCTGCAATCTAACACACACTCGCAAATTAAGCATCCAACTCATTCCTGTGAAAGATAAGCATAAATGTGGCCTTTCACCATTAACCAAATTGCTGAACTATTTACTTAAAAAGTGAATCAAAGTTGCTGCTTTCATGTACTGAGAACTGCAGGTGTTCATCTCTGTATGAACAAGCCATGTGCTCATTTTTCTACATTTTTTCTCCTCACAGCCTCACATACACATCATCACACTCCATTAGTCTGAAGCCGAATTACATCTGACCTGTCTTACATCTGACTGGACAGCAGCTTTTACACTTCATTAACAATGATGCTGGGACTTGCCTTTAAGCATTAACAGTTTCCACATCAACTTTTAATCACAATGTTTGAATATTGATGCAAATAAAATCAAACCACATATCAATTTTTTTAAAAATGAAGTTCAATTAAGCAGATATCAGATGCCTGGTGTTCATTTAAATGTGAAATCTAGTTTGTGGTGAGACAATCAGTAAGATAAAAGCAGTTCACAGAACAAGCATTAAAACAAGCAAATAAGCTATTCCTCACCTGAAAACAAAGCACAGGATCTTACCTTGGCTGTGCTAGACATTGCACCGGCCATCTTCATTTGAGAGTTCATGACCTTGGTCTGGGTAGACATGGAGGTAACTTTTGAGCTGACGGCATATGTCCGGTTTTTCTGTTTCCTCAACTGGACTAACTGCTTGGCGAGAATCTTACAAGCCTCCCGGTTACCACTCTTTGCCATTTTCTTGATCTCTGCTTCCTGGAGACAGACAGAAGGAGACAGAGATGTGAACACTCGGCACACTTCTCTGAAAGTTACACGACTGATCTGGGTGTCAATGTTTGTCAGCACAAATGTTGTGTAAATGTTTTCTTTGCACCACTCACAGTAGAAAGTTGAGGTTTATTTTGCACATAATAAAACAGCAGAAGGCTCCAGATTTTCATTCAGACTAATATGACTTATGTGCCATGTGCTGAATATATATTCTGTAGTGAACACACATCATGTAGACGTTTGGAGAGTCACAGAGACAAACATGCTCCTGTTGTGTTTTTCTGCATGGTGAGCCACATTCCAGCAGACTGGTATCTACAGAAATAGGATTTCTTGCAAGCCAAGTCAGCTTGGTGATAACAAACCCTAACGCACTGTATGGTGCTGGAGTTTTTATTTCAACTCATGGAATAATTATTCCTCATTTTTTGGTCAATCCAGTCCTCCACTATTCAACTTAGTGGCATGGCAAAATAACAGGCTCATTCAGGTATTGTTTCTGAACATAATGAAGAGATTTAACAAAGAAGCCTTTAGAAATGGATGATGCAGAGAGTAACAGAAACAAAACATTGGAGAAAAAGCACTAAGGATTAAACTTTATCTAATCTTCTCCACTGTACAGAACATTTTCATCTATCAAAAAACAAACAAAACAAAAAATAGCCTTGTTTCTCAAAATGTAACTCTCACTTTTGAGCTGATTTCCCACCATAAATAAAATATGAATACAAGGTGCAAATGGTAGTAAAAATAACTTATATGTTGGTTTAAATAATTTGCTAAAATGATTTCATGATTTGTATACTGATATATTTTGTAGAATGATCTATGTTCAGTCACATTCCTAAGAATCATTTGTCCACAATAACCATGTGTGGAAAATCTGTGTGGCTTCCCCAGCCCTAAACTCAACAGTTAAATGGGTAATACATAAATATAAAACATACATAAAAAATAGGTAGTACATACAAAACATAAAAATACACACCAAAGTATAAAATTGTATCAAAGTACTATATTTGTATTGATAAACAATTTCCACAAAGCCCCAGAGAGACCATTGTGTTTGTAAACATAGACGGGGTAAATGCAGTCAAACAAATCGAATGTTACTGGCTGGCAAGCCAATGCATGCTTTTAGCTTTAGTAAATATGGGAAAATATTCTAATGCCTACAGGGATCCAGCGTGTGGGCATGAATGTGGGAGAGCATCCCCAGAGATGAGAGTGAAGCTGCAGGTTACAGTAAGCCTCCCAGCCCTCTCAGCATCAGCAGTTCTTGTTTATTTCTTGTGTGTGCTGAAAGCATTCTCTTCAGGAAGTAACAATCAATTATTAACGTTCGATACAAAAGCAACAGACTTTCCCCTTTCAGCTCTGTTGTTCTCCTGCTCTCAGCTGCATATATGATTGCAGACATACGCCAACTCTATTTGGCGAAGTTAGCTTGCTTATAAATGGCTCAAATGCCTGATCTGGACACCTTTAAAGAAAAACAAGGCTCACGCTAATTTCCGCTAGTGTCAGCTGAAACCATCTAAACAGATTTAACAAGAAAAAAGACAGAGACAAGCATGAGTTTCTGCTAATGGCAAGCTTATGATGTTTTGTTTGCCTCCCTGTCAGAATACAGGGAGGGGTTGAGGGTTAATGGGTCAACAGTGCTCACTCATATGATGATGTGTAGGACAGAAGTGTGAGGCTGAGGTATTTCAGTGCAAGAAATTGACCAGTATTGCATTAGGAAAGGCCAGAGTGCTGAACTGTTTTCAAAACAATACATGGACTATGTGATTCAATCGCAGCCACAATCCAGCAGTTTTTGCAACTTCTGCAACCAAAACAGGTCACATTTATTCATTGATTAAAAGATGTAAACATCTTGATACTTGAAATATCTTCAACAAATTCTAAAAAAACATTAGCTAGAATCAAACTCTGTCAACTCCCCCTTACATCTCTGAAAAAGGGAATAGCAATACATAAAATCCACCCATAATTAATTATAAAGATACACTTGTAATCTGGCACTTTGAAAGACATTGCTTATGTCTGATTATACCCTAATTTTGACATGTGTGTGTTTCCCCCTCTTTTACATTCCTTTTATTATGTTTAATCATAAAGAATTGAATTTTAAATGAACAGCTTGACTTAAAAAGTACTTTGATCTTTGCGGGATAACCTCTGTCCTGCATCATATTCATCTACAATGTGCATGCATGTACAATAACAGTGCTAACTTGCAAGTCCAGACTATTTTATTTCTTAGCCAAGGTATCTTGAATCCAGAATGTGCAACGAAGCTTTTAAAAACCAGACTAATTAGTGAGAAGCATTAATGAAAAGGAAAATTGTAGTTCTCCAGGGAGGTAATTATATCCTGTATGATATTACTAAATATAAGTGACTGGGGAGGACAGTCAGCTTCTTTCATCTTTTAGAGATTGGAAATATTATGTGTGATTGTTAATATAGCCTCATTTTGTCCCACTGAATGTGTGTGCACGTGTGTGTACTCTCATTTGCCCAAAGCAAAGCCACCACACCAGACCATTCTTGTCTATTCATTTAAACCTATTAGCCAATAAGACTCAATCACCAATTGTGCAAAGTGGATATTAAAATGATTTGGGGCCATGTTCGTGTGTGTTGAAGAAACAGGGGGGGGGGGGGGGGGGGGGGGTTATAAAGCTTTGATGCAATATGCAGAAATCTTAAAAAGCCTTGCAAGCAGATGCTTAAACTTGCTGTAAATTTTGCCTGTCTATGAAACTGTATGCATGAATTCCAACCATTTGTTTCTCTTGTTTCTCCAGCGCTGCTCTGTCTCTGGTGATCTGCCTCTGAGTACCGCGCAACTCCTTAGACTGCTCCTTGATGATGTCTTTAGAAAAAAGGCAAGAAAGCAAACAGGAGAAAACATGAGTTAATTACTTTGAAGTTGTCTAATAACCACCATCATTTTACACAAATCAAAATGCAAATATGTAACCAAACACTCTATAAAACAAAGCGAATTTATGTTATTTTAGATTAATTCACGAGAAAAATAAATTCTAACACTGGCTACACCCTGCATTTGGTGTGTACAGTGTGTCTTTCTCAAAAAAGAAATAATAATGTACAAAAAAAAATAATAACGACAACAACAAAGGGGAAAAAGGGAAGAACACCAAACAGAAGAAAAATAAGAAGAAATTTAGCAAGGGTTTAAGTCAGTTGCATGGCTCCATAAAAGTGAATGTGTCTGAGTGTGTGTGCCCAGATACATGTGAAACACCACTAAATTATCAGCAGCACACTGAATGTGTACAGACGGTGACAACTGTGGAACTGCCCGGGCAGCTCAGACTGAGTTTGAGTCAATCAGCTCTAAACAACATGCACCAACATAAGGCAGCATAACAGGAGATCATGTCTGACCAAAGTCACACATTCACCCCATTGGCTTCTTATGAAAACAAGGTTAAACTATTCACTCGTTGGTTTGGGGATTTAAAAAAAAAAAAAAAAAAATCAGAAAATTACTACATTTTTATGTTACAGCCTCCTTTAAGCTATTTTTGGAATTAATTCCCTTTTAAGAGTCAGACAGGGAACATTTAAGTGCATAGATATGGAAAATAAATCAACGCAACCACACCTTAAGATATGATTCCAAATTACAAATCTTGATTACAATCTTAAAGGATCTAAACCATCCTGTCACTCAAGCCTCAGTTACAAAAACATGACAAAAAAGACACATAAAGACGTCTAACACTGGAAAAGAAACTTTAGAATAGGTAGTAAAAGAGAACTGGATCCTCCTCATGAACAGGCAGATCTGCAATAAACGATTACAAAATCACATAACAAGAAAGACATTAAATTATAAGCAATCAAACTAAGTATAGTAGTTTTTAACAATTTATCTGGATCCATTTATTCATAAAATACTATATTATGGAGGATTTTTGTATATATAAAAAAAAAAAAAAAAAAAAAAAAAGAGTACATCAGTGCCAGAGAAAAGTCTATTCCTCCTGAAAAGTTCAGTAAGTAGAAACTTAAAGAAACGTCAGCATGGCGAGCCACTTGTAAGAACGATGCACAAATACGTAGAAGGTGACGTGCCGCAAACGTCTCAAAGTGGGAGGGATATCATCCTACAAATATGTGATCTAACCTCTCCACGACCACTAACCAAATTTGGCAAATAACCAGAAACCACTCCAACCACCCGACCCAGCGTAACAACGAAACCACTGTGTCCAGAAGAACGAGGGATGAGGAGAATTCAGAACCCGAGACAGGGACTGCAAAAAGTCACAGCTGAGAGGATCTGACGACAGGTTGACATGGAGCGGCGGTAACGCAGCACAGTGAGTACAGTATGCAGATTGTCAGTGTGGGTGAGGCTGAATAGCAGTGATGGGAGGAGTAACTAATGCTGTGAAAAGATTTGCCTAACCCAGAAGGGTCTGTTTTTAAACCTGCTGCTACATTTTAATATCATTCTGCACACAAATAAGTTTTATGTCCAAAGTTGATGAATATTAGCTCACTTTTTTTCCTCTGACTTCTTGGAGTCAGGATTTGAAACCGAAGAAATGATTCGTTAATTTTGAGAAAATAAGTGGCAGACTTTCCATCTTGAGCCTGTCAGGCTGATTACCTCGCCTGGGGTACAATACTCAAATATTTATAGTAGAGGGCTTTTCAGAAATGTTGAGAGGTGCACATAGTTTAAATTAACTCAAAATGCAAGGATAGCATGGCAATGATGTCATACTTTAACATCCTTCTGATAATTCACACTTCCTTTTTACATTATAGGTGATTAGGAAAGGAAAAGAAAAGGAAAGATCACATTCAGTTTTTCAGACTTAAGCTTTATAGTATATGTGTGGTGCACAAACAGAGGATACTGCAGCCAAATTATGTGTGATATGGGACATAGCTAGAACATCTCTAAGTAGATTAAGACAAATGTTTGAACAGCTTATATAAATTTTAATTATTAAATTATTCAGATACTTCAGGTGAAGTAAAGCTTTGATTTCACTGTTTCTGTCGGTCTGAAGACATTCGCTTCACCTTAGCTTCTGTGTAGCAGTACACCCACACTCTTCCTACAGCCTAACACCAACAGATAAAGAAGTCTTCACCAGACTGTAATGTGGGGAGAAAACAATTATATATCCGTAAATAATATTAATTTGGTGTTTAGAGTTATATTTTAATCCCACTTCATACGAAAATAGCACGTTTCACTAAGCTACATTGAGTTTGGCAACACTTTGACCATAAATCCCAATCAGCAGCGTGACGAGTGACTCAACAGGATCGAGAACAGGTTAAACTGGTGAAGTTCAGAGAGCTAATTTGATCTGTGAACACATAACAGGCTGAACGCCGGGGCTAAAAACAACTTAGCTAGCTTTTAACACAGAGCAAACTTACCATCGACAGTCTTCTTCTTGAAAAGGGAAGCCATGTCGCTGCTCTGTATCTAATAAAATAACAAAATAAAAATCCTGTAGTGATATACTATTTGAGTCCTGTAGTGAATACCGTCTTTAAGCCGTCAGACCGGGACGGTGGGTCAATTTTAGCAGCTACTGCTTCCTGGTTGAGTTTCTGTTGTCGGAGTTCCTCCCTCAGCTGACTGACTGAAAACCTGGGTGTGTGACGTCACGACGGGACTCTCATGCTGCCTTCACGTTAACTTCGTCAAATGAGTTTCATGTTTATATGAATTTAAATATCAGAGAATAATAATAACCTCGTGTGAGTCCAAGTTAATAGTGCTTAATAGTGCTTAAATGCAATGAGTTGTTTCAGACTACAATATATATATATATATATATATATATATATATATATATATATATATATATATATATATATATATATATATATATATATATATATATATATATCCCGGTATATATATATATATATATATATATATATATATATATATATATATATATATATATATATATATATATATATATAATATATAATATATACATATATATATATATATATATATATATATATATATATATATATATATATATATATATATATATATATATATCCCGGTATATATACATATATATACATATATATATATATATATATATATATATATATATATATATATATATATATATATATATATATATATATATATATATATATATATATATATATATATATATATATATATACATACAAATATATATATTTATTACGGAAGCGTAGAGCTGTCATCCTCTACCATCCCGGTATATATATATATATATATATATATATATATATATATATATATATATATATATATATATATATATATATATATATATATATATATATATATATATATATATATATATTTATTTATATATATATAACAAATATATATATATATATATTTGTAATATATATATATATATATATATATATATATATATATATATATATATATATATATATATATATATATATATATATATATATATATATATATATATATATATATATATATATATACATCCAGCTCTACACCAGCTACTTTCTATCTTATAACAAACTAAAACTTTTTTTTTTTTTTTTTTCTGAAATAGCAGTGGAAAAGCAAACTACAAATGAATGAGTTTAATGTAAGTATGTTTGTGGCTGCTTCATGTTCAGTAAATTATCCCATGAATGTAACACACAGGCTAGAAAGTAGTAAAATGTTTATTGGCATAAGTACATCTTTTATGTTGTGTGACAAATATAAGCAACAACTGCACAAAATTAATATCATCATTATGATACGATATTGATATTATCATTAATCACTTTTATGTTTTCCCATTGATTATCGTTTGATCATCTTAACTGGCTCATGTTGTCCTAGTTGTCCAGCCATTTCATACCTGCTTTGCACCAGGACATGATCCACGTGAGACACTTGTCATAACAGAGAAAATACATGCAGTCAAGAATAATCTACATTGATGGTCTATAAAAGCACCACCACAGGTTCTTACGGCACCAGACATAATATAAATTTAATTTCTTGCCATTTCATACCCCGAAGAGAGTAATTCCATCCACTCATGTTTGTATTCATATATCCCTATTTTCTTATCTAATATTACTGCTGAAAGGAACTTTCTGTTGGGTGCTGGGACTCTTGAACCATAACCAACTCAATTTTGCGCATTTGTCTGAATAGGGTGCAGGAGGCAGATGAGATGATGTGCGATGGGGGAGTTTCATCCTAGAAATGATAAGATCCCAAGTTACAGCTGTAGCAAAAGAGAGGGGTGACTTTGAAGAGTGGGAAAGGAGGATGGGTAGCCCTTAGCTCTTTTCTTCATCTCTAAGGAGGTGTGTGAGTGCACAGTTACCCGTATGCACTGGTGTGTCATCCTGAGGCATTGCTCTTGTTAAGGTTATTAGAGAAGATGTTTGGCACTAATCAGTAGAGGACTATAGGGACCCCCACTAAACGGCCTCATCATCAGAGGGTCCTGGTGGTGATATATCTAGCCCCAAGCATACAGAGGACCTGCTGGCGCTAAGCTTGTCTTTGACTTTGTTGCAACAAAGCAATGGCATGTAAACCAGTGCTTAGAATCATGTGTGGGATTTGTTTTTTCTTCCAGTGATAGATGTATTACCATTAGGAAGAAGGCCGTTTAGTTATCAGTTATTATTAACTATAACACCCACATTATGCAAAATAGTGTTCAAGTTTGTATCCTTCTTTAACACTGGAACACTAAGGTTGGGTGATTTTCACCCATGCTACATTGATTTTCACTTGCAACTCATGCTAAGGACTGAATGACAGAACAATCCACTCGCTGTTGCAAAACATAATCAGGCGAAATCATTAAACAACTAGAAAAGCACTCAGAGAGCGCAAACCTCCGCCAAGCACAATGTTGGAGAATCCTTTGACAAATTCCTGAGTCCAAACAATTATCCGGATCACTACCAAAATTAAATCTGTTCTTCCTTTTCACGTTTCCAACAACACCTGAAAATTTAATGAAAAACCGTCCATAATTTTTTGAGTTATCTTCAACACAAATAAACAGATAAACGCCAGTAAAACAAAACCTCCATGGCTGGGTAAAAATAACAAAAATGGAACAAAAGACAGAAAAGAAAATGGAGAACTGTTCTTCTTTTTAATGTTCTCTACTACTCATCAACGATTTGTCTCCTACTTTCTACACTTTCTTCACTAATCTGTCTGTCCCATCCTCTCCCTTCAGCCTGTGATCTAGCCCCGAGCAAGCAGACTAGTAATGTTAAGGCACTCACCATGGAGTGTATCAACATTCACACATCCACATAAACACCCACATCCACACACACCTAACAGAGGGAAAGAGACAATCATGTGTGAAATAAGATCTCTCCACTATCAGTGGGAGTTGCAGCCATAAAGCACCCTAAGCTTTTCAGCTTTTGAGGTATCATCGAACAAATTGCACAAATATCTTCACTTAATGACTGTGGAGTTGTTGCAGAGCTCTAACAACTGTGTGTGTTTTTTTTCTTTCCACAGATCACCCTTTCAAGGAAATCCAGACGTAAAAGCTATTGTGTACTAAAAAAAAAAAAAAAAAAAAAAAAAACTAAATAAAAAACTGAAAAATGTGTCCCACCATGTTTTTTTTTTTTTTGTTTGTTTGTTTTGCAGGCTATTATTTTGAAACATGGCAGAAGGAACGCAACTCTTGTGCAAAGAATAAAAGAAAAATAATTGACAAAAATCATATTTATCAATGTCAAATCTTACATGGGGAAGCAATCCTAACTCAAAGAAGTCTTATTTTTTTACTGCAGTTACATACTTTATATCAGCAGGATCATGGTTGCCCTTATATTTTATGATACATCATATGCAATAGAATTTCAACAAATCTCCCTCAGGCATCCTCAGGCTGTGTTTCTCATTCCCATATTCTGCAAGTATATCAGCATAATAAATCCTGAATCATAAATGGATATTTGATATGAACACAGGCTGCATTCTTCCCTTCATCCCTGACAAGTAACTGTGGGCTGAAATATGTTTACTTGCAAACACAGAGACAAGAGCCTATGATGGGAGATGTAGGATTTCAGACGCTTTTCTTCACTTTGATAGATGAACAATGAATGGCTGCAACCTTTTTGGAGCAACAGACAGATATTAGGAGGAGGCTTGTGGTGTGTTTGGAGAATATAGGGGAAAAAAGAATCTAGGAAAGAGAAAAAGATACAAATTGATTAACTAAAGTTTATAACATCAGTCATACCCCGTGCATTCTGGACATGTCACCCAAGGATTATCTACATGCACAATAAGATATGCATCACATTTTATTGCCTCAGTAATCAGATAGGAATAAAACTGAAACTGTCCACAGACGTCATGGGATTAGGGAGGTTTGTTATTACCTCTTGTGCATAAAACAACAGAATATTTTCTACTTTGTATTATGTTTGCAAACCCCTGTCTATTAATTACTTTTTGAGATTGTAGATTGTTGGTAATGTGCAAAATTCACCAAGTAATACAAGCATGTTTTAAATGAAAAGTGTTAATTTAAACACTTGTAAAATGTAAAATTGTGTCTTTTTTAATCAATATTATAATTCAAAATGCAACTGAGAAAGCTTTGCAGAAGCTTCATGATTAAAATGAAGTGGCAGTGATAAGCAAGTGAATATGATAACAGCTAATGAGGTTAACAAGACAGTCTATGGGAGACTTTTAAGTTAAATGATAAAAAACAGAAATTTTCATCAGATCTCAAACAAAATAGTGGAGAGAAAAGAGGACATATGGAAGACAGCAGGTGTCTGAGAGAGACGGAGGGAGGGTACGAAGCAGGGAGACAAGGTGGGAGCAGCAGGGGAAGCAGAGGGCAGGGGAGTTTGGGATGGTCTAATAAATCGAGTGAGTGACTCCACTTTTTTTTTTGCCTGTGGGACAAATCTAGCCGCGCTCACCGGCGCAGCACAGCATCAGGGAATTGTGGGTAATGAGAGATTATTTCCCCCTGTAGTGTTTGCTCATCATCATTGCTACCCCCGACCTCAGACACCCTCAAATCACACACAAAACTACACACAAGCTGGAAGAAGTAGTGCTTGGACGCATGTATAGTGTTACGTATAAGTAGTTGCATTAAATACATGCAAACAGGTACACACGCACATACACACACACATCCTACGGACTTGCTGGGACTGTGAGTGAGGTCAAACAGAAAGATATTATTGTTTAACTCTGCTGCTGGCGCCTATTTTGGATTTCCTACTCAGTGAGCCACACACACTTTCATGCAGTTCAATGACACCCTCTTTTATCCACAGGTCTTTTTTGCCTGGGGATGCCAATCTGTCTGACGAGGCCCTACATGCATCAAACCAGAACCCGCCTTTGCCCCTCTTTTTTTTTAGTCTCTCCTCCCTCTTTTCGGTCCGTGGTCCTTCTTGCCCTGGAGCCAGGCTGCGACCACAAGAAGTGGGCTGGTGGTCCCAGCAGGGGCTGAGGCTCAGAAGAGCCATTAGCATGAGGGAATTAGAGTCATTACGACTGGAAGGGCAATGGAGGACGAGTCCTTCACTCTGCAGAAAAAAAGATGAGGTTTTGTTCAGTTTTCTGGAGAAGGTGAAAAGATCACATGAAGAAGATAGTTGATGAAGGAGTATTCACTTCAAAGTACAATATATTTGTAGTTTTCACACATTCAGATCAGGGGCATTGTATTGATATTGAACACAATGTCCTAAAAAGTGCTTGAAACTAACAGATTCTGTAGTGTATCAAACTGTTGAGGAAAAATATATACATATATATATATATATATATATATATATATATATATATATATATATATATATATATATATATATATATATATATATATATATATATATATATATATATATATATTTAGGATGAGAAAAGTCTAATAAAGGCTTCATTGTCTGTAGGGCCACCACAAATAAATGAAGATTCCAGTCTTTTCTTCCTATATTATTTCATCTACATTACATCTGCTGGGGAATATTTAAAGATAATATGAAAATATTTTGCACTGTGCAATTGTTTGAAAATGAAAAATATTAAAATTTCACCCTGAAGTTGTAGCCATACACGATTTCTAGCCTTAATTTCACACATATCAAGTGTTCAAACCCAAATGTCCTATATAAACAATACTCTCTTATTAATGCAAATTTGGATTCTTACATTTAAATTTTAAACTCGTGTTCATTTTGTTGGAAAGGAAACTTTTCCTGAGTGTGACCCTCTAAAGGAGAGCCACATCAGTCAAGTGAATTCTCCTCCACTACGACCCTGCCTTTGAGTCTCCATCATCTCATTAACTTCTGCTAGCCAGCCCAGGCATCTCCCATTATCTTTGCACATGCAGAAAGTGAGTTAAAGCTGAAGGATGGACTGAGTAATTATGTGCTTTTTAAGCAAGGTCAGCATGCTGACTCTGAACCCAGCGTCCACTGGTCGCTTTGTTACAGGCACACTGGAAGGGTGCAAATGCAGCACCAAGGAAGAGCATCTCTTTGTCCACTGCTTCCAATTAAAAGTCTAATTTCACTTTAAAAAGTCTGCAAAAATAGCAAGAACAATAAAACCCAATTCCTGTGATTACTGAGATAATGAATCCATTGTAAGTGCCTTTTTTTTCCCGTTCGACTTAACATGTAAAATTCATTTCCATTAACTTACAAATGACTGTGTTGTTCATTAGTGGGGTTCCAAAGAGCAAAAGATTTCACTAAGTTGTTTTGTATCTTGCATAAACTAAACAAGGTCAAAATTCATCTTCAAACTTTAGAACAGGAGGAAAATTTATTATGAAATCAGTAAGAGATTTTCTTCTTCAAACTTCATCAGAAATAAATAAAAATCCACTTACATTACATCCATTTCCAGTAACTGCAAATGCATTAATGGTTCTTTAATTAGAATTAGGAGAATTCCTCTCCTCCCCCACTTCAGCCACACAGTATGAAGACAGCACATCTAATTAGAGAATGCAACATGAACGACGCACTAGATACCACAGAATATCCACCTTATATTTACAAGCATATGTATTTACTGCAGGATTCTGTGTGATGTTATTACAATGTTTGATAAATTGATTATATAAGTTAATTGGGCATCAATGTCATCTTAATGGGAAACCCTGGTTATTCCACACATCTAGTTCTTGTCTTTCATGTGACTGTGGATCTTTTAATGTGGAATTAATTATGTGAAAATAATATGAATTGAGTGATCTTTCTAGACCTCTGCAACCCCTTGCTAAATGTAAATTAACTTAAAATTTTGAGTTTGGACCAGAGAATAACACACCTTACTTCTGTTCATTGTTAATTCAGATTAGTTTGTTTGTATAGCACTTTCTCACAATGACAGTCATCTCAGAGACAAACAAACATAAACAGTCAGTCCCAGAAATATTTGCTATGAAAAAGCAATGCATTAAAACACAAAGTTAATGACCACATTTTAGGTTTAATTCTAAATTTTCCAGTCTAGTGTCACAGGAGAATCTGTACATTCGTCAACATCTTCAAAACACAGTAGAGAAATGGTGAGGTCGGGGTAAAAGCTCTCTCAGCAGGTTGAGCTGGTGGCCAATGTACAAAGGCTGAATCTCTTGGACTCTAATCCATCATTGCCTTCTGTCTCTATGACCCCATTGTTATGTGATTCCAACCCATGAAACAAGAAAGTAAACCGTTTTGAATCAAACTGGGCAGGTACTGGGTTTTCTGGCCTGACAGTGCAATGTGTAACTCGGTGTTTTTTACGTCTTAGACCTGTGAAATTTCACTTTTTTGACCGTTTTGAGAAATGCAAATGGCAGGCATCTTATTTGTTAGAGAAAGTGTCAGTATACACTACCAGTTGAAAGTTTGGACACACTTTCCAACTGGATTTAATGGAAAATTGTATCCAAACTTTTGGTAGTATATGAAATTGTATATCCTTAAAAAATTGTAGTTAAAATTATTTTTTTTATCATACGTTGAAGTTTCACATCATGATTATATAATTGTAAGAAGGTGTTGTCAAGCAATTATTCTAAAGAAAAAAAGGGCCATACAACAACATTAAAAAGGTTGAGTCTTGTTAAACTGAGAAATATTTATTGCGCTACAGTATGGGGGATCCAGGCTTTTGATTTGAACATGTAAGAATTTCATCTTTTCATTGTCAATTTTGATGATATTTTTAAATATTTAACCACAATGTTTGCACATTGCAACAAGATATTGCTTTGGTAATATATAGACCACACAACAGCATCATCATAATTGTCATCATCATCATCTTGAAGTCATGTGGAGTGCTGGGCCCGGGCAGGTGCACGATTCTAAACACTCTCCAGGGCAAAAGAGTGAAAGCAATCACGGCACAAAATTCCTGATGCTGCAGTCTGCCTAATGTGAAGTGAAATTATCAGAGCTCAGCGTTCTCTCACACCTGCTGTGAAGTGGGAAAAGGCTGATTTCCTTTAGAAAGCACCTTTTATTGACTTTTTTTTCTGAATGCATTATATGTTCATCTTAACAATATTTTTATCTGTGACCATTTCAAAGCTAAACACATGTAGCCTAACGTTCTTTTTATTACCTGTGAGACTCACATCATCTAGGACAAGACCCTTGAGACTTCTCTTTTGGTTTCTTGGGATTTTTCCCCTTAACCATTCTATTTCTCAGGAAAGTTTCTGTGATCTAACATAGTGCAAGTTTGTTAGGACTTTTGACTTTTCTTCAGATCTAAAGCACTGGGGCTCTATTTTTCTTTGAAAGGAAAAGCAAACAATTCTCCATGTTAATTCCAGTCCCTTCCCCTCTCCCCAGCCTTTCTCTCTAAAGCATCCAGTAATAATCATCTCTGTGCCTCATTAAGGAGGAAAGTATTAGAGGCACTAGCTGCTCCAGATGTTTGATGACAAACCCTGGAGGTCCAGAGTCTTGTATTAGACAGTTTGTGCATTTCTGGCTGTTGTAACGCGCTCATGAATCTGATACTTCCTGCAGTGTCTCGTAGCATCACTGTGAGTGCTCCACTGCCCTACTTCCAAAGCAACTTAAAACAGTCAAGGGTGAGATTTCCTCGACGAGAACACTAGATGGAGATGCAAAAAAAGTCCGCTACAATACACTACTTTGTAATCAGTCTCTGTGTCTGCTCCTGCTGTCAGGCTGAGCAGTGTGTCTTGTCAAAACAGTCTGGTGGCATGACAGATCATTTTTCCACACTGCCCTGGTTATACTTCCAGCTTTTTATTATGTTACCTGTTATTTATTACAAAACTGATCAGTCAGTTGTCCTTGCATTCACTGTTGTTTGTATCTTTTAAATGCCTTTCCTTGTTGCAAATAAGTTTTACAATGACAAGACAATAAAAAGCAACCCAAAAACACACCCTTGCTGCTGCTTTTTTTTTTTAAACTTATATCAACATGATGGGACATAGGAACAGCTTTGTTGGTGTGAAATAACCAAAACTCCAAACACAGTGAGGAATGTTGTGGTTTTCCTCCACAACATTCCCCCACTTCAGCTTCCGCAGTTTGTGCTTGAATAATTCATGCTCTCTTTGTGTCATCAAAGTGAATGAAACATGAGTCAAATTGATGGGTCTGTTACTCATGTGCCACAGTCCCTGAAGTGTCATCATATCTGCTAACCCAAATGTCAGATGTGGCAACTAGCAAGTTGCATCGCTGATGCAGAAAATCAATAATAAATCTTTCTGTTGTGTTTCTTGAACATTTATCTCTCTCCAGGTCCCCACGGTGGGTGAAATGTGTGATAATAAAATGTAAATGAAAAGTAAGGTGACAGGAAACAAATGTTTGTACTGCAGACATGAAGCACTTCTTTCTCTTTTTTTTCTTCAATGCACAACTGCATTTAAATAGGGGCATATTGGCTTGTGAGTACAGTGATTATTAGGGATTTATACAGCAGGATTTTTCCCACTGATTAAATGTGTGGGTAGGACGAGAAGGAAACAAGTTATTTGATCAAGCTAAAGAGTAATCCATTACAGTCAAATTCAGTTCCAACCTTTTATCATGCAGGTTGGCTTACTGACAAGTATAATGGCAAAGTCTTTGGAACGACAACTAGTGGTCAATTTCTTTCTGCCTCTCTCCTAGTTGTGAGTATGAGAAAGAATAGTTACATCACACATTATGTTTTGTTTCTGAATGGAAGTGAGAGGACTAAATGAATCTTTCACCTTTAAAATGACTCAGATTATGTGAAGTCAGATTTCCAATATATTTATTATCATCATTATTGTTAATGTAATTTTATCACCTTTCATTAGAGTATACACTGAACACCTCTGCATATAATTCACATAACAGAAAGACAAGTTTCTATCAGCAGCATTTTTAATACAGTAGGAACAGGAATGTCAGCTACAAAATGTAACAGACAGGTAAATGTACAGGAAAAGTAAAAGACAATTTCAACAAAAGAACTCAATGGTTATTTTCTGGTCAGAGTACATAAACAGTAGCTTCTCCCCACCCACATTCCTGTCCAGAAAATGTCAGCTAAGGGGGGAAAAAAAACATCTTTGAAACACCCACATTATCAAAGATCCACATAATCTGTCTGATCTCCCAGTCAGTTTTTAGTTATTTGGTTATTTAAATACAGCTAAAAGTTCCACATCTAAGCTAGCCAAACCAACAATTGAGTCTCTTTGCTAGTTTTAACAGACTTGTTGTCCAGAGATTTCAACAGATATTCAATATTGTTGTTCAGAGGTAACACATAAATTTACACCAAAAACACTAACATGAGTGACGATAATATATAGATTGTTCCACAATTACTCATTTGTATTACTTTAAGAACTCTGTGATGGACTGTTGACCAGTCCAGGGTGTATCCTTCCTCTTCCCCAATGATTGCTGGTACAGAGTCCAGCTTCTACACGACCCTTAACTGGAACAGTTAAGAAAATAGATGGATGGACATTACTTTATGGTTTAAAACTCAAATAAACTATAAGTTTCAATGTAATCTTGGTTAACTGTTCACTGCTCCCCAACCCCCATCTACCAACCCCTTTAACAATGTTCCCACTCCCTATAATTTGTTTAACACGACTGAGTGCATTCAAAAATACTTTCAGTTGAAACCGTCATATTGGTCATTTGTTCATACCCTTAAAGATATGTCCCAGAATCACATCCCATCAAGTAGCCCTACTGACCCCTGAAGTCCCAGAAAAGAAATATGTCTAAAATAGATGTTTCTACATAATGGTAGTTGTTATTCTGCATTTTTTGTAAGATGTGATATAATCCTCAGAAAGAGCCATATAGGGGCTGGTTGGGTGGTGAAGTCGTCTACAGTGATTTCTAATAATGCTTACTCAAAAACCAACATGGCATCTGGCTTTTCATTACGAAGCGCTTAATGGGACATTTTACCCTATACATTTTCTCACTTCCAAGTTGAGTTTAGCCAACAAAGTTATTTATTCAGGGTTAGTAAATAATTACTGTGAAAGTTAAAGAATGTTCTTATTTCTTTTTTTTATTTTACTTGCCTTTGTGAATGCTATTGTTCAATTCACACACAGCTGCTCTTGTGATCACTAATGATATTTATATTTTTTTTTTATCTATTTGTTTATTGTTTATCAGACTAAACTCCCCATGGAGATGTATAAAGAGAGTTTTTATTCAACCTTATTAACTGAGAAGATATTTAAGTAATGTGTTCATTTTTTAATTTTGTGTGGTTAAGCCCTTTATTATCATGATCCCAACCCATCCCTGTGTTGCATTTTTTTTTCTGCATATGTGTCCGCTTTCTTAATGATATTAAAGCAACATTTATATGAAATTCACATCCTCCAAGAGTCTCTAAAATTCTTTGTAAAGTTGTACATGTATCATGCTGTTATGGATGTCTTATCTGAACTGACAGCAAAGTAAAGTTTCAAACACAAGAACAAAATAGCTGAGGGAAGACAGAGATAAGTAAGGTAAGGGGACAGACAAAGTCAAACAAACAGCTTTTAAATTTTTTTAATCTTCAATTCAGATTTTTTTCCCTAAATTAAAATTTAATCAGCAATGAACTGTTTTATAAAATGTGTAATCACTTTCCTTCAGCTGATAGTTAAAAAGTTATTTTAGAAATTATTTTTATGTATCCTTAAAGCAACATGTAATGTACATCTTGTGCTTTTTATTAATGTTTGTTTGCTCAAGCTTTTCTCTTTTTTTCTGATTTGGGAATTTGATTATATGCATGCCCTGAAATGACCAGGACATGCATTTCATGCTGCACTGAACTCTACAACCACTGTAAAAAAGTTAATCTGCATGGCTTAAACAACTGAAAAGTTATGATCATAAATCACTTGTAAATGTTATACTGATTTCATTTTTCCATCTTCAGATGATTTTATTTGTGTGTTTATTTATTTATTTACTTGTTTCTTTGTTTGTTTGTTGCACATTACCATTGATATATTGTACTTTTATGATGCTCTTTTTTCATTAGTCATCTAAATTCACACTTAGATCATCTGCATTATAGCAAAATCTCTGAAAAACTCTTCAGATTAAATCAAAGTGATGAGCATGTCATGTCACTTGTCCTGTCAATAGATGGCAGCAAACAGTTTAAATCAATCAATGAATTTTGTTCCATGTGGGAGCAATTTAGAACTCAGTAACGATCAGCAATATAACTCATAGATAGATAGATAGATAGATAGATAGACACACGGTGTTCCAGTTCAAAGAAAGTGGGGCTTTCTATGCTTTTGAAAGATGAAGAAAATATTCAAATAAAAAAGTCAAATCTAATTTTAACAGATTATGTACAAGCCAAAGAAGGCACGTGAGCTCATACATTTCTTTTACAATCTGCTCTTTTATAGATATTTTCTTAATTGTTCAATCTAACGGGGGATCAGTAAAATCCAATGTTTGATCGTTTTAGAGGTCTTTGGAGAGTACTTGGCAAGGTAATTCAGACAATTTTATCTCATTGTCTTTGTCATCCAGCAAATGAAACAAATCAGTAGTGAAAGCAAGGAATGTAATGTTATGATAGTAGTTTGAGGGAAAGAAATTACCAACAGAGATACCGAAGTCAAAAGATAAAATTAAAGACACCCGTCTACACACCCATTTTTTTCCTATCTCAATCCACTAATGTAGAAAATATATTGCTTCAATAAATAAACGTGACTTGGGATGATGTGGGCTCCTGACTTAAACCGTGACTTTGGAAAAAAAACAAACAATCTTTTTGACAATAAAGCTGTTAAATGAACGCCGAAAGTGGGAACAGACCCCTTCGGCAGAGCCTTCCTGAACTCCACTGTGCCATGCAGGCCATACCCTGGTGGGCGTGCGTAACAGCCACAGCCCTCTCTAAATATAACTCCCCTCCAAAACAGACAGAGAGAAAAGGGAGAAAGGGATTCTTACTCAATTAAAAACAATCTGAAAACTTGCCATGAAAGAAATGTTCCCGGATCAACAGTGTGTCTTATAGCGTTTTGATTCATTTTGTGGCCGCGGGTGGCTGCTGGTGGAGCGCACAGCGGGAGGCGCATTGTTTGTATGCAAACTGGACGACATGGCCATTGTATGCATTTGGGCATATATGGAGCCACTGCTGGCCCGGAGGACACAGCCCGTCTGAAGTCTCAAGGAGTGTCATTTTCGGTTCTTTTTTTTTTCAATTTCTCTGCGTTTACACTCCCCCCCCCCCCCTTCGTAGTTGATTTACTCCTTCGATATGAGTTGCCTGGATGTGATGTATCATCAAAGCTATGGAGCGCACTACCTCCCTGCAGCGGCGTACAAGTCGACGTACTACAACCACCATCAGCAGCAACAGGTGAGACTCTCGTAGTTCAGGTTTTGTTGCAGCATATGAGCGCTCACACTTCTACGCAGATCCTTTTTATCCGTAAAAAGAGATTGAGGAATGATTTCCACCAAGAACTCCAGTGGTAAATGTGCGTTTTAGGATATTTCAAAGCATAGCAGCCTGTTCATCGATTGGATTCTAACAAAAGTTTTAAAGACTAAGTTTCATGGCACAATCGGGAGAAACGGCAAATGATTGTCTTGGCATCACCTCATACTATTATTACGACAAACAAACTTTAACGTTACCTCCAGTTTACTTTTAGAATGATTAAATTCCTGTCTGGGGCTCGGGTATTCATCTGAGGTCACGCGTAATGACACGAAGCTATTAATCCTGTGCTCATATGCTGATGCAATGACAACCAGTCAATCAAAGGAATGAAGGGCTTTACAAAGTTGGAAAGCAGAATGGAGATAAAGAAAGTCATTTTCACACGATTCCCACATTTAGCTTCTCAAAGGTAGTGTCCTGATGGTATTTTTGTGGAAATCTACCATTTAGAACATTTTTTAAAAAATTGTGTGGGGGCTCTCTGGAACAATCACTTTATTTTGACTTGAATTCACAACACCACATGTATTAAATTATGCATATTGAGGAATTTATATATATATATATATATATATATATATATATATATATATATATATATATATATATATATATATATATATATGTATATATAAAAGAAATTTCAATTTTTTTTTTTATATTGCATATACTTGGATCTGTCAGTAATCAATTTGTGTTCTCCTCCAGAGGAGGCTGAGTGTTTACAGTAAAATGCAAGAGTGTATGGAGCAGCAGCAACAAGTCGGAGGAAGAGGGATGCTATCCAGGGACCAGAGCCTCCAGCGGCTTCCTGCAGCAGCAGGCGTTGAATCGGGCCGCAGATCCTCATCAGATTCAGAAATGAAGGATGGTATTCAGCCTGCAGAAGCAGAGTACTTGAGCTCCAGATGTGTGCTGTTCACCTACTTTCAAGGTGACATTGGGGATGTGGTGGATGAACACTTCTCCCGTGCTCTCAGTCAGTCCAGCACCTTCAACGATGAGACCAAGCCCATCAGAGTGACTCAGCCATCTGCCTCAGCCACCACTAATTTATGGAAAGGTAGGAGAGCAACTAACTTGAAGAACCTACTGATTTGATTTAGTTACTACATAATTTTTGTGTTAGTTTGCTGTAATGTTTTGAAACTTTGTGTTGTGGTCGTTTCAGATGGAAGTTCCCTTCAGGAGAGTCAGAGTACCTCGACATGGAACAGCACTTTCCCACCACAATCCAACTCCTGCCTCCCCTCTGTCTCTGTCTCAGTGCACCCAGACTTTTCCTCCAGCCCAATTCCCTTTAACCACCCGGATGGAGCGTTGTGGGCTGGCCACATGCTCTCCCCGGCCAGCCTCCCGTCTGCAGCCACCCTCTCTGACAGCTGGACCTATACTCTGAGCCCTCAGAGCACAAGCAGCTACCCCAATGTTCATGATGTCTACCATCCTCATCCCCGCCCCCGCTCCCACATCCACACCAGACACCATCACTCCATGCTCCACACATATCCAGCTCACAGCCCAGCACTGGATCCCAGATTCAACACGCTGCTGCTGCCTGGTGTGAGGAGCCAAAGCCAGCCAACCACCAGCACAGGTAGCTCCCCACACAGCGAGGGGGGGAAGACAGAGATGGACCCCAGAAACAACAGTCCTGTCTCTGCAACCTCGGTTGCCTGGTCCCCCTCTGCCCTTCATGGATCTTTGGAGGTGTATGATTCAGGTATGGCAGAAATATAAGCTTGACAAGCATTTGTTAAACATAGTGTTTACTAATGTGGGCAATAAGTGGTAAAATTGACCTTGGTTTTTGTTTTGTTTTTTTCCCTACAGCTCTTGAGCAGACCAAAGCAAAGACATCCGTTTGGTTCTAACTGATGAACTCTTTATACCAGCTCACACCAAAAATGAAAGAAGAAAGATGACCTACAGCATACAGCTTTAACATAACAATGTATGGCTGCAACAGCAGCGATGTAATGTAAAATGTAGATATAGGATGTTCACTGCTGCTTGGTCTCTGCGTCCCACACTGTTCTCACAATCATCATGGAGATGAACTCAGGCTTGGACTTGAATGAGAGTGATGATTTAGCTCCTTCTCAAGACCATCTATGAATGATAGAAAATACAAAAAGTAAATTAAAAAAGACTACTAGCTTTAAGGATAGAAACCTTTTTATTTGTCGGCACAAAACTGTTTCTTTTACATGAATTGTGAGACCAAGCAGTTCTGTTTCAAGAACTCGATTTTGATCCACATTTTCTTTGTACAATAAATGTTTGTTGACAGCTGTAACTTGCTTGTTGTGCGTGTGTGTTCATATATATATATATATATATATATATATATATATATATATATATATATATATATATATATATATATGTATATGTATATATATATATATATATATATACATAAAAGTATATGTATATATATATATATATACTGCTTTTTTCTGATAAATTCCCATCTGTTGCTGAACAAATTCAGCTAAAATTGTTGCCTAAATGTTGCCTTTTAGCTTTTGGGGAATGTTTAGTGTAAATATTTGTACTGGATGTTGAAGTAATAAATTTATTAAACAGTTTGTGAAAATGAATATTTTGATTTATTTTTTTTTTATGTCCCCTAGATGTATTTTTAGTTGCAAATAACATGTAGAAATATGTAAAATAAGCTATACTTACATTTTCGTTCTGTTATGCTGCACTGATAAAATCTCTGGAAATATCGGAAAGAATCACTTTATTACTGACAACTCCCCTTGTAGTACCAAGGGGAGCTTGCTGCATTCCACAGGCAGCTTTTATAGGACACCATGATATGTTTTCCACACAAACATGCACACTGAAAATACACACACTCCCAGACTGACAAAGACACACAAAAGAATGCATTTCCTGTCTGGACAGGAAGTTTGTGAGGCTGTGGCAGACTCGTCACACACATACAGACAGATTTTAGTTATCACCACTAGTGTGTCTTGGGTTTTAGCTTCTTTACTGTATCAAAATAAAATGAGCGAGGTTCTTAAAACATTGAGTGATCAATCACCATGCACATTGATTTGAAGTTTCATATAATGATGGGACTCTGTAAAGTCCTTATTGGCAGCTGGGGACACATTTTATTGGTTTGACGCAATCCAAATCTCACTGCGCTTGTGTATCAATAACAGGGGATTAACTTATACAAGATAAAATAAATAAATAACACAAATGTAGTGTAAAATAGAACATGTCTAAGTTGAGAATAAGTCTTCTGTGCCAAGAAACACATGTAAGTTATGTACTGTCTGCAGAACAGATAGAAACACAACTGCGTAAGTATGTGTGTGTGTGTGTGTTTGTCATGAGTGGTCTGACCAGGTGGTATGATCAGCAGTACCAGCCCACAAACATTCCAGTCTCTGCTCCCACATATCTCATTCTCCATCTTGACTAAACAGCAGGACTTTAAATCTGGAGCACAGCAGCTGCGTGTCCAGCCAGAGAGTGAACAAATCATGATGCACTGAAGGGAAACAAATAACTAGAACAGGAAAAAGACATGAATAGAAAGAGAACCAATTACTAATAGAAGTACAAATGATAATATCCTTTTGTCATCAAGATTTCAAGTTAGATTTTGCTTCACTGTCAGACATATGACACCAGACAAGCGTCAGGGAAGTTATCGATGTCGCACAGGCAAGATGAGAATGGTTGATAATAATTTCTCATGCCAATTATTTATTAAAGCTGTCCATTAAAATCTTATCTGTCATAATTTATATGTGGTCAAATATTACTGTTGTTGGTTAGTTTCACTGAAATACTTTTGTTATTTTCTGAGATGGAAACTCTGAATAAAGAAAAAAACATGCTGATTAGACTGGACTGCAAGGGGCGGCTGAAAAAGAGGAAGCACAGGTGGCACAAAAACTCAATTTATTCTTCATTCATTTCATTCAATACTCCCAGTATGAGAAAAAATACAGTTCAAATCTCTTTCTGATGCAATTGTGAATCAGTGGCACATTGGGATGAATTATGTTGCATTTGCATTGAATTTAATTACATAGTATAAAGTTGATTTGTAAAATCCCACCCAACCTTTTCTTTTTTATTTAGAAACGAATGAAATAAAATTATCCCATTTAAATATGTTGTATTTACATGTCTATTAATGCAAAAGGTTGCATTTCTAAAACATCATTAAATTGTGTTAATCTGTTATGTCCCTTAGTTTTCTTTCTTTTATATCTTATTTTCAGTAATAAATGAAAGGTTGTACTTTTGTAGTAGGATCCTCATTAGCATCAGTATGTAGCTTTTGCATCAGCATGTAGTGTACTAACATGCTAACCAGCATCCCACTGGTAGCCTTTGCAGAATCTCCACATGACCTTCCACTGCAGTAAGAAATGCAACATTCACAATCACAATCTTGTAAGAGGGAAAAAAGTAGATTAATGTAATTATAAAATGGCCAAAGGGGTAATTAAAGATTTTAGAAAGTTGTCTGTGTAGGAGCTTAAAATTTGAACTAGTTCAGATAGCAGATGATTTGTGCTGATAGAACGTTTCTGTAAGCATGTTTTGTCTGTATAATATCACAGATGTGATAAAAAGATAGAATGAAATAATGACTTCATGTGTAATTGATGTTACAATTTTTTTAATATATTTTCTAAACTGATCCATTTACTTCATTTTTTGTATTCTATTTGCAATCAAATTTAAAAGTACACTTGCGTCAGACAAAACCAATTATAAACTAGACATAACAGACACAAGCACACTCAACAATATTGCACTGGACCTGCACAAAAGATACTAAATGAAAACAGGATAAACCCATACCCAATTTGAGGACTCTCATCTACTTGATACTATGATTGCCTCTTCTGTGACCAGCCTTATGTCCTTTCCACAACACACAATTCTATGCATTTTCAAAGATGACAGGAAATATCTTCTTTTTATGTTTTTGGAATTTCCATCTGCGACCAACCTCCCGTTCTCCATCCTGGATTTTTTTTTAATGCTAGCTCAGACTGAAGTCCTTGTTGAAGCTGGCCTAAAAACCTCAATCTGGTTGTTGATTTCATTTACCAGTGTTTTTGGCGCGTGTTACTAAATTCTGTGATTTCAGTGCATAGGAATCAATTTCATAAATTAGTATTCAGCAATAAAAAAACAAAAATGTAGGCAGTAAAAGGATCATTCCTTTAAAATAAGTAAAGGTCATGCCACATTGCAACCATGGAACTACATTATACAAGCCTGCATTGTTAACTCAACCAAATTTGAATGAATTGAATCAAAATGAATGGAGCCTAGCTGAACTGAACTGAATTCAAGTGAATGCTGAAGAAACAGTGAGAGAGAGGGAGATGGGAAACATATGGTGGGGCAGCACACCAGAAAGTCAGAGTTTAGAAAAAGAGATGAAAAGAAAAAGCAAACGGGAGAAAGCTGATCAGTCATAACATGGTCTAGGTACACATTCCTGAGTAATTGAGCAAATGATTAGTCTTTCAATCAGCAACACAACACCAGCTGTCAGGTCAGAAAACTACATAAATACAGAGATCAGGATGGATAGAACAGATATAAATATATATACAGGTAAGAAAAGGATACATGTGGTAGCTACAATCCCTGATCACTTTTTTTTTTATTGCTCTTTTATCATTCAAACATATTTTTTTAACTTCTTCCCATCGCCTACAAATCCCTGCTGTAATCAAAGCTAATTTGACCTCTTTGTACAAGTATTAAAAGTGTTAGGGGTATTAGTGAGAGTCTCAGCTTTCACCACTATGTTTGTGTCAACAGGGCAGCCTAATGAAGCGTGCTGGGACTGTCACAGAACACTTGTCCTGCTAATTGTGTTTAATACACCAAATCATCTGCATTGTAAGTGATACCCGACTCCTCTGTCATAAACAACTAAGGACACCCAGTGAGCAGAAGACATGATCAAACGTTACATTTTTCCTGAACAGTAAAATGTGATGTGCTGTAGAAGCACTTCTTTCCTTTTTCACACTTTGCAGATGAAGGGAAATTCATTTTAATCCTTTTGCACTTTTATTCACGTAACGCTGCAGGTAGTACCAAGTGGTTTGACCAGATCAGTAGTTAAAACTCTAATAAGTTTCTGATCATGTGTAGATAAGATTGTTGTTTCATGTTACTTTGTTTAGATGACATTAAAAAAAATATGATTCAATGAAAGAAGAGGGAAACACACAAGAAAAAGTGTAGCAGCAGTTTAGTCATCCTGAGGTCATGAAGAAAGTGCTGAAAAGAGCTACACTAAAGAGACAACAGTCATAGGCAAACCTAAAGGTAACCTTCAAACATATTGTAGATTTCATTGTTTAGGTAAAATAAATACATAAAACAGAATGCCTCTGGGTATTTGTTATCTGAGTTATTTGATACCAGAAGAACAGAAACAATATATCAAATACTGAAACTGAGACATTTTACCATTTCATGGAAAGTATTAGCTCATTTCGAATTTCATAGCAGCATTAAATACATGGAAAAGTGATGTTTCTGTTAAGTGACAGGAAGGTCAGGGAATCAATTGCCGAAATCTGTTAAAGATCAATGTTAACTGATTAAATTTTCATAGTTCTTTTTATTGAATTCATTGTTTATTCAATCCACATTCATGCATGGTGGTCAGCTACTTGTGTAGCCACAGCTAGTGTGTCAGAAACACGGCAGCCACTCTGCAGCAGCAGGCCCTCCTACCAACACCAGACATTCATATACATGTCCTATTCTTGTCTGATGCAAGATTCCAGCTGCCCAACTGTCCCAGGCCTTCGCTGCCAGATTTTTGTATCATGGTTTGGCTTAAGACTGCTGAGGGTCGTTGATATGATGCACTGAGCACATTCTTTGCATCTCTGCTCATCTTCCTTTTTTTTAAAAAACAAAAAGTGACAGTGTTGTCATCCTTAAACTCTTTCTTCTCTTTCTGTAGGTCATTCTGAATAAAAGCTGCAGTGCATGTTGGTCTCTCTTTCCTGTCCTCTCTACCCCATCTGGTCTTGGCAGATGACTGCCCTTCTTAAGTCAGGTTCTGCCAGAGGTTTTTCTTTCCTGTTAAAAGGGAACTTTTTACTTTCCACTGTCACCTCACACACACTCAGGATGGGGAACTGGGTTAAAATCAAGATTCAATGCAACCTGTTGGTTTTCCTTTACTAGGTTATTTGTAATGAACTGACTGGAATTGATGTGTCTTCAAAGTGCCCTGAGATGACATTGTTGTTAAGTGATGTTTTACAAATAAAGCTGAATTGAATGGCGCATCAAATGTTTTCCATTGGTGAAGGATTAAAACTACAGGAAGAGCAGCTCAGGACTCAGACTTTTCTTCTTTGAATCCTTATCATCATGATGGAGGCAATATGACATATTAAAGAGCTTTCCTGTAACTGCCTTGCTGGATAGTTGCTCTAAAACCTCTTTTTTTTTTCCATTCATGATGCCTTCACAGATGTGTAAGCTGACCTTAATTCCAAAAAGGTCATGTTCGGAGAAAGAAACAGTTAAACAATGTAGACTATCCATTAAGGAGATGCAGATCAAACAATTGCTCCTCTGTGGAGTTTTTATGGCATTTTGTGAAACACACTGCTGCTTTACAATGCATGACTAATCTGATTCAAAAGACTGCAGAAAATGATGGCTCCAGGTAAAATTTAGAGGTGAAGAAGAAAGCCATGTGCTTTGATAGATGTCAGTATAATAAATACTTTAGTATGTGTGCAAACCCACAGGAGGACATAATGTAGGGACATTATGTCCCTAAATGGCTCTTTAACATGCATAATATGATTGGAATATCTAACCGAGAGTTCATGTAAACACCCTCACTGCAATGTTGTCTTTAGAAAATACTTCATTCTCATACATTTTTAAGCTGTTGTAGCTGAAAATTTTTGCTAGTAATAATTTTATAAATATTGAAGGGCATTTGACACTTTTTTGCACTATTACAGCCAAGTCATACACATTGTCATTTTGTTCTTTTATTTTGCCAATAGCCAAAAAGAGGATCAGAGTTTAGTTGAGTGAAAAGAAGGTAGGGATATAAAAGTAACCCACAGGGGAAAGCAGAAAGTTGAGAGGCAAATTCCTTACAATGAAGAAAGTGCCGTGAAACAGAAAATCCCTAAACTGCAGGTGAACAAGACAGAAACAGAGTGACCATGGAGCCAGTGACAAGCAAACTTTAGAGAGCATCCACGTGCAGAGGGAATTAATTGTAAAGGGTACCGGTAAACTGAAAGTAGAAAAAAAAGCTATCTAAAGTCCACATGGAGCTCATTTTCACAATTAAAGAGGAGGTAAGATAAACTAACATGCAAAATGATGAAACATGAAGGACAAGGTAGAAAACTCAGAAACACGAGGATGCCTAAAATTCATGGTACAAAACCATAGTTCACTACTCACCTTATAAACAAATCTAAACAAAGTGATTCAGCAGTGATTCAGAAAAAACTAAACAGCAAATGAACACAAAGGAAGAATTTCCTACTTTCAGTACCATAGTATTATTGAAAAGTGGTAATTTTCATCGCTGGTGACACAGTAGGGTTGTGTGCCAGAGATCCAGTCTCCCATAAGTCTGGCCTACTGAGAGATTTCTGTTCCACCATCCTCCTGCAGAGCCCCGTTGAAAACTTCCCAACTCATTAGCCATGCCAGCTTGGCTTGCTCTGCCACCTCTACCTGTATCCCAGCCATTTTCTTCTTACATAATGCAAATTTATGGACATGCTCCATGTCTTTAAGGTCAGAGCTGGGATGCAAATCACAGCATTGTCCCCAAGGGAACTTGATTTAGATTTCTAATATTTTAATTATATTTCTTTTTGTACAAAAATAACACTGAGCAAACTCATTTAAAAAAGTTTTACTTAACAACTTTAAGTCATCAGCACATGTGTTTTCTAACAGAAGACTTTCTCATACTTTCTTATATCTTCAGGATTTTAGTGAGAACCCAATCCAAAAAAGTAGACGCCTGAAAGAGATAAGAGATTCAACATATGTGGTATTTACATATGTGGTCTCCTGTGGCACAGTGGAGGGAATAGTTGCACAGGTCCATAAACTTAAAAAATGCATGTGAGAGGCTTGGTTTGAGCTCAGACCGCTGAGGAAAAGCTGTAAAATAAAAAATCAATACACAGTAATACCACAGGAAAAGAGCAACATTTTGGCTGTTTACAACATACAGCAAGAACCTCCACCCACAGTACAGGCCTGCTACATTCCACTGCTTGCCCACACACAGTGCAGACAGGATATATCACATTTTCCTTTATAGTCTGCCAAATCTTAACATAAAAAGCAAACATTATCAGAAAAACTAAGACCAAATGCGTGCTGAAGTAGCTGCTGGCAAACACAAAGCTCTAATATGCAGCACTTCCAAAGAATGAGACTGCAACAGGCCCCTTTGTTATCACACAAACTACAACTGCAAAAGGAAATTAGAAAGCTAAGAAGTTTGTGTGTCTACTAATGTTCATGTAGATATTATCGAGCCATTAAGTTGCCAAGTCTTCTTAACAAAAATGATTCTTTCATCAGAGGTTGAGGTCCTTCATTCATAAAGGTTGGAGTGGCTACAGCAGCAATGGGTTGTTTCTATCAGCTCCAGTCTGGGTAATGTGCCAGTAACCACGGAGGCCAGTACATAGCTGTCATTCCTCTGCTCGCTGAAAGCACATTTAGCTACAAACACCTGTTTCCCCTGCTCAGTCTCCACCGTAGGCTGCTCCACTACAGCGTCAGTGTTAGCCTACATCTAGAACAGTGGAGATTCAGTACTTTAGACTTTTTTTTACTTCCAGTATTCAGATACTGTGCTGCCAAGGAACTATTTTTACTGAACTTAGTTATAGAATATTAATTTCAAGAATGATATTAACGTTGACGAGATAACAAAACAGCATGCTAATGAGTTAAAGAAACAGGGAAACACAGTGGATGTGGGAGGACTTTGTAAGTGCGAGGAATTACCACAATATTCCTTCCTATAGGGAAGTTAAAGTCTGTCTTTGGTTGAGATCTCTATCTACAATGATTTTTTTTCCATTTGATTTAATTACTTTTTTTTTCTTTTATTGGCTGAAGGAAAGGAAATAACACCAGTGATCACTACTGAATTCTTCCAGCTTGTTTATTCTCCTCCAAAATGGTCAAACCTTAATAATTGCTTACTTTAGTAGCCTGAAATTTTCCTTTTAAACCAGCAAAGTCAGAGGTCGGTGTTAGCCTGGGATTCAGTTCATTTGGGGGGATTTTCAGTGAAAAGTGACATCATTCTGAAACTGTCCCACAAACACAAGGTCTGGTTGGATCTGGTCCGCAACTGAGAGTGTTGGGACAAGGGCCCATGTTGTTGGATTGCTCTTTTATGAATTCTTATTTATTCTGAAATGTACATTTAGATGTAATCATCAAAAGAAAATCCTTTCGGCAAAGTCACTACACGCATTATCTTGGCTAGGTTCATCATTGCCATATGAGCAAAGAAACTTCTATGTCCTTGGTTTTGGTATTCAGTTAACTTTTCACAATTAGTGTGATGTTTTATTGTCCCGCCAGTTTCCTAATTAATTCCATCTGCCACTTTTACGTCAAGTTAGTCTTTTTTTTTATCTACACTGTCAATAATAATCTTTTCTCTTTAAATATAATTTTATAATAATTGTCTCTTTTGAAGTATTTTATCAAGTTTTATTTGGTTATATTTTACCAAGGTGTTAAAATTTAACAGAAATGGTAGGTTCTACAGTCATTTGACAGATGGCAGCACAAAGAGACTTCCATGAGAAAAATGATCAGTTAACCATGTTAAATGTAACAAATAAAACTAGACACAATATGTGTATTAAAAGTATCCAGGAATGTTTTAATGCAGACTGCCAAGTTATAACACAAAATGAACATGCCGCAAACAATTCAGTAATATAATGTAAGCCAGTGATCATGTCTCATAAGAACTTTTTTGGCCATATCTTTGGAAAAGTGGCTGAAAACAGGCAGTTACTCAGCACTAAGGAATTCCCTGTTCAGCCACCTGCTTGTCAATCTTCCCAGCCTCTGTTATGTGACCCTACCTGCTGCTACTGTCCCAAGCTGCCCATAAAGATCATACCATGCATACCAGAGCCACAGAGGGGCATTCCTGGTCCAGTGACCCTGATTATTCGTTTTTCTTCTTTTTCTTTTTTATCTTCATTGCTGTCACAAGAACATGTTTTCATTGACAAACGGCTAACTGGTGGTGTCCTGAAGGGATTGTAGAACCAAAAGCAGTGCAGTGTTATTGGTGTATGTAAACAAACGTGCTATTTTAACCATCTGTGCACTATACTACAGTAACAGTCAGGATTCTGTAGGTTTCTGTTTAGCAAGCAAATGCCGTCTGGTGTCACACGTTCACTCTCGTTCAGTTTTGAAAATCTGTTTGCTACTTCTTGCTACTGCACATTGGCACAGCCAACATTTCTGAAGCTATTGTCTAATTCCTATATTTTCAAATTATTTTTGTCACATAATAAAACAAGTCTTACATTTTTTCACAAAAACAACATCAAATGAGAACAAGAGTTCTTGAATGCAACCTACAAGAACAACTGGTGCACCCCCGCAGCGGTTCATAGGCATTGCTGCCTTTAACAGAGCAAAGTAGGGGTAGTGAGAGATCTTGTCATCTGTGGTAGTTCCGGAGATGTGTGTCCTTAAAAGCCTCATTTCCATCTTCGGGTGCGGATGAGGACAAGACGGGTAGGGTGGAGATATGGTCTGTAAACTGTAATCTCGTTGTGTTCCTGCACCAATCATAGCCTCACCTGAATGATGGAGGATCAGCCGGTTAGTGACAGACAACTCAGATACGTAACAGCATGACACCATCGTAGCACGACACCTTCCTTAAAGTATAACCAAAACACACGGAAATCACTTGATTTGTCAGTAGTCACTCATTTAAAAAGAAATGTGCCTTAAATGTATTTGTCAACAAAAATAAAGTTGGTAAAAATAGTACTGTTAGTCTCCTCTTGTTACACCACAGGCTTACTGGTTGCAAAGCTGTTTATGCTGAAAATGGATGTATTGCATGAGAACATGTGAAAGGAATAAGTTACATTGGTCACTTAACACTCAATAAGTAAGAACTGAGAGGTTTGCATTAAGGATAACATGCAAGAAGGAACTTTAACTCTGTTTTAAGAGTAATAATTACCTCCGCCAAGGAGGTTATGTTTACCGGCTTTTATTGTTTGTGTTCAAGATAACTCAAAAAGTTATTGATGGATTTTCATAAAATTTTCAGGAGTTGTTGGAAATGTGAAAAGGAAGAACTGATTTAATTTTAATGGTGATCCAGATTACTGTTTGGATCCAGGAATTTATTTTTAAAAAAAGGCCTTGGCAGAGGTTTGCACTCTCCGAGTGCTTTTATAGTTCTCGAAGTGTTAAAGAATACATAATAATAATAACAACAATAATAACAATAATAATAATAATAATAATAATAATAACAACACAATAATACAAACTTTTGTTTCCTTTGGTTTCACTCCAAAGTTTATTACTTGAGTTATTTATAGTTGGAATCAGTCATGCTGATCGTGTGGTATACAGTTACCATACACCCACAATGTTTAAATTGCATGCATGAGCAGCTGTGTGTGTGCCAGTGTGTGTGATCATGTCAGTAGATAGTGTAATCTGAGGGATAACATGGTGCTTATCCAGCTGATCCCTCACCTCCCCGGGTTCTGACAGGTTGACACCCATCATTCTTCACATTAACTTTGCCTAATTGGCAGGTAATTCTCTCCCCCCCTACTGGCCCTCTACTGTTTCTTTATTGTCCATGCACTCTACCACTGCCCCTACTGTCTGGGTCTTTATCCACCAATGTGACCAGGCATCCTGTAGACAAAAAGTCACTCAGCAGGGCCTCTTGTCCAGGCTCAGAAACCCAGCGTGCTCTGTCACTGTAAGATGGGGAAGTGAAGTTGGGAACTTCCTCTGTCATGGTGACCCCCATGCTGGGAAGCTCTCCACATGGCTGACAGGAGTGCCGGCCCCAAATAGTTTCAACCTGTCAGCATCAGCAGCCCAGCCACCCCTTTCAGCACACACCTTCTAAGCTATTAATAGAAATGCCTCCCTTTTCTTGATGTTAAAACACTCCCAGTTTTCTTCCTTACCTCCACATCGCACACTTAACTATATACACACACCCCAAATTTTAAACTGTAGAATCCTAATCTTGGTCTTTATTTTTCTTTATCACCCTCAAACATACAAGCAAGCACATTCCAGCTGTACTGTAGCTCTCATTCCTCCCTGACAGTGATTGACAGGTGTTTGTAGAGCCACTGGAAAGTAGGACATGGGACATATGGGAGTCCCACCCTCCTGTCATGTCCACCTTCCCATGACTCCTTTGTGGATGAGGTGGAGGTGGCAGGAGCAGTCAGGAGCTTGTCAGAGCAACAGGAAGAGGCTAACACACTCTCTCAGACCACTTTCCTCTCCCTTACACAAACAACTCTAAAACACTCTCACTGTCACAGCTGTTGTTAACTTCCGGTGGGTCAGCTTGCTTCCCGTTGTTCCCACCCCCACACAGGTGACTCACACTAGGAGCCCCATGCATGGAAACTTCTACTTCTCGGCAAGAGCATCCATCCTGTCAACACAGATGTTTACAGGCCAGAAGAATGGAGCTAAAAGAACACAAATGTTTGTAAATGTAATTTTATCTTAAATAAGTGAAGGTACTGTTTGCATATATGCATGTTCATGGTGTAATTTGGCCAGTTTATTCATTTTTATGTCCTTTGTGTGTATTTTGGCAAGTCCTCATTCAGTGTTGTTGATGCCGTGGATGAAACACAGAGCTCAAATATACAAGTTTGAAATATACTCATATATATTTACATTTAGATCCAGGTTTGCATTTTTTGTATTTCAATGTGTGTGTGTATGTGAAAAACAGCATGAGTGGAATGTGTGTGTGACATAAAGGCTCTCTCCTCATGGCACAATGGTGTCTTTGACAGGCGGGAGAAGGGAAGGCTTTGTTTGGTGACACCACACACTGTTGTGAATGCCCGACATAGTTGCCATTCCTTTCTCTGTTTCGTCCGCCAGGCCACTGGCTTATCAGGGATTCCTCTGCTTTCTATCTACCCACGCACACCCTTCATCTGTGTGTATGCGCCAGTATGTGTAACTGAGGGGAAGAGTTTGTGATTCAGAGTGGCTAACACCAAGGAAAATGCTAATGAGCAGCCGAGGAGAACAGACCTCTGTTTGGCTGCATATCCCGCCACATGTGGACCAATTTAGCTGCAGGATTTTCAAACAGTGTCAAGTAGGTGGAGAACAAGGATTTAATTTAATAAATAAAACAATGATCTTAAATTAAACTATTTTTGTAAGTTTAATGATTACTATGACGACAATCTTTCTTTTTTTTAGAAAATTGCGGTAATGATCACATCCATATCATACACACGGTCAAATTGTCAGCAACGCAAATCTAAATGAGTTCAAGGCAACGTTTTGCATCTACAACACGATTAGATGATTACAGGTGAATGGCAAGATTCAGAATCCAAACCAAACACTTTTAGCTATATGAAGAAGCCATGACATTAAAATCATCTTTATATTCGTCATATCCCTCTGATGCATGAATTAGTAAAAAACAATGCGGCATTTTTTTCACATGCAATATTTCACCTCTACAGACATGTACAGAGACACTTTTCTTTGTGTTTAATATTATTTGAGTTTTTTATTTAGTTTATTTTACCTATTCTATGGAAATATTTATAATATCATTAATTGTCATGTTTATATGATGTAAATATTCCTGTAAAAATGGACTAGTATTATTTTGTTGTCCTGATTATCACTGAGCCAAAGTTGGTAATCATACCAATGTGTATATGTGAAATTTTATACTATATTTGTTTATTCTTCAGTGAGTGGCAGTGTGTTGGGTGACTCTCCTAATGTCCACCGAAGTGGAAAAATTGCAAAAATACCATCCTCACTTATGAATATACCAGAAAAAACCCTTTAAATTGGTGTCCACTGTAGTGCACACGATGCATTAAAGGGATATAATAGACATATAATAGACATCATTCCTCCAAAACAACTCTATCTAGATGTTTTTTCCAGCTCATCTGACAGATGCACCCCTGGATTCAAATCTTGAGAATGTGGAAACCATGCAATTATTTCAACTACACATCATATTCCCAAATCTTTTCCTGTGCACACCTGTCAGTTTCCTGAAGATTCCTGCTAGAAGAGGTTGTTGTTACATCATTACCACTAAGGGGTGTAAGTGGTGTGTAGCTGCATTAATGTTGGTCGTGTGTGTCACAGAAGCATCCTAATGCTGTCTCATACCAAAATGTGTAAGCACGCAATCAATTACATTTCACAATTGTTTCAGTGTATAAGGATTATCCAAAAAAACTCATATGGTTAAAGGTTTGTGATAAAAAAGTAACATGTTAGGCCTTAAAATGAATAGATACAGAATACAGATTTGAACCAGGTTTCTTATCACCATATAACATTTTACCAGGTATGTTTTTGGACCACTTATTGGATGCCACACACAATTCTCAATTTTTTCATATCTCATATGAATGATGTAGAATGATGTCCCGGATGTGCATTTGACACGAATACATGTTATCTTTACTCATAAACAACTACATGGCTACATAAGTTATCTCTGGTAGCGCAAGCTTGAAGTCTTAGTCATGCGCAGTTCTGCACTGATGCTGCTCTATCCACAAATTCCATCAAGGTGTTTCCAAACCAGAAACCATGGTGCAACAGGACAGTTCTGTCTTGACAGTTATGTCAGGTGACAGGTTGGCCTGCAGGGCCCAGACAGAACTGAGGAGGGGCCAAGCACAAGTACAGACAGGACACTGAGGAGCTCTTTGCTGACAACAACCAACAGGAAATGTGGAGATGCATCAGAACCATACCAGACTACAGGATCAGCATCAGATCAGCCACGACCCCACTCTGCCAGACACCTTAAACAGTTTCTTTGCACACTTTGACACACCTGGCAACAGAAAGGCTGTTCATCTTCCAGAGCTCAAGGAGCAGCCCCAGCCTTTCATCTTGCAGCCCCTCCCTGAGGTGGGTCAACAACAACAAAGCCACAGGACCAGATAAGATGTCAGGCTGGGTTCTTAAGCTCTGACTCAGCTGACTGGAGTTTTTCTGGCCATTTTCTATGTGTTCATGCAGCTTGCTTCAGGTTCTGTATGTCTCAAGCCCTCTATCATCATGCCTGTGCTGAAAAGGTCTGCTGTCACTTGCCTTAACAATTACCCTCATGTCGCCATTACACTGGTAATCTTGAAACGCTTGGAGAGGATTGTTCAAAGTCACATTCAGGACGGCATCCCTACAACTCTGGACAGACATCAGTTTGCCTACAGGGAGAACCGAGCAACAGAGGATGCTAATGAGATATTAGCACTGCACACAGTCCTAAGTCGCTTGGAGCATCCAAACATTTATGTCAGGATGTTATTCGCAGACTTTAGTTCAGCTTTCAATGCTATGATCTCAGACAAGCTGACACTTAAACTCTACAACCTTGGACTGTCGTCTTCTTTGTCTATCAGGATCAGAGACTTTCTCACCAACAGGTCTCAGGTGGTGAGAATTAGGGACTGCACATCATCCACACTGATCCTAAGGACAGGCACACCACAGGGGTATGTACTTAGCCCAATTCTTTTCACCTTGATCACGTCATGATGACTGCATGACACAAACATGGTAGTGGAGTTTGCAGATGACACCACAGAAATGGGTCTCAGATTGGACAACAATGAGACTCACTACAGACAGGTGATCCAGCACCTGGCAAGGTTGCGTTCAGACAACAACCTTGCACTGAACACCAGCAAGAACAATGAGGTCATTGTGGATTTCAAGGACATCCATGAGGTTGAAACACACCCTTCTCCTCATTTAAGGCGAGGAGGTGAACCAGGTGAACAACATCAAGTTCCTAGGCATCACATTGCATCTGCCCACCTTGGTCAATGCATACATATCACCAGATGAAGAAGGCCCAACAAAAGTTATTTTTCCTGAAGAAGCTCAAAAGGACTGAACTCACTCCTCAGCTTCTGACGAACTTCTACAAAGCCACAGCAGAAAGCATACTCTGTCTGTGAGCAAAAGCGTGGTGTGGGGATTGCACTGCACAAGACAGGAAGGACCAGGTAGTAAAAATGGCACAGGGGATTGTGGGAAGTTCTCTCCCCCTCCTGGAATATTTAATGTCCGGGTTGGACTCCAGCATGCGACAATATGTGGTATATAGAGCTACTGAACAAAGTTTAATTGTGCTTTGCATGATGAGAGTAAAGATCTTCTTGATCTTGATCTTAATCTAGTGGTATCTTTTTTGTCCTCCTTTCCCCTTTCCTAAAAAAAACTAAACATTTGATTAAAGAACAGGAAACAAACTGAAACTTACATCTGTGTAGAGCCTGGACTCGCACTGACTGTGCAAGCCTAAAACAGAGTTCATGCTTTCTTCCCTTGTTTTCCATCTTCTAATCTTCCTCTCTCTCTCATCATTCTGTTTATCTCACAGCCAGTCTGCAAACCAGTGAGTTGCTGGAAAACTCTATCTTCTCTTTGCAATCATACAGCTCCCTCCAGCTCTCACGCTAGCATAGCGGTTGCCAAGTAGCCTGAACCCCAAACTTGACTCGAGTATGGTGCCCACATGTGCAATAATAAGGAATTCTGTGCACATGAACTCATGAACACACAAACACGCACACATGCACATTGCTTACCATACATGCAGCTGTATCTGGGTATTTTCAATGCCAGGGTGTGTTTTTATGTTTGATGTGTATACATGAGCTTTGATGGGCCTTGTTGAAGCTTGGCATCAGCACTACAGCAATACTTTTAAGTAGGATTGGGCAATTGGTCTTGGTATTGTCATTCTAAATCAGGATCTTTGTTACATGTTGAGTTCATTTTTATTTCACATTTTTCTCAAAAATATAAACTGAGCCTAGTTTGTACTAATCCAGTGAGGTTTAGAACATTTAAAATAGAGTATCTAGAGGACTGAAGGATTTTTTTTAGTGGTGTGTCATTTTTTGCCAAGCTGCCATAAGTAAAACCCAAAAACAGTTTAATTGTGTGGCATGAAGACTTAAATTATATAATTAAACCCGAGGGCATCTAAACAGATAAAGGGCTGCAACAGTTTGTGTTGTTTGTAGGTGTTACAAGACAGAAAGTGGTCCTCTGAACTTTGGGCTTGCAGAATACTGCTGTGGAAAACAATCTTGAGGTAAAACCAGTTAAGAACTGACATTAATTTAATAACACATGAAAGATAATATCACAGTTTCATCTCAACTGATAAAGTCAAAATATGTATTATTTTAAGATTGTTTTTTGTGTTGTTGTTGTTTTTTGGGGGGTATTCATATAGTTTTCAGTTTCTTATCTCATATCATGTGCATAATTAAACTTCCAGGCGACCATTGTCATGTTCAAGATAGTAGATTGAGATGATTGTGGTGTTTTAACAACCTTCAAAATACCAAGAAAATATTCCTCACCACTAACAAGGGAGCATGAATCCATGTTTTGTTGTCATTTACAGCAAATTGCAGACCAGTAGCTTACACTGAGGGCCGGTTTGTTAGTGAGCTCCTTTGTGAAATGATCATAGAAGTGTGAACCACAGCAAACAATGATCATGAATTTATGTCAATTTATCTTGTAAAAATGAAGGCTTTTTAAAACTTCTTGCACAAATTCCAGTGGGACTCTAATTTTTGTAGACCATTTGCTTTTTTTATAAGCATGCGTTACTGTCTTATTTAACCAAAACTAAAAATTGCGAACAATCTCTCTCTCTCTCTCTCTCTCTCTTTCATAAAATTTCTGAATAAATGGTAATTAATTCAACTTAATTCTGACTCAATATCTATCCTTTCATGGTGAACTCATTTTTATTCTGTAGAGGATGTTTTTTTTACTTCCAGCAATCACATGTCTTTTAATATCATAATATCAGTGTTTATGTTTTTTTTTTTACTTCTCACTCTACAGAGTATAAATAGGAACTGTATCCCTGCTCCTGTCTGATTTTGAAGTCAGTATATGAGTTAAAACGTGACTAAAGTGACTATACTAGTGTGTATTTTACTTGACAGCTCACAAAGTTTTATTTCCAGTCTTGCAGATAATTCCATGTCAGACTGAAAATATCTTTTTACACATAGTTTTCTTTTTTGCTTGTTTTTTTTTTTTCCAAACACTTTTTCTCTCCCCATTCATTGTTTAATGAAATGTTAAAACACCAGTTAACCAATGTTTTGTGCCAATGTGGGAGGTTAAGTTAAAATTGTCACTTTTTCCAACACTATGCCTTTAGGGAACAATCATATTCCTTTTTATGTTTTAGATTTTGTTGTAGCTTATTTCATCACACTCCTCCACTGCTCCTCCCTTTGAGACTAAAGATCTGAACACACATGGTCCATTAACTCTTCCAGCATCCCATGAGCTTTCCTCAGTTCATCCTCTCCATCAGACCCATCAGATGCTTTGTGGGAATAATCTTAACAAAAAAAGAAATAGTTTTTCCATAAGGCTCTTTGTTTGTCTACACACACACACACATAGAAACATGCCTGCCCTCAGCTCAGAAGAGAGTTTTCACTTTCATTCATAATAATCATGCTTTTCTATTATAGCCATATGTTCAGTTTGTGTTTGAGCAGTAAGTGCTGTATTCAGCATGATCCAGGCTTTTCTACTCTACTGCATGTGTGTCCAAGTAGACCGTGTATGCATGTTTTGTATTGCAAAGGCAAATGAGAATACTTCTGTAAGGTGTGTTTGGAAATGTGCCCTGTCCATGCTTGTGCATGCCTGTGAGAGTGTGTTACATATTGGCAGACTGGCTGCTCCCACGTCCCTGAGAATAAGGCCAATCAGATCCGACAGAGCATTTATTTCCAAATACTAGCGTCTGGCTTGCTGCCTCACACACATTCCATTACTTCCAGACAGACTTTCAGAAGCAGGAATTAAAAGGCATTGGAGTTGTTAAAACATGACATTCCCAAAAAAGGGCTGCTGGGCCCTGAGACTACCCAGAGACATCCCACATGACTCAACATTGCAGGAATTACTGCACCACCAGGGTCGCTGATGAAGGTCCTCTCATAGATGTAGTCCCTCTCCAGTAATATCTGTCTCTCCTCTCTGTTTCTGTCCTTCTGGCTCTGTTTTATCATGCCTTCATATATATTAGACAATCTGTTGGAATTCAACAACACTGGGATAGCGCAAGGATATGTGAGCCGAATCTATCTGTCAATAATACAGCAAGAAAGATGAGCATAATGTGCAAATTTAAACTGAATAGTTTTCTTAATTTGCATATAGGGTACATTTTCCCATCCTTATTCATCATCCAAGCCTACTTAAGGAAGGATAAAGGCTTTGCTTTATCCAACGCAGCAGTTGGATAGAAGATGTTAGGGCATCTTCCACATACACTGTAATTTAAAGTAAATAAGTACGTTTAAGCTTTGTCATGCAAAGAAGTCATATGTAAAAAAGATTCAGAAAAGCTTATTTTATTTATTTATTTATTCAGTTAATGATGTATTTAGAATAAACAGTACACATTGATAAACATTCAACTCTGTCAGAATTAGTCAAATGGCCATTTTGCATGTGTTGTCCATCAATCAATGTTAAAAGGTCAGAGGGTCTTCAAATTAAAATGGTGCTACTATTACTCAGTGCTCTCTGTCTGTTTTAACTCTCCACTGCCACACTGCCACAAAATATGAAACTGCTTGAAACATATGTGAAACTAGGTTTCTTGTTGTTGCTTTCTGCCCTGATATAAAAGAAGTTTGTGTTTTGTGAAGAGAGTACACCATATTAACCAAATACCTGAAAACAAGGATCTAAAATCTGCTTCTGTATGAGCTATTGTTCTGCAAGTTTTGCATGTTTCCCTGCAGGGATCAGCTGCATGGAAACAGCTAAACCTGCGAGACAGGGGATGATTTCTGGTGCTATATCCTATTTGAAATCAAATTGGTCAAGAATCAAAATTTCCCAGCCTAGTCTAACTTTCTGTCACTTTATTAGAATCAAATGGTCAACATTCAATCAATCCATTGTGTCAGTTCTGTTGGTAATGCATTGTTAAAGTTTTGAAGAGATGTATAAGAGCTTTTTTGCATGGACTTATGCACGAACAGTTATGCAAACAGATATATGCCTGAAATTTGCACTTAAGAAGAAGAAAAGGAATCCCCTGGCTTATAATATTAGTCTGTGTAGCTCCAAAGCCTTTCATAGAGGTGCATTAATACCTACAGAACTGGCAACTTGCTCATCTGGAAAGACACCATCAATGCTAAAAGGTCTATAAATGTTTTAAAGTAACATATGCATCCTGTCCAGATGTGTCCTTCAAAGAGATTCTTGCATATTTCAGTGAGATTATGCTACGTCACACGATATATTTGGTATAACAACATTGTTTCACAATGTAAAAGTTGGGAGTTGCTGTTTTAATGCTCTATTGATAAAAAGTGTCGGTTCCAAATTGTCGCATTGTGTTTTCGTTTACACGTTATACAAGTTACAGCATCACATCTTTCTTGTAATTGTAGTTACAATGTTATACGTCAATGTATAGTAAAAGAACATATTGGCGAAAACACCTCAATAAGATGGTGTTTCATAAAACATGATCTCATAGCATCTACAAATATACATTTAGTTGCTATTTTTCTTGTTCAAAATCACATAACTTAACGGATTCTAATAACAAAATACACTGAATAATGATAAGGCTGAGCCTTCAGTATGAAAACTTAGTTATCTGGAATCAGCACCACAAAACTTAAATGTGATTTATCAGGTCATGAAAAACTCTCTGGTGAGTGCACACCCATACACACATACACATGCACACACACACAAACACTAAAGGAACATTGTGTGTACGCTGAGTGGGAGTTGAGGTCAAACTTCACTATCACGGCTTGTGTCACTGTATTCAGCTCCTAAAAGCGGCTGACCATGGCGGCAATCTGTTCAACAGTAGATCAATTCATCCTGCCAGCAAATACGACCACTTGCATTAAAAATGGGGTCTTTGACGCAACTTAAGTGACCATTTCGATTTTAACAGGTCCAATTACCTTCTAGTGACGTCCAGTTTGTCTTGTGCAGATGCACATGCATCAGTTTGGGGTCAGGGGTTTCTTTTTATTCAAACTACCATAACAAGACAAAGCTAATAAACTGTTTGACTCATACTGAAGAACTGTGTTTGTATTACAGGTATAGACGCAAAACATTTTTGTTTCAGACAATGCTGCGAATCAAAAGAGGAAAAGTGGATTATTTGTATATGGATGTAAAAAGAAAATATTTTATTTAAATTAAATACTGTTTGAATAATTAACCAATTTACAGAACACATTTAGCCATCGACATGATTCACCCAGTTATACTGTAAATGTAAATGAATGAAATATGCAGATAATATCTGGGAAAAGAAAGGTAATTAGGCCAAGAGGATAAGGCAGAAACAGAGAGAGAGAAAGGGGGAATGAAAATCAAGCACCTGCCTGATGAGTATTACCACGAGAATAATACTTCTTTAATGCTCTATTACAGATAATCCAGTATTATTCTCACCCACAGTCTTATAATCACTAAATCCCATTTATGTTTCAGCACCATAATAATTAGACAAATCCAGAAGTCTGAATTAACAATGAGTCTACTGAATAATTTAAACATTTTCATACATTTCCATTACCAAAAAAAGTGGATTTCAAAGGGCTTTCCCTAAAGTGCATTTACTTTACTTCCAGTTCTCCCAGGTTCCCAGAGCACCAAGAGCCTTTTAGAGTGGATAGGAGGTAAACATTAAAATATTCATGTATCAATTAAATCAGAAGAAATTAATCTAATAAATATAACCCGACATGGCTATTACAGGCTCTTAAGCAGTAGGAGTTATTATGAGGATAAATCCTTCAGGGCTCTGGTGGCAATGCACGTTGTGAGTTTGAATGATGTAAATCTTTAAAGGTGGACCGAAGTATGAGAAATGTATTGATTTATCGGTCTGTCATTTAATGCATTAAAACATTCAGAAATCTTTAACTTCTTTCATTTTTGTTCTAAATGTTGTTAAGATTGTTTTTTGGGTTTTTTCTTTCCTTTTTTTTTAAAATCTTGATTCTGTTGATAAACCTTTTGAACCTTCATTTATCTTTTCTCATTTGTAAAGGGTTGCTGTGGCAGTTTCAGCATGGTGGTGTGGTGGTTAGCACAGTAGAATCACGGCTAAAAAGGTCCTGATTCATATCTCAGCTGGAATCTTTGTATATGGAGTTTGCATGTTCTCCCCATGTTTATTTCCTGCAACATCAGCATTTCTCAAAAGCACTCTTAATGAACCCTGAAACTTGTGATTCGTCCAATGTGTATGCTGCCCCTCATTCTGTGACATTTGGAAGAACACCAGGGAAGTTTACCGGATGGATGGATGGACTGGCATGAGAACTGCTATGTCTGCCATAAGAAGTGTCATAATGATCTCCCATTATGAGCTTCCTTTTGAAGATCATCAGTCAAGTCCAGATTTGGAAGCCAACCCAGAAAAGACTGAATTGCACAGAGTTGCCCAGTTTCCTGTCTTTCTTTCTCCTTAAAGATCTGTTTAATTGTAGATTATTATTTAATCAATAAACCAAAGCTTATTCTTAATTCATCTCAATATTGTTGTCCACATGCATGATTCAAACTCTCAGGTTTGGCTTCATTCTTTTCTTGGCTTGAAAATATTTTTTTTTTTTTATTATAAAGGAACTCGTAAAACTGCTCTGCATGTCCAGGGACGCTATATCAGAGGCATTGTAATTGCTCTGGGTCCACCCCCTGAACTGCAAATCCATCTTTACAGCTTGCATTAGCATACATAATACTGCTCTGTGGACTCAGAGAGTCATGCCAATTGAAAAGCAATCATTTTCACAGCAGAGCACTGCCATCACCACTTTAATTGAGTGAGAGAGCTCTTGAATGTGTATGTGAGTGGCTTTGTATTATGAGACAGGAGATAATTGGTTGTGCAACACAACACCGCAATATGTTGTTAATTCAATGATTGGAGCTGATTACTATTGTCTAGTTGTATCCCATGGGCAACAACATGCGTGTGTGTGTGTGTGTGTGTGTGTGTGTGTGTGTGTGTGTGTGTATGTGTGTGTGTGTGTGTGTGTGTGTATGTGTGTGTGTGTGTGTGTGTGTGTGTGTGTGTGTGTGTGTGTGTGTGTGTTGTTTGTCAGAAAATAGTAGGCGCAGACAGTAACTACAGCCCCCCTCCCTTGTACTGCTAATGCTGTATCTATTAGGCAGTTTTGTTTTGCTGTTTGTTTTATACAGACACACACTAACAAACATAAAACACATACACAGACAGCTTGCAGATGAATCTGTACCACAATAATCATTTTAGCTGCATGCTAAAAACAAGGGCCTTGAGGACTCATAAGCTGCAACAATAAAGAGCAGACTGCACTTCACATAAATACCCCACTGTTTAGTGACAATCAGACATAATTAGCTTATTTTGCTTAGATTGCTTTTTTCAGAATATACTGAGGAGAAAAGCAGACTTGGTAAGAATGTCAACTTCTCTTTTAAAAAAAGAGTGCAAAACATTTCTGTTTTCAATTGCAATTTTATACGCAATATGTGTCAGTGTAATGCACATTATAGTAGATTCCTTTACATTTCATGATCATTTGGATGTTACTGGATGACTGAGGTTTTCCACTGATTTCATGGCTATTAATCCAAGCTTCTACCTTGTTTCCTTTAAATCCAGGGACCGAAATACTTCACACAGCTAATTGTCCAACACTGTATCTTTCTTTCACCCTAATGCACAGAATGGCTCTGAATGAGAAATTTTTACAAAGATTACCATAACAAAGCAATAATTTCCATACAAAGTGGACAAAGAGTCTACAAAGAGTTCCCTAATGAAGATCTGTGTTGTTATATTTACTGGCTAATTTCTCTAAATGTCAAGTAAAAGCCTGCAGGGACAAAATGATTGAATCTTGACAATATGTATTAATGGCAGTGGCTGCTAATTAGCAGAACTGAGAAAGGAGGCATTAATCTCAAATGCCAGTTGTAGGCTAACCAAGTATAGAGTTAACTTGGCACTGCTTGTGAGCCCTAATGGATAAATATTAAGTTGTGGGTCAGAGAGAAACTCCGAATGCCACAAGGTTAATCTGTGGATATATTCTCAAAAGGCTTACGCTAATATGTTTATTTTAGCCCCGTGGAGCTTCAGACTATGTAAGGTGCTTTGCTCAAACTATGTTGCTTCTTTTTTTGTACCTCATGCCTCATAAATTGTGCTCTATGTATATATATTTGTAATTTCTTTAGACTTTTTTTTATGCTTCTTTATAATCTAGTTCTCTTTTTTCTCCAGTGTTTTTTTTATTTGTACTTTAAGCTGTTCTTTCTGCTTACAATTGTTACCTGAGAAAAAACAATTAAAGTTGTGAGAATTTTAATAACTTGTGATTAATTTTTTTCAGTTTTTCACGTATTTTATGGAGCATTTTATACCTTTAACCTTTAATAATTACAGTATAGTAAAATTGGATCAAAAATAAATCACCGACAAAACCAATATGTTACAGCTAGTAGTGCCATCTACTAGTTAAAACTGAAGTAGTAATAGTTTACCACTTCAGTTCAGTTGAGTTGACTTTGTTTTGTACCCGTAGGTAGATTTGTTGTACAGCAATTTCAGGTTTGGTATCAAAGAAGACAGTAACAAAATAGACACATAAACAGACATCCTGACATTCACAATGGCTCGCAAAGTCAAAAATCAACAAATAGTTTTATTAATAGATAAAACCAATTTAAAATCCTAAAAATTATTAAGGAGGACTGCTGAAGATTAAACAAACCTGTTCTTTTAATGTTTTGTCCTACAGCCTGGCACCTGGAACCTGTGTCCTGATGGTAGGAGGTGAAACTCCACATATAAAGGATGGGAGTCAAACCTCACAATATTAGAGGCTATACGCTGTTCCTGCCTGGTGTACAGGGCCTCAAGACTTGCCTCACCAATCAGCCTTCTGGACTGTTAAATAATCTAACTGACTTTATTTCTGTCTTTCAGAGCCAAATTACCAAACCAGGCTACCAGGGAAAATGAAAAAATTGATTCAATAAAAGATCTGTAAAAGAGAGAGCATTGTTTTGTCAATATTAAAACGTGACAGCTTTCTGAAGCAGAAAAAAACAGTCCTTTTTTTATACACAACAAAACTTTACAGATCCTTTCTTTTTTCAGATCAAGCAATTGATTTGCTAAATGGTAATTGTCAATTGATCTAACTTGTTTGGATAGGTGAAAATTTTGGTTAATTGTTTTTGTTTTGTTTTGGTTTTTGTGTCATTATTTTACAAACCAAACTACCGGTACATGCAGTTTTAACCTAGACCCCCATCGGTATTTGATGAAACACTGCCACCCCGTGGCTTATTGATGGAAGTGCAGTACAGAGTGAGAGGCCTATGGTTAATGGTCTATGGAGGCAACACACTATACAGAGATAAATAAAAATGCTTAAAACTTAAATTCAAATCAAATTTACCCAATTTAAAAAGTATGACAGTAAATTGTGATTACTTAGACTTCCGCTTTCTCGTCACATCAGACATGTGAGGAGCGTTATCGGCTGGAAGATGCGGTTCTTCACCGCTAATGGGCGCTGCAGACAGGAAGCTAACTCCTCACATGATCATCAATCCGCGAAGATTTGATTGTATTTTGTTTCTTCACTAAATAAATGACAAATGTTCATATTTGTTGGTTACATGTCACATCTTTCATTAAAAGTATTATAGGAAATGCAACTAATTTATTTATTTATTTTTAATGTATCTCGTCTACGTCGTTTCCTTCAGTCTACTACAGCTGATGAGCTCCTCCGGAAATGAGATTCCCTTTTGAAAGTTTGGACCGGAACTTTGGTTTATTTGTGTGTAGCTGCTGAACGGTGTTGTAAAGTGAAAGTACAAGGAATAGAAGCACAAATTAGTCGGTTTTTACATCTGTGACGGTGATGAACCAGCAACTGGGGAATATTGATGTAGCAACAGAAAAGGTGGAAAAACCTAAGCAGAAGTACTTTGAGAAAAGGAGCCAGGTTTGAGTTCAACGACTTAAATCAACTTCAGCCAGTTCATTGTGTCTGCTGCAGTGCCATAAACATTTTAACTAAATAAAATAAAGCAAACCCTTGCTTATAAATGTACAATATTTTTTTTCTGTCTGTGGCCCAACAGTGATAGTATGCTAATGTTATGCTAACCTAGCCTGTTTATGTAGCTGCTCTGTTAAAATGAACAGAAGACCAGTTTTAGTCTGTTATCTGGAATAAGTACGAGTTGCTGCAAAAAGAAAGAAGTGATTTGATCAATAACTGAACATAATTGTGACATGTTGAGTAAAAGTTGTCAGTAAGTTCAATAGGTTGTTTTAAAACAGGATTTTCTTTACTCTTTTTGTAGGTGCTGCCTTCTGGGGCCACTGATGGTAAAGTGTACTAAATTTCGTGAAAAATAAACCACAACCCTCATTTCATTTGTTGTGCGTTGTGTGTTTCTGTATGTTTTTATACTGCATGATCAAATAAAACGGATTCACAGCAACACGCTGTGAATACAGCAACACGCTTTAAATGAGACTTAATTAATTAAATTATTGAGGAAACATATCTTAATGGTCTTTTTGTTGTTGTTGTTTCTAAGTTGTACAAAGGCTGGCTTTAGCCCACAATCCCAGACAGCAGAACAAAGACTTTAAATGCTACAGTGAGGCTTTACATGAACTGTTTAAAGCAGTTACAAACCAGCCTGACCAGTAAGTGACCAGTAAAGTTGTGTGCAGTTTCCATGTTTGCTATGTGTTCTATATCTTGGTCAGACACATTGCTGTCTTTAATAGGTTTAGTAGTGATCCCAGTCTTTGTGGCAGTGATGATGACCCAAGTTTGGACTCTCCAGAAGTCTCAGCTCAGAACTCTCGGGTGCTGTTGACAGAAACTGGTATGTATTTGTGTGTAGGATGAGTAAACCATTCAGCTGTGTTTTTGCTTTTTTGGAGAGAAGACTGGACCACTTTTAAGTATAGTCAAAGGAATAGCTGCTGAAATCTTTTAATGGTTGCTACATCCTTTTTGTAATCTTTACTTCTCACCATTAAGTCCTAAGATATTAATTTCTTAGAAATGTACTTGCTCACTGTTTATTGCTGAAATGTTTTGACCCATTAACACCTGTTAGAGAAACATTTGATCATTAACTATCTTGGGTATTTTCTGTGCTTCTTTTTGTCCAGATGTGACTTTACCTTCCTATCTGGATGGCAGTTGTGGCTTTCAGGAAGTTGACAAAGAGTTACAGTCGGCTAGCCAATTCCGCGATTCCCATGGCTCATCTTCATTGGAACTAGTAAAGATTTACCAAGAAATGATTACCATCTACAAGCAGCTAAAAGTAAGAGATGTAAAATGTGAAAGCTGTATGTTGTAGTTCTTGCAATTTGCAAAAGATTCTAGGTGGATTAAGACAAAGGTACCAAAAAAAAAGGTGTCAGGTTTGGGGTTTGCCTTGTCTTCCACTTTTATTAAATGTGTTCAGTAACTTTGGAATGATGATAGGGAAGATAATCTCTTAAAACATGTTTCTCTGTGTACAGGCAGAGAGGCAGAGCCAGCAGCAGTGGGAGAGGGAGTTGCACAAGCGAGAAAGGAGGCTGAAACAACAAGAAGAGACCTTCAAGAGACTAGCTGGACAGGAAGGGACTATCCACACTCACATTCTGGCTGCAGAGGAGGTCAGATACAAATCAGCTAATCAGGGTCAAACAAGTTTTTTATTTTTACCACAGACTAGCTTTAACAACTCAGATTCTACCAGCGGCTTGATAAAATCTCACGAGAATCCAGCCACATTGTCAGGTAGTCTCTTTTCACCTTTTTAATTAAATTAAATTTAGCTTTATTTGTATGGCATCACTTAACAACAATGTCATCTAAGGGCATTTTACAGATGTATCAGTTTGAGCTCATTCACAATAAATAAACTAGTTAAGGAAAACCCATTGACTGCATTGGATCTTGACTTTGATCCAGCCCACCATGCCGAGCATGCACAATGTGACAGTGAAAAGGGGGGGGGGGGCAAAGCTCTTTTTAACAATGGTTTTATTCTTCATTCCTCAGAAATTTTCAATAAAATAGTTAAATGATTACAGAAACCAAACCAAAACATTATTACAAGCTCATTTGTAATAATTCTTTCATCGCAGATTTTTGACAGAATATAAATACAAACTTTATTTAGTACAGTGATTTATTAATTCACAAACATTGTTTTCTGTCTATTTTTATTTTATGTGAATTTTACCAGAAACACCAGAAAGAACTGAGCAGGCTGCAAGATTTCATCCAAGAGAAGAACAGAGAGAACAAGAGGCTTAAATCCAGTTTTGCCACCATTAAGGAACAAAATGACAACATGAGGAAACAGGTTAGAGGAAGAGTGTGTGTGCTTTGGGTCTAAACTTGCAAGGCTGTTTTGTACTCATGAAATGATAATTAGTCTTGACACATCAGTTCAAAATAGGTATGGTAACTCATACGTGTTGCACATCAGCTGAATTTCCTTTTCAAGTCAAAGAGGAATACCAATTTTTCATTTCTTCGTGGGTGTCGTATCAAAGCAGTTACTATCTTTGTCCACAAGAGGGCAGTACAACTCCATAGTTGTGTATTTGAAGCAGGCAAGGAAATGCCATATTTAAAGTTTCCAAACCATCTATAATGGATTAAACAAAAACTATATTCCATTAGAGCCTCTTTCCATGCTTTCTTTTTTTTTTTTTTTAAAGTGCTGTGTAGTTCGAAAATCTATGTGAGATCTCTGTATTGAGTTCCATGTATTCCGTGTGGCAGTATCCATCTTTGTAGGTTGCTTTTTCCCATTTAGCTGATCTACAGCAAAAGTTAAAATACACACACACACACACACACACACACACACACACACACACATATAAATATATATATATATATCTATATATATATATATATATATATATATATATATATATATATATATATATATATATATATATATATATATAGATAGATAGATAGATAGATAGATAGATAGATAGATATATATATATATATATAGATATATAGATATATATATATATATATATATATAGATATATAGATATATATATAGATATATATATATATAGATATATAGATATATATATAGATATATATATCTATATATATATATCTATATATATTGGGGCCAGAAAAACAAAAATACTTTGCCTCACCAAAAGATCACCATATGTATGATAAAGCATGGTGGTGGTGGTATCATGCTTTCAGATAGCTTTACTTCAGCTGGCACTGGGACTTTTGTCATGGTGGAAATCATTTAAAACAGTACCAAATGCAAGTAACTTTCTGCTAGAAAATATCTGCTAGAAAGCTGAAGCTTAAGAGGATTTTTATCTTTTGCCATGGCAGTAGCCCCAAGCATACACTATCAACAAAAGAATGGCCTTACCAGAAGAAAAGGAAAGATTTGCCATTGTCATAGACCTTAATTTAATAGAAAATCTATCCAGTGACCTGAACAGGACAAGAAATGCCCTGGCAATCTGGTACATTCAGAGTCTGTTTGCAAGGATAAGTGAATAAATGTTGTCAGTTCAAGATGTGCCATGCTGATACACTCCTAACCTTCAGTTTAATTGTACACGTCATGTGTTTTATAGCATTGGGCACGAAAGTTTTTTTTAATGATTTATTATGCTTTCAATTCAAAACATTACAAAAACCTTACATTTTCAAAAGGATGCGCATACATTTTATATCTACTATAAATAGAAGGAATTGGAGTTCAGGTCCACAGCATCACTGTGGACTGAGCTGTCATATACTCAGTAAAATTGGGCTTTATTGGAAGAGAGGTCAGATTCTTTCCTTTTTTTTTTTCCAAATCCTCTGGTAGCACCCTACAAACACCATCCTTAAAGTGAGGTAATATCATTAACTGATTACCCCAGACTAGGAAATTGTTCAGACTTTAGGGTAAGATGTATGGTTGTTTTAGTCTTTTAGGGAATTTACACTGGGACAAATGTTCTTCTTCCAGTTGGGCAGTAACCATCAGTGTACTCCTCAAGCAGCCCTGAAGTAATTTGAAGAGAAATACTGAAATGTCTTGAGACTGCCTTGTCAAAGTTCAGCCATCAAAAGTGTGCTGCATGACTTGCATATTATTGTACACCAGTGGAGCTCGGTCAACTTTAAGGAGCGGGAGCTGCTTCACCTCGGGGTTGGAGCAGAAATGTTATTGACTAGATCTCCCAAGTTTAAATGGACATAACTAATGAAAATTTAATCTCTTATTGCTGTAAAAGAAGATGTTGGATCTTCCACAAAGTATTGACTCTGTAGGGAGGTCATTACTTGTAATTGACAAGTTTTTTGTCCTCCTTTCTAAATTAAGAATACTTTATGCCTGTGTGGAAGACATATTGCTCTGATGAAATGCAAACCACTACAAAATTAGAATTCCAAGTTGCCAATAAAATAGAAAAAATATCAGATAAAATAAAAAATATTGTTTTTTTAATCATCCTGTTGTTAAATTGTGCTATTCAGATAGACTTACATTGCCCTTTAACACAATTTTAAATACTAACATAACAGGATGATGGCAGTGTCAATTTTTGTGTGCATATTTCTTCTGTTTTGTGCAAAAGAAGCTGCAAGTTTTATTAATATATAATTATTATAAAAAAAAATAGATAAATACATAATAGAGGGAAGATAAATGCTGAAACATATTAAAGCATTGATAAGTGAAAACCTTTTCAAGAATGACCAGGATCTCAATTCAGGTCAAAGGTAACATCTCAACAAGCTAATGTCTAAAGGCATGTGTCTGAGGAAAACCCTGTAAAAGACCTGTAGTTAACCAGTCAGACCTCTGGACTGAACCCAGTAAAGCGTCTCTGGAGAGACCTGAAAACGTCTGTGCAATGATGCTCCACATCCAACTTGGCCGAGCTTGAATTATTTTGTCAAAAAGAATAACTTCATCAAAGAAATGTGCCAAGCTAAAAATATCAAACATTGGCATGCAGCCCGTACTGGTATATTTATTAAAAACAGTAGCGAAATGAAAGACCAGGATCCTGACAAGGGTACGAGATTTTCCAGATGAGAATAAATTTACTGAAGCAAGATGACGCCATCTCAATCCCAATCTCAATAAACAAACTGTACTGGGCCATCTGGTTAATGAGGTGAGCCAGTAACAGTCTGTCCTGGACTTTCATGATGTCGCATGTTGGGGAAACTGGCCTGCAGTCACGAAGCATAGCGGTTATATTTTGTAAGATAGCAGAAAAAGGCAAAGTAGCTTTTACATCACAAGAACTTTCTTTTGACTCAAGCTGAAGTTAAAGAGGTGAGATTGTTGAATCTCACATAGCTGGTCTGTACAGTTTTTCAGGACCCTGGGACTCACGCAATCTGGACTTGCATCTTTGTTCTGATTCGGTCTCTTCAGCTTGCTTCTTCAATGGACTTCTGGAAACAGGCATGCTGGAGGAAGCGGCATAGGAAGACTGAGTGTTTCCTGATGTGTGCAGATTTTGATGAGTTCATGACTGAGGTGCATTTTGATGTCATGGAGGTGTCGCAGGGAAGCTGTGGGTCCAGAAATGGAAAGTTGGAGTTGCTGGAGGCAGTTGAAGAGCATGCCGAGTGTTGTTTTGAGCTTAAATCTATTGAAATGTTCAGCTTATTGGCTCTGTCAGTCTAATCCCTTTCCTCCTTGAAGCCTCTGATCTTTCTCATCTCTGGCCATACATCCTTTCATGAAAAAATGAATTCAATTCATTTTAAGTTGAGTCTGACATTTAAAATGTGGAAAACCTTAAAGGGTCCCAAAATGTTTCATATGTACCGTCAGTATAGCAATAAATTAGGATGTGCTTGTTGGTTTATGTGCCCGTGGGGAACTTTAAGAGGTTTACCTTCCTCTGAATTAATCTGTTGCAGCTTTTAAAAGCAGAACTCAGTGACAGATTTACTGCATGAATAGGAGGATTTTAGTTTTCCATGTCTGATATTCACTGTTTTTACAATCAACAGTTGGATGAGCTCAATGAACAAAATACAAAGCTGGAGAGCCAGTCCAAGAGGCTGCAAGCACGGTTTGAGAACCTACAGGTAAAGACGAATCTTACCTTTTGTTTCTTTGTTCTTTACAATGCACATCAGTTCTGCATGGATTATTGATAGTTCAGTTAGGATTTGTCGTTTTTAACATCCAGTGATGATGTGAATACTTTGTCATACCATCCCATTTGATATGATTCATTTATGGTTAACTTTATACATTTTGTAGATATCCAGTATACATTGAGTTTGGTAAATGTGTAACTCATATATTTACATTTTTAAAATTAATTTCTTTAGAGAAAACTTGAGCACTGCACAAGAGCCTGTCAGAAGTGTAGTGTAAGCAGTAAAGAGTGTATTAAACCGTGCCTAAAGGAGAAAACCGCTGCCTCTGGAAAACCCGGTGACAAGGTATAGCATCAAGTCTCTGTACACGTTTATTTTTGTTCCAGTCTAACAAACTACCAATCAGCAGGGTTTGCTCAAACTTCAGCTACAATACTTTGTCATTAAAATGTTTACTATGTTAAAAAAAAAAAGCTCATTTAAAATGGTTAGACAAACACTAACACACTGATTTACACATCCAGGCTGGAAGAGTACAACAGTGCTTAACCACAAACCACACTGATGCTGCCAACTGGCAGGATAAATCACAGTTTATGATTTTGTTAAGTTATCATCATGTTGTTGATGAAGATGAATGCACTTTGCTGTTTCTGTCTGTGAGGGAAAATTTAGGCCATTTTTCCTAAGAACCACCAGTGTCTGTTGTATATGTGAATATGTCTTTCAGTTGAACTTATATAAAGCACACACACACACTTGTGACTCATGTTTATGTCTTTTTTTTGTTTTCATTACTTAGTGGAAAAGATATTTTTAAGGGGAGAATGGCTACAACTTACAGATGCTGACTTTAGTTGTATTGTTGGGCCTATTTTTTATCCTGTGCTTCTTTCAGGGCGACTCAAGTCCCATCCAAATCAGGCTCTTAGTACTTCTGCTGGAATGGGTCCTCGATGGACAGATGCTGCCATTAGTAGCAGGAAATGAAGGGAGAGGTGTTGGCCAGTGTTCGTCCCCAGAGTTTCTGCTGAATGAGAGATGTGTCAAGGTGGTGTGTTCGACCCAGCTTCACTCTGACCTTTGGATCTCCTTGCATCTGTATTCCAGCTCAGTTTACTTCAAAGCCAAAGCACAACAGATGATGAGAAAGAAACAAAGTTTCTGGAGTTGTAATCATATTTATCTTTGTTTTCTTAGGTGCTGCCATTATTAGCTGATCAGCTTCATCACACTCCTCAATCAGAGGCCAACCTTCTCCTAAACCTTCTCCGCCTCATTTACTCTGCTTTGAGACACTTGGACAAGAGCATTCAGGTAACATCAAGTTATTTTCGTTTTTGTTCAATTTGATCTTGTTGGAGCAAGTATATTTCAGTTGCCAGAATTTGGCGTGTGATATTGACAGTAGAGCATGTTTTTCCCTCAGATTTAACCAAAAGCAACAGTTAAATTGTTTTGTGTTTAGAAAATGTCCCTGCTAGTTTTATAAGCATTTCCTTTCTTGAAAGAAATGACTGCCAGATGTAACCTGCATATCTGTTTGAAATCATTACACTAAAGTTCTGTCTTATAAGTCTTTACAGGGTGTATCGTAGTCATTGCAGGCAAATCACATCTGACTGAGCAGCAATGCTGAAATATACAATAACTACCTCACAATGCTTGGCAACTCCAGTCTATTGCAAAAAGATAAAACCCAACTGATCTGGTCTTGCTGGAAAAGTTCAGCTCTCACTTCTGCAATGAAGAGAAAAATAGTTCTTAATGCATTCATATATATATATATATATATATATATATATATATATATATATATATATATATATATATATATATATAGGCTTCATTATATATTAGAAACAAATTGGTGTCCTCATCTCATAATGACATATCAAAGTATACATTTTGTATACCCCTTCTCATAGCAGGGGAGGAATTTGTGTGCGGATGTCTTGTTAAGTTCAGTCTTAAACAGACTGTTCCTGTTTTTGTAGCTTTGATAAATATGTGTCCTGTATTTTCCTGCAATGTGGCCACAAGCCCCCCGAGACCCTGGCCTTATAACAAACACCATGCATCAGCAATTACTGGTTGAAGAGGTGATGGTTGAGTCATCTTTATACTGTTAACCTATTACTGTTTATGGACTTACTCTGTAGTCTACGTACTTATATGAAGACCAAATGTCAGCCTCCAGTCCTCAAGTCCTGTGCTTGTTGTCTTAATGTCCCACTTCCTGGCATGAATTACAGCCCAGCCTTCATCCACTGGCCCTCGCCACAGCCTGCTTCTTCCATGCTTTGGTCGTCTTCAACCGTTCCGCTGCAGGGAGCTTAGCTGCATCATGTTTGTTTTTCAATTTATGTCATATCAGCAACGTGACATGCTTGATGTTGAACTAGAATCATATGCCCACTTATTACTGCAATATGTGCCTGTTTTCAAGAAGAAATCCAACCAGTAATGGGCCACAGTGCATGAATGGAGTTAGGAAGATGATTTAAGGTCAAGGGGAGGGAAGGAAATGGGGAGGGGGGTTAAAAGTGGGATTGAGTTAGTCTGAAAACTGCTGACTCCATCAGAGTTAAAATACATATCTCTTGAATAGTAACTGTGGTTTACTACACTGTGTTATTGGCTCTGTCAGAGATTTAGTGAAGACATGCTGACTTCCCATCACCTGACTTTGCATTGTGTCCAATGCTGCAGTATAAGATGAGTGTCGGCGTCTCATTTCCATTGTTAACAGTTTTATAACAAAACCAACTCAGTGTATTTAGATGTATTTTTCTTTTTACCTTTCACAGCACGTAACTCTCACTGCAACATTACGGCGTATTGGAAAACTGTTATCAAGGCCTGCAGCCCAGTCAACCATGTTCCAGTCCAAAGATCCAGACCTGCCCAAAGCCACTGGACCCCTCAGAAGTTGGCTCCTTTTCCAGAACCATTGTCCTCACACACATATTCTTGCCAACCTCATCATCCTTCGCACCGTAACACAAGGTATCAGTGATGGAACATATTAAACAAGTTCATTAAGAATTGTATTTGAAAAGCACAGCAGGTATTTATGGTCAAGTACAATAGTGTAGGCAGCATTTATAGCTACTTGATGATGTAGCAGTAGTGTTACTATGAACAGAAGTCATTTTCTGGCTAATAGGTGTCACATTAGCACATAAGTACATATGTAACATAAGTAGTAATTTTAGTAGTAATTGCAACAGTACCATCTATATAAATATGATTATTGTCCTCCTTCTTCAAATGGAAACTTGATAAGTGACAGTTATTGTATTGTTGCTTGAAATGAACTTTGCTAACAATCAGTCAAATCAATTAAGTCTTAATTCAGGGTCTCAAAAGTCGACTTCACAAACAACTGAATGTTTGGCTCCTGTTGCATGCATGCACATGGCTAGCAGTATTATAATGGGCTGTTTAAGTGTAATCTGTTATTACACAAAGGCTAAACATGCTATAGACAAAAGGTCATAAAGCACTGCAGCAGCCTGCGGGATGACCAAATCTTCCAAACTCTTCCCAGCAATAAAACGTGGAGAGCAAAAATAAAATTATTTCATTCAAACATTCTCATTTGTTTGTCACATAAATCTTTTCTCAATCGATTCAGCAAAAATCCTGAACATCTTGTAGAACGATGTCTTTTCCAGATGGCTTAAACAAATCTGTGACGGTTAAAAACTCCATCCAAACATTATTTACTATGTTCAGCTGAGAGCCATTGTCAGCTTGTACAGACAGCCAGTTGTATTAACCCTTTGCTCTGAGGGTGTTTATATTATTTACAAATCCTGAGTTTGAGCTTAAGGATTGGTGTTCAATGATCAACCTGCTGGAACAGCTTTTCGGCCCTTATCCGAGGCTCCTAACCACATGCTGACCATATCTGTCCAAAATGTTATAAATAAGTTGTTAAACTGAAACACACATCTTTTTCATTATTATATTGACTTCATAAAAACCATTGTAAATGACTCCATAAGATAAACATAGCTGAATGTATTAGTTGGCATTGGCTAAAGAAAAGGAGACTGCAACATTACGGCGTATTGGAAAACTGTTATCAAGGCCTGCAGCCCAGTCAACCATGTTCCAGTCCAAAGATCCAGACCTGCCCAAAGCCACTGGACCCCTCAGAAGTTGGCTCCTTTTCCAGAACCATTGTCCTCACACACATATTCTTGCCAACCTCATCATCCTTCGCACCGTAACACAAGGTATCAGTGATGGAACATATTAAACAAGTTCATTAAGAATTGTATTTGAAAAGCACAGCAGGTATTTATGGTCAAGTACAATAGTGTAGGCAGCATTTATAGCTACTTGATGATGTAGCAGTAGTGTTACTATGAACAGAAGTCATTTTCTGGCTAATAGGTGTCACATTAGCACATAAGTACATATGTAACATAAGTAGTAATTTTAGTAGTAATTGCAACAGTACCATCTATATAAATATGATTATTGTCCTCCTTCTTCAAATGGAAACTTGATAAGTGACAGTTATTGTATTGTTGCTTGAAATGAACTTTGCTAACAATCAGTCAAATCAATTAAGTCTTAATTCAGGGTCTCAAAAGTCGACTTCACAAACAACTGAATGTTTGGCTCCTGTTGCATGCATGCACATGGCTAGCAGTATTATAATGGGCTGTTTAAGTGTAATCTGTTATTACACAAAGGCTAAACATGCTATAGACAAAAGGTCATAAAGCACTGCAGCAGCCTGCGGGATGACCAAATCTTCCAAACTCTTCCCAGCAATAAAACGTGGAGAGCAAAAATAAAATTATTTCATTCAAACATTCTCATTTGTTTGTCACATAAATCTTTTCTCAATCGATTCAGCAAAAATCCTGAACATCTTGTAGAACGATGTCTTTTCCAGATGGCTTAAACAAATCTGTGACGGTTAAAAACTCCATCCAAACATTATTTACTATGTTCAGCTGAGAGCCATTGTCAGCTTGTACAGACAGCCAGTTGTATTAACCCTTTGCTCTGAGGGTGTTTATATTATTTACAAATCCTGAGTTTGAGCTTAAGGATTGGTGTTCAATGATCAACCTGCTGGAACAGCTTTTCGGCCCTTATCCGAGGCTCCTAACCACATGCTGACCATATCTGTCCAAAATGTTATAAATAAGTTGTTAAACTGAAACACACATCTTTTTCATTATTATATTGACTTCATAAAAACCATTGTAAATGACTCCATAAGATAAACATAGCTGAATGTATTAGTTGGCATTGGCTAAAGAAAAGGAGACTGATTTAATGTGGTGATCATATTTCAGCAGAATACCAAAGAATGTTGTAGTGAACCACAATACTTTGTACAAGAAAATAAAATGTTTCAAACCATTGATTCTTTTTCAACCTATATTTGCACTTCCTAAGAAATTTGAATTGAAAATTGGTTCGGTAATAGGTTAGTTCGTAGGACTAAAAACAAAGTGTAGAAGTTGGATTTGACATAAAACTTTACAAGCCAGCGTAAGACTTACATGTGGCTTTTTTCCACTTCCTGATCATTGGATTACTAAACAGAGCTGACCAAATCTGAAATATGCTGTATTATGTTGACATGTTCGTGCTTCAGTCTGTCATATGTTGACCTTTTGTGGTGTGGTTTTCAGAGTGTCAATATGCACAGCTATTTAGGACCAAAATTTGATCTTGTGTGGCTAAGTGGTCACACAAAATGACGCCGTCAGTCATTTTGCTGAATGATCCAGTTTCAACTTTACGGTTGCCATGAAATATGTACAGATGGGTTTCTAAACAAAGCTTAACCATGAACGTCACCGTGGTAAACACATTCATCCAGGCCTTATTCCACCCTGCTTTTAAATCTCTGTGCTCGGACTTGGTTCAACCTGCATAATCTGGTACATTTTATGAAATGAAATGCTCTTGTATCTGATTGGAATATCATTGGTCCACACTGGCAATATCCAACTCTGGCCCTCAAGCACTGGTTTCCTGCAGCTATTGGATGTTTCCCTGCAGCAACACACCAGATTTAAATGAATGAGTCAGACTGGTGCAAAACTTGGCAAAAAGCTGTTGGATTGTCATTTTATTTGAATCACCTGTGTTGTCTGAGGGAGACATTTAATACCTGCAGTACACTGGCCCTCAAGGACCCAAGATGGTGCCCCCTGGTCTACACAAACTATTTTCTCTAAGTTTGCTTTCCATGTTTCCTTTTTGTCCTCCTCGACATTGATGGACAGTCAAATTAATCGTAATTAGAAAGGTTTTTGTCGGGTTTTCCTAACCTACCGTTTGATAGGAAGCTAACCTCGGACCAACATGAAACTGCTTTCATCATACGCTGGACATTTAATACGGTGTAAGTTCATGTCATGGTTGTCACTTTGCCTTTGATATTGGTTTATAACAGAGTTGATAAAAACTAACACCCAGAACAGGAGACACCCTCCAGAAATCTGGTTCCAGGTGTGAAATATTTTTGACAACGTATAGTTCTCCCCTGTCTGCAGCTGATGTATTGGTCCAGGCGTTTGACAGACTGCGTGCAGATCTCAAATGTGAGGAGAGTCGATGTCTGTTCATCCAGTATGGAGGAGTGTGCATGCTGCTGTCCATGCTTAGGTCTGGTCACGTGGGGCTGCACCGACCTATAGACATCCTAATGCAACTCACTGAACAGTCCCGTAAGTAAACATGTTTTGTATATACTGTAGCCGTAGCAGCAAGCTTTACCCCTGCTAATGCCAACAACTGCTCTGACCAATGATGAGCCATCACTGCATCCAGAGCATCCATCTATGACGAGTAAGAGGGCGACTGCTTATTTGACCATTTAACCTCCATTAGACATAATAGTTTTGTCTGTGATGTTCATCCTGAGAGCCAAACACTGCTCATGGGTTTTAAGGTTGAATTTTCAAGAATTGCGATGTTTGTAAAATCGACATTCATTTATGTTTACAGTGTCCTTTTAACTTCATCAGCACATTTAGTTCCCACAAAGCCCAAACCAGAAATGTCTCAAACAGCAAAAAAAAAGCAGGGAAATAACATCATACAGACAGGGCATACATGTCCACCTGCACTTGAAACTGGTCCTAAATGATTTAGATGATTTAAAGACCTTATTTAGTTTAAGCCCACTGGTTCTTGTAATGCTGCTGCATGTGGTGCTGGTGAGAGATTACTGCAACTGATGTCTCAGACACTGCAGAATTCTTCACAAATAAGGCCTCAATTATAGTAACAGACGTGTAACCCCTTTTAATTGATGTCCACCAATAGAACAAGTCGTTTTTTTTCCCCAGTTCATTTGTGATTGAGTTCATGTTGTGTAACTCACTGTGAATGGAAAATTGGTTTCTGATTGACATAGCTGTCGTGTTCATTTTTTGCAAGTCAGATTTATAGACTGTCACAACTATCAGTATTTACTTTGATTAATACCAGCCCCCTTGCTGTCTCACTCCATATCATCCCCACATGATAACCGCATGTGAAAAGTAATGGTGGGCCTGTTAACATCAATCACAAGCACTGGTCAGGCAATAAGATTTGGAAGGCGCTGTCATAAAACCTTGGACCTCTACCTCCTCCTGGCTGTTTTATGGCAAGACAAAAGACTTGATGGAGGTGGATAAGGTTGAGATAACAGCTGCAGTGTGTTTTCATGGAAAGGGGGAGTTTGCCTGGGTTATTAACCGTATCATTTTAACTGCTGTTTGCTAATACAAAGCAGAACCATACGCCAGAAGCAACTAGGGCTTGAACTGTGTTTCACGGGAACTGGAGGCTAAACAGGACTTGCTAATTACTGTGTTTTACCCGCAGTAATGAGGGGAGATGGAAAAAGCTTGAGTAACGGGGGACAGAGGTTTACACATGAAGTTCTCCAATAAAACAAAACAGAAGTGTTCTTGTACACAGAACACAAGAATGCATACATTGGATCTCTGACTGCTTGTATAAAGTTTGGTCACATACCAGTTTCCACAATATGTCTAAATAATACATACATCAGTAAAAAGGCAGTTGACAAAATAAAAAGTCATCATAGCATTGGCTGATTTGTGGTTGAAAGTAGGTACATTAACTATGAAACTGTTTCATGCAGTGTGTTTGACCTCCATCTTCATCAAAAATGTGCCTGTTTGTGGGGATTTGATTTGTTATGATTGTAACAGTTCAGACATATTTGTTTGGTTTAGATTTGTGTGGACTCTTCCCTAACTTTTAATTAGTTTTTTCTTCTATTTCATGTCCCACAATATCTTATTTTATCAGCTGTCACTTCCACGCAGTGTGTTTGTTTTACTGTGATTGTGAGGAAAATTATTTCAATATGCATAGACTTGTAAAATGTAGAACACAGATTAAATGCAGCATTGACTTAGAGGACAATGACTTCTCCTAAAATGTGATTTTAGAGTTAGAGCAGACATTAAATCGTTCCTGTTGCTATGTAACATGATCAAATGTACGGGAACCTCACAGACGATGTTACAGTAAAGTCTCTGTTGTTGAGTTTGATGGAAGTTGTAAGAAAGGAAAAAAAGCAGAGACACTGCCAGGCTGTCTGTCTTCCTTTTCTGTTCTTTTGCTCAAAGCAGACATTTTGTGTACTTACCTGAATAAACAAAGGCAGTACAAGAGCTCAAAAAGTATTTTGTGTACCGTTATGTAAAATGAAGAACAAACATTTCTGCTGTTCGTGACAGTTGCTTTTTTTAAAAATTTTTTAAAATTTTTTTTATTTTGAAATTGTGTTGAATTCAAGGTTGGGAAACTTCATCCTAGCAGGAATTGGTGGTTTGTCTTGTTCGTCTCAGTTTTGCCTCGAGATGAACTGGTGACCTGTCCAGCATCGGACCTGCCTCTCGCTTGACAGCATCTGGGATAGACTCCTAGAGTTTTAAAAATGTAAAAGAAAATCTGTTTTAAATGTTAAACCTTAAAAGGCCACGTTATTTAATCTGTTACTGGAAAGGAGAATATTGTCAGATTCTATCCATGTTCTACTCCTTATCTGAACTCCAAATGCCGATCTTCTGTTGTGATTTGATATCAGTACCAGCCAGAAAAGTCCCTCCATTGTTCCAATAGTTGTGTGTGCTTTAAGACAGAAAAGAGTCCGATTTTGAAGGGTAGGAATGTGACTTTAGCAGAAACAAATGTTTGTTTACCAGTAACCAAGTTTATTTTAGGACTTCAGAAGGTCATCTTTTCCTGTTATTGATTTAAAAAATGTGCATGTACCATCTGTTTGCATTGATGATGATGTCCTCTCCGTTTCATCTCCGTGTGTGTGCATGCGGTTGAGTTTGTGGTTTGATGATGGGAAGGTCAAAGCTAGAAATGATAGCAGGGAACTTCTTCTAAATCCCATCGTCACAAAACCACTTTGACCAGCATCTGCCTTTCTGCTTCACTCGGTTTGATCGTTAATCTTTTTATCATTCATTTAGCATTCACACAGTTTTCATTCTGAAAATCTAAAAAGTATGGCAGAGTAAATCTGGTCATTTATATATCCTCTTGGGTTGTAACTGAAAAATGTGTTGTTGATTATTGTAATTATTTTAATCATATCCTGCTCTCTTTGCTCTGCTTGTAGGCTACTTAAATCCATTTCTAGAGGCTTGTAGCTGTGAGGAGTTTTTCAGGACAATTTCTCAGCTCCTCAGAAACCCTTGTCTGGAGCTGGCATCGCTTGAGAAGCTCTCTATCCTTCTGCAGAAGCTCTCCAGCATAAGGTAGTGTCAGTGAAATCTGCAGTGATCTTTGCATTTAAACAAAAATAAAACTACAGTTAGCATGAAGGCATTCATATAGTGGGTGAAAATATATAATTTAAATTAGATTTATGCACTCCTTATGCTATTTTAAGTACCCAAAACATCAATTTAATAACTTATTTAAAGAACACAGACTGATCATGATTTGGGTATTTGTTATTAAGACTGAAAAAGTATCTTAATTCAAGTTGTTACCAACTTCTCTTCTGGTTTTCTCATCCACTAATGTATAGACCATGAGATGTTTCTTTCTTCTCCTCTTGCTCATATTCTGTATGTGAGACAGTTTTGTAAAGGTTTTACTGAAAATATGTCCTGACTGATGGTGTTTGTGTTGTTTATACAACTCATGCAGACAAAACCGTCATCTGTTTGAGCGCTCGTCCATCCACCTCCAGATACAGGACCTGCATGATAAAACTGACCCAGCACACACGTTCCTCTGCCTCAACCTCAGAGCCATCCTTTACAACTTGAAATAACATTCGTGTTTCTTTTGTCTCTGAGTGCATGTTAAAACTTACTTTTATTTGTGGAAGATGACAGTAACTTCTAATTCACAACTCTTCGCAACAAAATGCAAGGGTGGCAGTTTTACCTAAAAAAAAAAAAAAAAAATCTGCTTGCATGAGCTGTTGTTGCTAAAGATTTTTTGTTGTTTTTTTTATTTGACAAGTGTGTTTTTTTAGCATTTGTTTTGCACTGGATTACTAGATGAGTGCATGTAGGCCAGTGCACCACCCAGACTCCTCTTCTTCACAGCAATACTGGTGTAAAAGATGCAGTATGTGGTTTGGCATCGTTTTGCCAAAATATTCAAGACCGTCCCTGATAAAAGTCTGAATGTTGATCTGAATTCTGTATCCTTCAGCATCAATAGTGTATTTTCAGTTATGCAAATAGCCAGTGTTATGTGCACTAAAGCACCCCCCTATCAGAGATTGAGGCCTTTTGAGTGCTGATAAAAAGCCCAACAAGCCTCTTCTTTAGTTTGGAGGATTTTACTTAACACAGTTTTAAAAAATTATCTTTATTTACATTTTTTGTAACTACAGAACGGTTTTCCACTCTGCCTCTGTCCATCTTAAATAGCTTTTGGCTGAGTAAAAACTGCCATATTTCTGGATTATGTAAACATGTGGCCTTTTCTTTACATGATAGTTTCAACCTGCATTTGTTAATGGCACAGTCAACTGTGTTCACAGACGGTGAACACAGTTCATCATTTGTTGGATCAAATTGAGAATCCCTATTCTGGATGATTTATGATTGCTCCATGCAGACATGTATTTTGTTTTTATTTTTTGTTTGTTTGTTTTGCTGATTTCTCTTCACATCTTTACTTCTGACACTGTCTCTCTAAGATGGTGCTTCTTTTTTTTTATTTTTTATTTTGTCTGACTTTTTAAACTCTGATTTTTTGCTAACATATGTTGTTGCAGCATCTTCCTCAATAAATTTATTGGTTTCCCTTACCCCAACTCTTACATGTATTGCTACCATTGATTTAAATGGGCTTATATGTATGGAATGGGAGCATACCTCACTTTGAACATTTGATATTTTTATCTGTGTTCTAAACAAGTTTTTAAGATTGGCACTTGGTTTCCTTACTGCTTTTGAAATGGATGTACTTTGTTAGTTCAAATGAAAAGAAAACCATAAAAGGAAGTTTCCTGTGTATTAGATGTTGATTTAAAAAAACATTTGTCTTTCAAGAAAATATATTTAAAATTAAGTGTGATGTATTAATTTTTGTTGTGGATTAGCCTTTCCTAGATATCTGCCATTTCTCACTGTTCAGATATTGAGACTGCTTAACACCCCTGATTCATGCATAAACTGCAAGAGTACAACTCATCAAATGTGAATGATTAAATGCGATTAAACAGCTGTAAATGCATTGTTTCTGTAGTTTTATAGAACAAAGAGACAAAGCTTTATTTTTAGCTGATTAAACATTTATTGATGTTGTATTGAGGAGTAGCTTTATTTTGTTAATGAGGCTTGTATGTTTGATATAGGACCAACTGTATTAAAGGTTCATCTGGAAATTTGCTCTAAATGTTCATATTTTTTATTTTACTTTTTTTGGATGTAATAGAACAAAAGAATATCTTCTGGCATCTTCAAACTAGCTGCTTGTGGGGAAAAAATGCATAAAACTTAAAAAGTTTAGCCAAAAAAAATGAAACCTGTTCTGTATATTTGACTTATAGGCCTTTCTTGAGTAAAGGCAAACTCTTGGAAACTCTGCAAATGCAAACAAGGTTTCATGGGAAAAAAATGAGACCTTGCTGTGTTTTTTAGTTTATAGTGTCGCACAATAATTTAGAAAAGAACCACTACAGTACACTTATGTTATTTACTGTAGCATAATTTAAAGAGACTTTTTATTTTCCTTTTGATCACGCTGCCCATAAGCTGCATCTTATTTTAACCAATTTAATGATAAAGAATCCTGTTACCCCACATAACTTTGGTTTATAGCCACTTCTGTTTTGTGGCAGGCACCAAAATATGTGGAAGAACAATGCTTCAAGCTCTATTTATAAATACAGTTCCTGGGAAACATTTTAGTTTTAGTGCCCTTTCAGGAAAAATTGCACTGTTGTAAATATGTGGTATGATCTTTATATCTAAAAGGCAAGTCTAAATTGCTGGAGAAGATGGGAGTAGGAAAAATCGCTGTCCATCCCACTGAGTAAATTTGATAGATATTGTCTCAAGCTACTTTCAATTCTTGGCTCATTCAGTTTTACTGCTTCACCAACTATAAAGAACAGAGTTGATTAAATCTGAAATGGAGGAACTTTTGGAGATTCTTCCAAATGCCACTGGAGGATATCAAAACTAAATGTACGGCTTCATGAGAAACTTTGGAAATTGTTGTACATGGTAACATTTTGTGCATAAGTCGAAGCGATATTTATTCACCAATTTGCTCCTCTTGACAGATGGTGATAAGTCCACCAAACTATCAGCAGTGGTAGCTAAAAGTTATTCATTTGGCCTCACAAAGTATACTTGTTCATAAATGGTGTATTACTTCAAGTGGTTGGTTACAGCAAGATCTTCATGTTATCACTATTAACCTCGTCTCTAACAGAATGTGTCAGCTACGAAGCTAAGGCCCAGATTGGACAGCCGTAGTCCAGGTGAAGAAATGCTTGTCTTCCAATCAAACTGGTACTGGTATCTATGGCCTTTGGTTCCTCCTGTCCGCATACTAACATGCTTCGGGCCTAATGTTGAACCCCACACTTTTTACTGGTGAATTAATGATGTATATGTCTGAAATGGTACAATGGTTCTTCACAAATGTGTCTGAAAGTGATTTTTAGTGGTGAAATAAACTAGAATATACTATATTAATGGCAGACCATTTTGAAGCAGAAAGTGACAAGTGTGAAGCCACTCGTCAGTATGAGCCTCCAGCAACACATCTGCTCCTTTGGCAAAGCAGCGTTTTGAAAATAATGCGCTGAGTGGTAACACATGCAGCCTGTGAGAGTTTCACCATTTCTTTTTTCTGAAACTGCCTGTGCCAGAGCAAGTATCTCGCATCATATCTTAACAATGTTCAGTGACCAATGTTCCCCATAAAATGAATCCCAATTCAAAAGTTTCAAGATGACCTGAAAATGATGCTTTCCTTTGCCACCATAAATGGACACTGGTCTGGAGCTTTGTCTTAGCATTGGTGCTGGTTGGACCAAACAGACTTGTTCCAAACTTCACTTTTTCTTCACTTTAAAACATTAGATTTTTGGGGACAACCACCAGTTGATGTCAATATAGCATACTGATACAAATTTGATAGTGTTTGTGTTATTTAATTTGTGGGAACACATAAATCTGCCAGTCATTGGCATAACCGCAAAACATTCCATGTTTCCTTGTAACAGAGCCCAATGGAAGGAGATTAGAGAAAATGGAAACAAGCCAAGAGTTGTAGCACACCACAGGAGAGAGGCACAGTAGCAGCTATGCTAACACATAAACATATCTGAGTCCAGAATTGAAAATTTAATGCCCACCCGGCGTTTCAGCCAAAAAAACAGAAATACTGTGGTTGACAGTATCAAAAAGTGGCAGTCAAATCTGAAAGCACAAAAAACACTTTCTAGCTAAATACTTGAAATTAAATCTCTACAAAGCGGTTTTAGTGACATGTAGGGGTCATTTCTTTTTAAAATGTACTTAATAGGATAAAAACAAATTTGTGTTTTGTCTACAATGTTTTTGAGGTATTTACAGTTTTGAAATTGGCCTGAAATTTGAAAGAACCACAGGGTTGAGGAAAACTTTTTTTAGTACCTGTACAATGATGTCTTGAATCCCTGGAACCTTGCCAGAGTTAAAGCTGATTTTGCCAGCATAGGACAGAAGGTCTACTCGTAGAAAAACTAAGACATGGGAGAAGGGCATCTATGAGGGACCCAGTATTTCATATGACCAATGTTTTAGTTTTTTTTATTTTAACAGCAGAGCAGGGGTCATTTATTGATGGGTCTAAAGACTCAGGACCCTGGAAAACCATTGTAGTAATTATTGTAATTACTCAATTTTAATAATGCATATTTAATCACTTATTAACTTAAAAAATACCTTGTAAAGTGGGTCCTTTATTTGTCCCCCAAATTTTTTTTTTTTTTATCTTTCTTACACTGCTAGTGGAGTAAGTTAGAACATTTCAGGTCTCCATGACAAACTTGTCTTTATTTGTAACTTCTTTTTTCTTCTTCTTTTCTTTCTTTCCTTTTTCTTTTCTTAATTTGTAACTATCCTGTGTCCATTTCAGGAAATGATATTGGCCAATTTATTTAACTACTTTTATGTTTTAAGTTGTGTCCAGCCTGCCGTCTGCATACAGATGTCTGGTTTGTGTTTCCTACTGGGCTTATCACTGCCAATCCACTCTACTGTATCACCAGCACCACACTACGTGATATGCTGATCTTGATTTATATTTGGGTTATTTCAGTCAACCAAAAATTCGGATAATTACCCTAAACAGTCGCCCCTCTCTGGTCTGGCTGGTAAACCTTATTAAAATGTTATTTAGTAAAAGGGAGGCGGCTGACTGAGGGAAACAGCGGTTCCAGTTCAGCAAAACCATAAAGTTGAGTCAATCAGCAATTCTGTGCGGCAGACCACCGAATGTGTATTATTTTCACCAGCCGCAATATGCACAAATACACTGCTTGAGTATGCAAAAAAAAAACGTGTAGAGGAGATTCTGGTAAAATACCTGGCTGTAAATGGGCAATTGTGTGATAGAGTTGAGTGGAACCAGCTGTCAGGGGGTTTTCTATGGTAGACAGACTGGGATCCCTCCATCAGTTTCCAAACTTTTAAGTTTGTTTTTATTCTTGTTTCTGTGTTGCTGATTTGTGTCAGTTCAAGTGTCAATCTTGGTCAAAATCTGGGAATTTTCTTATTCTGTACTCTGCTTGATGTGCATCATTATTTCCCAATATGTCTCGTTCATTCGTTCAATTTTATTGATAGGAAAAATGCCAGTCTGTAATCTCATGAATTGTAAATTGTTTGACTTTAATCCTTTTTTTTAGAAACTATTCAAAAATACACTGCTCAAAAATAAAGGGAACACTTAAACAACACAATGTAACTCCAAGTCAACCACACTTCTGTGAAATCGAACTGTCCACTTAGGAAGCAACACTGATTGACAATCAATTTCCCATGCTGTTGTGCAAATGGAATAGACAACAGGTGGAAATTATAGGCAATAGGCAAAACACACCCAATAAAAGAGTGGTTCTGCAGGTGGTGACCACAGACCACTTCTCAGTTCCAGTGCTTTTTGGCCGATGTTTTTGTCACTTTTGAATGCTGCCGGTGCTTTCACTCTAGTAGTAGCATGAGACGGAGTCTACAACCCACACAAGTGTCTCAGGTAGTGCAGCTCATCCAGGATGGCACATCAATGCAAGCTGTGGCAAGGTTTGCTGTGTCTGTCAGCGTAGTGTCCAGAGCATGGAGGCACTACCAGGAGACAGGCCAGTACATCAGGAGATGTGGAGGAGGCTGTGGGAGGGCAACAACCCAGCAGCAGGACTGCTACCTCCTTCTTTGTGCAAGGAGAGGAGGAGCACTGCCAGAGCCCTACAAAATGAGCTCCAGCAGGCCACAAATGTGCATGTGTCTGCTCAAACAGTCAGAAAGAGACTTCATTAGGGTGATATGAGGGCCTGGGTGGGTGGTTGTGCTTACAGCCCAACACCATGCAGGACGTTTGGCATTTGCCAGAGAACACCAAGATTGGCAAATTCACCACTGGCGCCCTGTGCTCTTCACAGATGAAAGCAGGTTCACACTGAGCACACGTGACAGACGTGACAGAGTCTGGAAAGCCATGGAGAATGTTCTGCTGCCTGCAACATCCTCCAGCATGAGTTAGTCAGTAATGGTGTGGGGTGGCTTTTCTTTGGAGGGCCGCACAGCCCTCCATGTGCTCGCCAGAGGTAGCCTGACTGCCATTAGGTACCAAGATGAGATCCTCAGACCCCTTGTGGGACCATATGCTGGTGCGGTTGGTCCTGGGTTCCTCCTAATGCAAGACAATGCTAGACCTCATGTGGCTGGAGTGTGTCAGCAGTTCCTGCAACATGAAGGCATTGATGTTATGGACTGTCCCGCCCGTCCCCCAGACCTGAATCCAATTGAGCACATCTGGGACATCATGTCTCGCTCCATCCACCAACGCCAAGTTTCACCACAGACTGTCCAGGAGTTGGCGGATGCTTTAGTCCAGGTCTAGGAGGAGATCCCTCAGCGGAACACCCACTGCCTCATCAGGAGCACGTGGAGGCCACACACACACTACTGAGCTTCATTTTGACTTGTTTAAAGGACATTACATCAAAGTTGGATCAGCCTGTAGTGTGTTTTTCCACTTTATTTTGAGTATAACTCCAAATCCAGACCTCCATGGGTTGATACATTTGATTTTCATTGATCATTTTTGTGTGATTTTGATGTCAGCACATTCAACTATGGAAAGAAAATAAATTAGAGATTTTCACTTTAAACAGATGGATGTTGGGATCTAAAGTGGTTTTTGAGAATACAACTGACTGAAGTTTGGACACTACATGCAGTCTGCTGTTTGATGTGACTGACAAGGATGAGTGTGTGCGTGTAGGTGCTCAGGATAAAGCTAACTGGCAGGGGTTTAATTAGTCTTCTGGTTGGCACTCCTTGCCCTGAAGAGACAGTCTGTGGTTTATACTTTATAAAAAGAAAAAAAAGAAAAAGAAGAAGAAAAAAAGCCACTCCAATTTCTTAAGAAGCAAAAAAACAGACCCTGAAGACATGCATGTACCTACCCAATGTGTGTGCACAGGGGTGTAAGAGGCTTTTCCAGTGAGAAGGAGAACTTGTGGGCAATTTTGACTGTTTGAAATATGATGCAGCAAGGACCTTCAGCTGCTCCCATGCCTCACAGCAGCATCAATATATGTGTCCACTGCCAAACAAACCTGTTCTGAGGCAGCCTTAAGATCCGCAGCCAGCACAGACACACACCTCATCATTTAGCTAAGACCTTTGGAATCCTGGCACAATTACAAACCCGAACAGAAAAGTGAACGCTGGATGACAGAGAGGTGCCACTGCAGGAGATTATGGGAAATAAGATGAAATGAAATTATGATGGGAAATAAGTCTTCAGTCAAAAGGTAACTGGCTGCAGGAGACTGGTCTTATATAAAGGATGTTTAAAAGAGGATTGCTTAAGGTTGGTATCAAATTAATAAAAGCTTTCTTTGTTATAATCATTTTGGTAACAATGAAAAGTATAAACAGTCCATTTGCTGTATAATCAGTGCCTCTTCAGAGTGACTCAATTCAGTTATTATGAAGAAGAAGTGTGGTTTCCTATATGACTTAAGCTGGTCAAAGAAATAAAAGAACATTTGAAAGGAAGGTCTAATCACCAAGTCTGCTCTTCTAATCTTGTCCTACAGCCTTTTTCCAATTAAATCATCTTTTTTTTTTTTTTACTAACCATCTAGATATTTTGTCACATTTAATGACCTTTAATTAAATGTTTGAAGATTTTCCACTCTGTTTCCAAGCTACTAACCAACCCTGTCAGACTCAGCAATAATGACTGTCAAACATCAATGATAGGCGTGTGAGTTATTCAGACTGTGAATCCCTTTTGCATTCAGTGCTGTTTGATTGCATTTTATCAAGATTTGATCATGATTATATATATTTTTTTAAAGAACACTTGCCTACTGGACTGTAGTTGACATTTTAAATACCAGCACAAACTGTATAAAGCAAATACCACCATAAACCAGGTTTATAAATGGCATATCTTTCTTATGATGTTCTTAAGACTTTAGGTAGACCCCTCTCACCAGACAACCAAGGCTTAACAAAGAATTGCTCATCACCAGTCTGCTGTTTAAATCTTTGGTAAGAAACAATGCATTCTCCATCACACATCTTTATTAAAGCATACAATATGTACAATAATAACTTATATATACAGTTACACTTTGGTTCGGTGAAGAGTTTGTATATCTCAACATGTACTATATTAATGCATGTGCTACTGAGGTAAGTAATTTATGTTTGGCTTCTGCGTATTATATCAACATAAAATATGTCAGACCAAATATTTTTTTTATCTGAAAATAAGTTGTTCCATTTCAGTTCGATCCAACAGTTCATGTTTTTAAACATTTTCTATAAATGTTCATGTGTTTTAAATGTAAATGCATTTGTTCACAACACTGTTCATAGAGAGCAATATTTTGATATTGGAGCTTAAGATAAAGCACACACACACACAAAAGATAGATATGCTGGTGATAATCATGCGCATTGATTTAGAGTGCTGGAGTCCGGCCCCAGATTGCAATGCAAGATATGAAGAAAATTTTGGTGCTGAGCAGTTATGGAATATTATGCAGGCAGTATTAGGCGTCAGATCAAGGCATCTTCCAGAGAAAAGAGATCAAAGCAGCTCCTTGCATTGCTCGGACTTGAGAGCTCACTGCTTAGTTGTCACATTTAACTGTAAATGCAAATTAGCAGACCTGATCTACAGCCTCTTAACTCTCAGCATCACTGTTAATAGAGTTAACCTGGACATTTACACAATGCTCCTCTAAGGTTTAGTCTGATGCTTATCAGAGCTGATATTTCTAAATCCTGCATGCAACACCTCACTTGCTTCATCTGCCTTTCAGAACTCATACAACTGCATATTGTTCTTGTTTAGTCTATTGGTCCCATAGGGGAGAGGAAGTGGGGGGTGGGGGTGGGGGGGAGTAAATCCTGTCTGAGCATGACTGAGCCAACCACAAGAGCTGAATGAGAGCAGACGTACAACAACTGTAGTGCTAGCTCCGCCACGACCAGCAGCAATCTTTCACCGTGCACAGTGCAGCAACCCCGGGGGCAGTTAGTAATTCATCTGTCCTGGCATTGCTCTTTTTAATGCTGGGTTTTTATAGCTTTTCCACTGGGCCCTCAGTAGTTAAGTGGCCCTAAATGCTTAATTAGGTGCTGGAAATCACAGGCACTTTGCACCCGCTCTGTAAACCACAACACTTTAGCCTGTTAGGAGCATGGGGAGCCACACGCCAAATAATTAGGGCTGGCGGCAGCAGTAGACCGCAGGATTGGGGGTAAAAGCTGAGAAACAGGCAGAGTTATAGTGATGGGTCACAGGCTGGGTCACTGCTTAGGAAGTAGCTGCAGTAGGAGAGTATGTGAATCTGTCTTAAAGTTGTAGACAGTGGATTGTAGACATGTGGTCGCTGGCAGAGCACTGTGCTCATCCAGTTTATTGGATTATTGTTTGAACACTGAACACACTACCTAAAATGAATCTATGGGTTTTGGGGATTTGCGTTTTGTAAAGTGAGTGTTTGAACCTTTCTTCACAGTGTATCTGCAAATCATTAGTTTTTCCTATCTTCGCAGATTGTATGGTAATCGATGGTTGCATCAAAGTGGTAAAGTTAAGAATTCATTGGCCAGATGCAAGAGTTATTTGATCCATGCAGTTGCATTAAAATGATCATATCCTGATCTGCTCTCGTCTCCTTGCATGTGTTTTCTGGTTGTGTTAAGATTCAGCAGGAGACACTGGTGCATGAAAAATGCCACAAGTTCACAAGTGAGTTTAGCAGATGAAAGCTGATGCTTTAGCATTTCCAGCTGGCGAAGAGGATTGCATTCTAAGTAGGGAGCTGATATCTTCCTTCACTCTGAGTGATGACAGCACAGTTAAAGGAGCAGTTATGAATGTTAACTAATGCTGCGGTCAAACCAGGTTGCTTTCTTCATACAGGCTCAAACATCTGGGTACATCAACCGCAGGAAAAAGCATAAGGTTTTGGTCCTGATCCATAGGTTCAGTAAGAGTACAACAAGGGCCCAGTCCAAACACTTTTCGCCTTAGGTCTTACTCTTTTTGGAGTGTTCTCTGCTGGGTAGAAGCTCATCAGAATAGAGCAACGAGGGCTGCTGGAGAACAAGTAAAGGGAACCTTCAGGCTTCATTTTCAAAGCCGAAGCCTTTCCAGTGCTATGATGAGGTTCCCCAGTTTTGGTGTTTTCACCTGGCCAGGATGCCAGCTGGAAATGCAACAGAGTGGCTCTCCAGCACATTTTTATAATCAGTTTTATACCCAATTTCATATAATAGGTTTGGAAAAATGTTCTTATTGTGTTGCGTCCAGCGCACAGGCCTTTGAGCTATTTTTGTCCGCAAAATCCTGAAGCATTTTAAGGAGAAAAACATGTTAATATAATGGAAAACAAATTCTGATTATTGCTCATAATATTCATACAGAATAGATTCTAACTGATAGCAAACAAGAGGATCATTTCAATCTGAGGTCTTTCACTTTTGTCCATCTCTCTTGAGAATTTTAACACTTCGATTAAAAAAAAATAAAAAAATTAAGCATTTGGAAGTATTTTGGTCTGTTAGCTTCTTATCAGAAAAAAAAAAGATTGTGGACAGGAATCCACTGACATTCTTCATGCGATGGGGTAAGTACACTGTATATGTGCTGTCCTTCTCAGATCAGAATTAGTCCTTACATACATGTACTTTTAAGTCTCTGAAGTCTCTGCTCTGCTGAAAATTTAGACACTGGCACAGCGCTGAGATGGAGATGTGCACAGGGAAGGGCAGACCAACTGGCTGTGAAAGCTGTTGATGCTCTGCCGTCTGGCTGCTGCGGCAACCTCACTGCTTCCCAGGACGTCTGCGCAGAGCGATTCCACAGCGTCCAGCCTCTCAATTTGCACCAGGCGAGTTAAGAGGTCAGGGATGCTGTAGCCGGCTGTGCTCACTCTCTCAAAGAGCTGAAGACCATCGCTCATGCCGCCAATCTCATCACGCTTCAGCCCAAAACTCTCAGCAAGGTGCCTCCACGTCTTCACCACAGCCGCCTCGCTGCTGTAGGAGGAGCTCAGCATGCGGCTGGCCTTCTCCAGGCAGTCGAAGGGGAGCTCTGTGGGACTTAGGCCTGGAGAGAGCACAGGAATTTAGGATTGGTAGGATTTATTTAGTGGATGGATATTTTTTGCAGTTTTATTTAGAAACGTACCTTCAGTAACATTGCAGGTTCTGGCATACAGATCCAGTATCTTCTTTCTTCGACTCTGTAGCATCTGTATGGTTTACAAAAGAAACCAAACAGCGTTATTTGACTTTCATATAATGCTTAATCAATCATATTCTAAATATGGTGCAGTTTTTCAAAGCTCCATCCTCTTACCCCTGGAGTTTTATTGTTGTTGTTGTGTGCATTCACACTGCTGATGTGGTTGCTGCTGGCTATGTGGTTGACATTGCTGATGTGGTTGCTGCTGGCTATGTGGTTGACATTGCTGATGTGGTTGGGGTTTGGGATGTTATTGGCCTGACTGGCTGCAGCGGTGGGGGTGCCGTTGCAGGCACGGCCGCGGTCCAAGAGTCCCAGAGAGAGCAGGCAGAGGTCAGGTTTGTTGCCAAGGTTGACAAGACACAGGTTGGAATTGGGGTTTGCGGTGTCCGCCAATCCCTGTTTATCTGATGTGGGTTCCTCATCGCTGTCAATGCTAGGGCTCAGCAGCTGCTCATTCTCTGAAGAGGCATCATTTTCACTGCAAATACAAACACATCCATACTAAATCATTAGTAAAAGTATTGGCAGTTATTTAAGATGTGGATGTAAGTTTCTTTAAACTCCTATTTCATGTATTTGTTTGTTTGTGTATTGTATGTGCCCTGTGATGGAATGGTGAGCTGTCCAGGGTGTACCCTGCTTTTCACCCAAAGACTGCTGGGATAGGCTCCAGCTTCCCAGCGATCCTTCCTTGGATAAAGCAGTTAGGATAATGAATGAATGGATGTATTGTACATTTGTGTATTGTCAGTATCAGGAAATTGTATCTAGTTCAAAGGCTTGTCGATGTCAGTCTTCAAATTCACAGAGTCTCTGCTCTGATGCAGCACTCACAACATAAATGTTCCAAACCAACTTCTAATTTCTGCATACAAGTACATTATATACAGAACTATGCGATCATTAGCGTTTTTCTGCCAGGAAAGCTTGGGTTGACTCAGCAGTTTATTAGCCTACCACCTTCTTTATAACATAGTAATTAATACTTTTAGTATTATTTTTTAAAGACATACCAAAACTAAGGTGTAAAAATTTATGGTTCCAAAGGAGGTTGAGTTCCCAGACTATTTCCTGGTCAGGTGCGGTGACTGCTGTGAGCTTAAGTGGTTCTGCCTGATTAATTTTGTTCCCTTTGGACAAGTTTATTCTGGCTGTTTGCCCATTTTCAGTCTCTACGTACCCTACGAACGTCTTCAGACCTCTGTAAAAGAATATCAAATGTTATATCAGGGCTATGTTGTTTTCAACCAGATGGGTCATTAGCTAAATGAGCAAAATCAACAGTAGCTATGTTGTTCATTTTTTAAACTTGCATTCGTATATATCAAAGCTAATAAATATGCATGACCATTAGTTCTCAGAACAGCATATAAAATGTGCCAGCCATACACAAAATGACTTGTGTTTTTCTAGACTTACTAAGAACTGGCAAATGTAGAGAATATGATGTTTTGTTGCCATGGCTTTTGATGTGATTGACTGCAGCAACCCTGTGTTTTTTACAACATGATACAGGGTAATGTCACTTTATCACACATCATCTCCCCTTTTTCAGTCTGCTCTGGGTTTTCTCGCAAAAGCACCTTGTCGGTAGAGATGCACACAGAACGGTATTGTTTCCAAATCACACACTCTATTCCCTAACGGGCACACGCATACACAAAATGCCATTGTTTTCCAGACACCTAACACCCACTCTGGCAGCAAACACAGTGAGTTATCACATCCTCTGGCATGCTGCTTTACTGCACTATTGACTGCTATTGTTGCTATGGAGTGTGTCTTTGCCTGTGAACATGCACCTGTGTCTCATCAGTTCTTTCATTTGCTTTCCCTCTAAGAGTTGTAAAAAAAGTGCCATTTAAAATATTCCCACTACAAGTGATCTAAGACTTGCGCAGTGTTCAACTGCATGTTTTTGTGCAGCATGTTCTCACGTCCCCTCAGCACCTTCACCACTGTTTATAAAGCCTCATTGTCTTCACATGAGGGCTGGGTAATATGCACAGAGGAAGGTGAGAAAACCATCAGTCTTTTGTTGTCTGCTAGGACATGCTTTCACCTGGTGGCGGTTTTAAGTGAAGCTTGGAATAAATACCCCTATCCATTCCTACAACTACCCCCACTGTCTGACTCTCAGTGTTTTAGTCTTCGGGGCTCATAATGTGCTCCCTTACCGCATGTCCCTCCAAAACCACCTCTGTCTGCTCCAAAGCCACATAATAGCCTTTCTTATTTATTAAAAAAAAAAAAAAAACAGCCGGCAGCAAAGATACTCACTGCATTGACTTGTTCTGTGGTGACTTAATAATGGGCAAATAATAACAAAATTATTAACTGTTGCGAGGAGTTTCTGTGAAACTGCAGTCATGTACAAATACACATCCATAATCATAGGCTAGATGCATAGAGTAGCACCAATAATTTTAGCATGTGTTGTAACAGTACAGTTTAAATGTACATATGTTTATATATAATGTTTGACTTAAAGAAGAAGTTAAAGGAAAGACTTGGTGAAGCTTAAGCTTTGTCAGAAAAAAATATGGGGTGTTGTGCATGCTCATAGTCGTCCATAAGATATTTAGATGAGAAGCCGTATTAGAAGGGCGGGTGGGTTATATGTCAATATATACATCCACCCAGATATAAATAAATACATACATACATACATACATACACATGTATTCACGTATACACGCACATACATACACACACACATATATATATATATATACATATAAATCTCTCTGCAATTATCTTGAATGAAATACATCTTACTTTACATTACATACTCATTTGTACTCCCATGTGTCCCCATACCAGCTTCCAGATAGTTTCAGAGTTAGGTTTAGTGTCATTTAGTATATCCATTATTCTTTCCATGCTTATAAGATTTTGAAATTTCAATAACCGTGTTTCCATGGAGAAGCATTTTGGCTTGTGAATTTTCCTATTTAGTAAATTTATTGTTTTGGCAACCAAAAAATGCTAAGCCCAATGTTTTCTTTTCCAATCTTGTTTTAAAATTCATGGCCCTATGATCTAACAGCCATAAGGACGGACACGACAGTTATGTTTGTATTGGTGAGCACTGAGGTTAAACTACAGACTTCTGTCTAAAATCATTTGATTGCTTGGCAGAGCTATAGCTTATGAAATAGATTACATACTTGTCCACATTTATGCCAACATACATGACATCCTTGTGTCTATTTTTTTAAGTTTGGAGGGAGTATTGTATGCTCTGTGAAGGATTTTTAGTATTATTCCTCTGACTTAGAGATTGTTTTAATATCACGCCAAATGTTTTCCACTTTGTTGATGTGAGTTGGACCCCTAAGTCAAATTCCCATTGTGACTCTGTTTTTAAGTTTAGATTTAAAGAAGAATGAAGTAACATCTTATATAAACCCAAAACTGCACATCTCTTTGAGGCTAGAAATCTAAATTTTTATCAGTCTCAAAATTACAATCAAAGTATTTTATTTTTGAGAGTTTGGAAACAACTAACTTTAATTGATAATATTGTAAAAAATTATTCTTGGTTCAATAATGCCTTTTTCTAAGTTCTTCAAAAGGGAGGATCTCTCCACTATCTACAATTTGACTGAGTGTGACATTTTGATTATCTAGTAGTATCTCTGCATCTTTAAAAGCATTATTAAACCATATCAAGGACGATGGAAGACGTGATTTTGCAATAGCTGTTCTTTTATGAATTTCCTTACTTATGACACAAGAAAATTTAATAATATAATTGCCAATGTTTTTGGGTGGAGTGGCAGTGTACCAGAGTAAAGCCAGTGACTCAAATTTATTATTTTCTTTTACCAAGAATTCATCCAGCCAATCCCAGCTCCCTTTCTCTCTAATCTTTTTATAGCCCCAAATGAGAGAATATTTGGCATTAAATGCAAGATAATATAAATAAACATCTGGAATTCCAAAACCCCCTTTGTCTCTTGGAAGTGATAGTTTTTTCAGCTAATTCCAGATTTTTTGTTTTTTCATAAAAACGAAGAAAACTGTCTCTTGATATTGTCAAACCAAGATTTCTGAATAAACAGTGGGATAGAGGACACTAAAAAGTTCAAACTTGGAAGGAGATTCATCTTTAGTGTCTCCCCGACCCCATAAGGATAAAGGTAAAATCGACCATCTTTTGAGGTATTCCTTCATATTATCCACAAAGGGTTTAGCAGTCAAATCAAATATTTCATTAACAGGAGATTTTAATTCCCAGATATCTCATGCCTTCCAGTTTCCAGACAAAGCGAGCAGATCCAAGATCTGCACCATGTGTACACATGTTCAGAGGTATTGCTTCACTTTTAGTCCAGTTCATTCTATAACCTGAAAAACTACCAAATTAATTATTTTTAAAACTCTCGGTATGGATTATGAAGGTTTAGACAAAGTTAAAAGAATATCATCCGCACACATATTTAATTTAAAATCATGATTAATAATTGTAATACCTTTGATACTTTTGTCCTGTCGGATAGCACATGACAGCAGTTCTAATGTTAAAATAAAGAGTAAAGGGGATAGAGGGCCACCTTGTCTAGTAGAACGCTCAAGGCAAAAAAGAGCTGAAATCATGCCATTACTCTTAATTGCTGAAACAGGATTTTTATACAATCCTCTGATCCACTGTAAACACCTTGGACCAAAACCATATCTGTAAAGAGTTTCAAATAAAAAAGATTAAAACAAAAGCCTCTTTCTCAGCATTCAGTGATATGCCTACCACCGGATGCTGAGGGTCTGCCCTTTGCATGATTTGAAAAAGTCATAACATTTTAGCAAACATTTAATAATCATTATTAAGCAGGCTTATAGGTCTGTAGTTTTTCTCATCTTAAGGATCTTTTCCTGGTTTGGGCATAATTGATACAATAGCTGTCTGCATTGTTGGTGGCATAATCGATTCCTAACTTGTGATTCTGTGAAAATCTAGCTGCACCAGGAGGTAACTTGAGCCCAAGTTTTACTAAAGTTGTAATCCAGATTTTTGCTTTTGAAAAGTGTTCTTCTATCAAACTGAATCAAAACTGATGATGAAGCTTCAAAACAGGAGGAAATGTTTTGACTTTTCACACTAATACCATGATGGATTTTATCAATACTGCTTCCATTAGCATCTGTAACCTATCTGCTTGTCAGGATAAATAAGACATCCTTTTGCTGAGCTAACAAAAAAACACATGGTGCATTTCAGTTCTTGTCACAAAGCGGGTTCGTTTTCTGCCATTTAGAACTTTAAGTTGCCTGGATTTCAACAAAAATCATCTGGAATTTTATTTCCCGTTCATCCACTTTGTGTACCCAATCAGAAGGATCAGAACTGATCCAAACTGAAGGAGTCTCACCTTTTCACCGTCTTCTGAGGAGGAGCTTTCAGTTTGTCGTACTCGTCTTTTTCTGAGAAGATCACCACACTGTCTGTGAAGCCAAATGAAAAAAAAAAGGTTCAAACTTAACATTATACTAATTCATCCAAGTGGGACACATGACATCTCCAACTTCATTGACAGTCAGAGATCACAAAGGTTAAAACATTCCTGAGACATAAAGGTTTGTTAAATAGAGCAATTTAGTTTGAAGGATGTTTAAAATGATTATGGGGAGTATTATGTGAGAGGACAGCCTAATGAGTGAATACCTATGTGAAACAAAGCTCTGTGTACATGTGTTACTTTGAGTTAAAACACCTGACTCTTTCATCTCACGGTTTTATTAAGACAGTGTCTACATGAGTGGCAGCTAGCTCCGGTAGAGCTCCGAGCAATGGGCTGCTCTCCCATGTCCACACACCAGTCATCCAAAGTGCATTTGCACATGCACACACTCATCAACACACATCTGTGCAGCCATTTATAATAACTCAACATTAACTAACATTGTGGACATTCAGCTCAAATAAAACTCCAACCGCTCTATTTTTTTTTTCAGTTAATACATTTTTAAGTCATAATGTGTGTGTGGCTGCAGCTACAGTAATTAGCGTGGATGTGTGTGTTCTCATTCACACCACATGTAAGTGGTTAGTCAGTCAGTCTGGGAGTAAAATTGAACAGAGCATCATTGTCAGGAGAAATGGCGCCTAAAGCAACGTATGGCTTTAGCTATGGAAACTTCACATTCCACCACGATACACTCATCACTTTGCCTGTCTGTGAGGCTACACATACACGAACAATGCATAAGCACACACATTTGCATATATTATGCAAAAAATCTACTCTTAAATACATGTGGAGGCAAAGCTGCGTTAACGTTGAATGTGATTCAGTCAGATTTGATAAGGTGATAGAGCTTGTTTAATAACACTGTTAATGTAGACTTGATTAGCATTGCTTTGGGTGTATGGGGCAGATCTTAACAAGTCCCATAATTTGCGGTGGTAAATTCTGAAGGAAACAGGTTTTTCACTGTGTAGCGAGTATAAAACAATACATTTGTAACTTCCAGTAAAAGGGAAAACAGATATCAGCTGAGCACAAAGCTCATCGGGAAGCTGTAAATTGTGGACATAAGCTCATCCACAGAGCCCAAAAAGAAAAACATAACAATCATTAAGTTTTGTAAATACGGGGTTGAAAGGCTTGTGAAGCAGGAATTAGTAAAAATTATATATATATATATATTCTGTTAAAAACTGCTGGCAGCTTTAGCTTTTGTTACATAGTATAAATGTGTCAGTCATTTTGGATTCAGGAATAAACTAATTATAGCTGTTTATGTTGTCTTCGTTTATCTTTGTACTATTTGTAGTGTATATATGAGAATGAAATTGGGTTTTAGTGTGCAATATCTTTAGTGTGCTCAGAATTTAAAGCTATGCATCATGCAAACAAAGTTGGTGGAAACACAGCAATGAACAGCGAGGGCATCACCTTTTCTGTTTTTGCAGATATAAGAACTTTGAGAGATTTTCAGTAAAGAAACAACCCGTATAATTCATATCTGCATACATTTTATTCCTGCAATTTGCTTTTGTTTCTCCAGGTTAACTCATTTAATAAATCTTGATATGGTTTTAAAGTGCAAACATAATTTAACTTATAGTATGTTGTCTGCAAGATATTTATCACAGCTTGGTTGAATGACTAAATTATTTTACATTTGGTATTCACAGGAATTACAGACAAATTTTGCCTCACTTGATTTGAAGCTCAAATATTGACTGAGGAGTTATGAAACAGGATGATTAACAGACAAGTCAATGTTTCCGACCTATCAGTTCATATCAGGCCCTACATGAGTTGCAAAACAACTTCAAACAATTCAGTTTTCATCTACTTGTGTTCAAACCTAAAGTTGATATGTGAAAGTAAAGTATCAAACCAGTTTATATTTGATGCTTTGATATTTATAAGCATGGCATCCATCCATCCCTTTTCTACCTCTTATCTGGGGAGACATATGGCATCAAGAGCATATATTTGGGTTCCTGAAATGAATGGAACTATGAACTCAAAAACTCAAGAAAAGCCATACCTATGACATTTTGGGGCTGTCATATGTCTGGAAATATCTTCTTCAGACACAAATATTTGCAGTAGAACTAAGGAAATATCCTGCCTTTGCCTCCAAACCCACCTTCAAGTTAAAATCTTGCTGCACTGATAATACCTCGGCCATGGGAAGAAAAATTTCTTATGTTGTTGTGATTTTCTTTACTAACATCAGCAACTTTTCATTGCTATTGCTCATGTGAGTCTTGCAAGTTATATGTGAATATTTCTATTCTGTCTATGAGATCAGACTCTCACGAGTTGGAAGTTTGACATTTAAATTTCCCTTCTGTCACTGCATGCATCAGCACCGACTCTCCATAGTTCAATCCGTCTAATCAGCAGCTTTAACTTTAGATTTTAAAAACTAAAACACAGAGGAATAAACCGGCCATGAAGTCCATGTTTTATGGGATCAATGTGTCTATTGGCCAGCTTAATGTATGACTTATGACAATATTGTGCCTAAAATATTTACAAATGCCAACTGCCCATGCCCAAGCTATAGCCAAGGAAATGTTTGAGTTATTATCTTTTTAATAAATTTCCAAGGGAAGTGTTTTTCCATTACTGTAATGGGGCATTGTTTGAGCTTGGTTTGCTCTGTGTGCTGTTGGTAACTCTAATTTACTGTATCCCTTTTCACATAATAATTTTCTGTGGTATTTTAACCAAAGACATTTCAGCAGGACCTCAGGAAGTTGTTCCAATTTGTGAAAAAAGGGCTGAACATGTCCTCATTATTGTTGCTTAGCAACACTAGCTCTCCCATGTGTACCCACTGAGAACTTGACCTCAACACTTTGATCCTCAGCAAATGTGAAGAAGAGCATGTGCTTGGCTGTTTTAAAAAAAAGAAAAAGGTCACACAGGAAGAGAGGGATTTCTTTGTTAATCTGTGGTAGTTATTGTTCGGATTGTGAATTAAAAAGCCTAATTAAGCTTTGAGAAACCAGGAAGTTGTCTGGATAAAGTTAGAATCACGTACACAAATAAATAAGTGGATTACTTAACAGAAATATTTTTGTCATGTAAACATAATAAAGTTTAATCAAAACCAGTATGAGGCTTTTAACCACAAAACCAGTATGCATAGGCAAAGTATTTTTTATTTAACTACTAAAAACCTCCAATAATGACAGTAGAAAATAGAAATAAAAATAAACATATAAACAGTGTAATATTCATTCTTAAGTGTGTTTGTGTGTGTATGTGCATTCTGCCTTACCAGGGATGTCTTTCTTGTCTTCCTGTTTGTTGGTCTGAGCCTCCACTGCTTTTGCAACTTGTCCAGAACAACATGCTGCATACACACACACACACACACACACACACACACACACACACACACACACACACACACACACACACACACACACACACACACACACACAGAGAGAGAACTTTATCAAGCACAAATGCCACCCTTTTATCTGAAATTGTGCATGTGTGTATTTTTGCATATGCCTCACCCTGGCCACTCGGTTTGGCCTTCAGGATATAAAACATAATGATGAGAACGATGGCAATGGCCATGATGAAAATGGTTGACATGGCGATAATAAGCGCTGTTGCTAGGTGACCCTGTCCCAGGGACTCTGAAAAATGGGGACCATGGTGTAAAACAATGGGTGAATATGGGAGACACAACCAAGAACAGAGGATGGTGATGGATGGGGACAGAATAGGTGTGTTTGTTTATACCTTTACTTGGATGAGGTAAGATGGTTGTGCTGCCAGTATCAGGTGAAACTTTTGTATCTGGCTTGTTGGTTTTCATGCCTGAAAAACACACACATGTATACACACATTCAAGTTTTACTTCTAGTTATTACACCTGCTTTATATATAGTATATACAGTAAATGTACAGACCAGCTATGCTATTACTACAAATAAATGTGTGTGTTACCATCAGATAAATGCATGTTGCAAAAAATATTAAAATACATAAATAAAGCGTGCTCGTAACAGATTCTCCAGCACAGCCGCTGCTGGTCATTATAATCATGCTGAATAACATCCACAACTGTGCCCACATTGGTGGAAGAATTATTATAATGTTTGACAGGAGCATGGTGTGGTGAGGGGTTTTGGGCTTCCCAATGCCCAGACCACACCCAACTGCAAACTCTGTCTCCATTTTGCAGCCGCCTTTAGAAACGCAAAGTGGTGTTTTAAAATAATCACCAGCTGGTGTTTATAAATCATGTTTACAATGACATTAATAAGGCCGTGTTTGCAATGACTTACATCAACGCCATTCAGCCCAGCTAACAGGTTTCTCAAACACTGGCTAATAAATGACATCTGGAGATGATGAACAGGAACAATACATTGAGCAGTAACCTCATGGGTCTTACACTGCTGCACTGATTTAATGCACTGATTTACTGTCATCTTTTGATGAGGCAGACAGCAGTTTACATTAAGTCTCACTTTTATTTTTTCAGAAAAGCATAATTTCTTGTTTAAACTCATTCAGAACTTCTATAAAGACTACAATGATGGGTGGATACTCTGTCTTCATCATAAGTCACAATGATAACCTTTTTTTCCCCCAATTTCCTTTTTTCTCATTCCTAAATGTGGTTAGGAACTGACCATGTTTGCTCATGCTGCCTGAAGAACCACAAAAAGTCCTTCAACAAGCTCTGTTTTTCGCTGTGTTTACAGGCAGCATTTGCAACTGCATATATAAAGCTTGTGAAATGTTATATATCACCGGCCAGTATTTATAAATCTATTTGCAATCAAATTGATAAGCACTTGTTTGCTTTGGTACATGAAGATGCAGCATTGCAAAGGGAAATGACAAACTGACTGCTGTTGGCAATGATCTATAAATGATGCTCAGTCATGAGTTCTGATAAGTAGGAAATATTACACTGGCCATAACCTTGTGAAATGTAGATACCTAATTTAATATTTTCCTTTGCCTTGTGCTATATATAAAACATTTGGCATTGTCATAATGTTTTATAATTTTAATCATTTTCTGATTACAAACCAGTTCTTGCAAAACCCTACAGTTTCATAATAACACACTGTGTTCAAACAAGCCCTGAATGCTTTGTCTGATAAGATGTTACTCATTCTTAGAGGCACAAACTGAAATATAAATAACAAGTGTTTTGTTTTGCCTAAAAGGTTTAACTATTCTGAATATTGCATCATCAATTCCATCCACAAACTCCGAAGATCACGTGACAGAATGCACTGATGATGGTTTGTTAGCTTTGGCTTTGAATGTTATTGACATTTTTCCCAATCATTGCCTGACATCATTTTGCAAGCAATAACATCTCACAAAGGCAAATTATCTGAACTGACAGCAGTTAAACTCGGTCTCACTCTGACTGTCTGCTGCCACAATAAACAAGCTGTTTTATTGTGTGGACCCAAAACAGCAAACACTGTCCACATTTCTCTCAGCTGTTTTTCTACTGCCCCCCCCCATTTTGTTGTACTCTTTTTCCTCTTTCCTAATGGAGCTGTAAACTTGTGGCAGCTCATAAATCAACTCTTTTAATCAGTCTTTCATCTTGGCTCGTTGATATGCTGTAGACCTCTTTGGCATGTGCCCTACCGCTTCCCGTGGTCCCAGAGCCTCGTGTCATCACGTACACACAGACACACACACCCTGTGGCTGCAGACATTAACTTGGGGATGTGTTTACACTTCTCTGGATGAGGACATGAGCTTGAACTGGAATTCTGTTTAGCATCTTGTGGTTTAATCTGTTAATCATGTCTCACAGGCTGAGCCCACAGTACACAATGACAACACTGCAGGGCAAATGTGGTCCGAAGAACCGAAAGAAACCGAATTGCGCAGCACAGCCGTGTTTAGAGACGTGGTATAAGCCGAGAACGTGATATCAGTGAGCTTGTATGGGAGATAGATTTGTTTTCAGAAATAGGTTGTCATGATCTTAGATGAACTGTGTTGATGTTAAAAATCACATCAATTTTAGCATCGAGCTGCATTTGCAGAAACTGCCAGAAAAGTGAATCGAGGAAACATTAGAAACTGAGCAAATGTCTACCGGTTCATATCACAGCCTGCCAAAGAGTAGCATCAGCGCAAGCACAAACATGCTAATCATCTGTCTTTCTCATACCTGCCAAAGTTTTAATTATCACACGCACACACACTGAGCTAGGCAGGAGCCGAGGTAATTTACAGATTACATGGCAAGTGTCAGCCTGCCTTCACCCATAACAAGTAGAACTCCCAGCTTTCAGCAGCTTAATTCCATTTACTGTCGAGGGGCTTTATTTTAAAGTTCCTGTTTTGTGGATTTCAAATGGTAAAAAAGGACTTCAAAGAGCTAGCTTAAATGTGTATTAAAGCTGGAATTGTTGACACTTTTTACTTTAACAGAGTAAATTTGAGGCTTAACTGCAGAGCAGCTGCATGTAAACAGAAATGTCGTTTCTCAAATGCCTGACCTCTCAAAAAAGTACATGTCATAGAACATTTGTTTGTGTTTCTGAAACATGGTGCAGAAACTATGAGGACGATAACATATTATGGTAATTTTGCATAAGCAAGCACACAGTCAATATTTATTCATTCAAGCATAACCAAGTGTACTTTAGATTAAAGTGTTTTTGAACATACAGCAGTTGTGAAATATTGCATTTGTAACAGTATTACACAACTGAAAAATATGTTGCAAAAATTTTGGCAATGTTGCAATGTTTCTGCAGCTCTAACAATAAAGTAGTTTTACAAGTTTTGAGCTTGTTTGGCATTTTCATGTCATTCAAAAGGATTTTCTCTTTAAAAAAAAAAAAAAAGGTAATTCATTTTTTTCTACCTTTCTCATGCTGTGGGGCATTGCAGCTAGGGTAGGAATGATAAGATTTAAACAAGAAAGACTAAGTTTTAAGTTTTTAATAAAAGTTATTGTTTTATAAATGAACTGTTCCATACATTTGTTTGATTAACATGCCTTCATGTGTTTATGTGTAATTACAGCAATTTTGCATTTTATTGAATTTAATTTAATATATATATATATCTTTTTCGTTATTTCCAGAAAGGAATATTGGGATACTATTGAAGATTATGTTTTCCTCACACAGACACACAAACATAAAGCATAGATATATGCAACTGCACGTACTTCACACCCTTTCCTCTGCAGGCCCAGGCGGCTGTTTGGGGTTTTCAGCTTTCAAAACAGCCTCATTAAATTTGACACAATAACAATTACATTAGTTTCCGGATGCTTCAATAATTCTCAGAGGGGATTTTGAACAACTATGGGCCCATAAATATCCTTCCCATAGCAGGATGAAAAAGTGGAGTTAGATCCCATAGATGCTTCCTTTTCAGAATCGTATATCTGTCACAATTGGGCAAACCCACAGAAAGAACACTGGGAAACAGAAAATATGTGAAACCACACTTCATTGTAATGTTAATCCTCAGTATACGGTCTGAAAATTTTCATTTTGTTTTTTTAGATTTGTCAGCATCTGCACCTCAGAGGCTTTTAACATACATCCAGAACTTAGTACTTGAATTGTGAAATCATATTGTAGGTTATTTTCCACATAGGAACACATAAGTTTGAATTTAAATGAGCTTTGTGTGTGTGTCTGTAGAGCTCTAACTGATGAAAACACAACTGGTGAGTGGGAAAAAAAGAAAGTGGGACACAGTGCAGCTCAAAACTTCCTTCCATAACGTCATATGCTTTCAATATTGTGTATTATCATCATCGAACCCAAATAAAGGATCAAAAACTTAGTAGAAAGAAGGAGACTGAGATGCAACTAAAACCCTGGGAAATTCAATTTGCAAATGACTGTTATATGAAAGTCAAACAAACTACAAGTGCAGCAACACTTAGTGTAGTGTTTGCATGTGCCCACACTCACATGACAGATAAGTGTCAGGTATGTAAGAGGATCAGTGAGCTTCTAGTGTTATTGTTGAGAAACCAAACAGTAAGTGGAGTTAAAAAAAAAAAAGGTAATGTTCTGACAAAGACAGGTGTAACCAGTGTACAACATCTTTGGAATCATCAGGGAGGCCCACATATGAGGAAGGCATTGACCAGAGAAGTCTGGGAGAACTCAGAGCAAGCTGTGACCTCCAACTGTTCCCTCAAACTAGGTCCAGGTTTTCAACATCTGCTTTTGCACAACTTGTCGCCTTTTATTTTCCTCATTCAAAAACACAACTTTCATGTTCAGTGTCTTTTAATGTAGCAGAAATCAGGTGTGTTTGAACAGAGCTGTGAAGAAGAAATTGACACTAAAAAGACAATGTTAGAGAAAAGAGTGTGGGTGGGAAAAATGGAAGGAATGGAAGGAAAATGAGAAAATGAACAGAAGTACAAAAAGTTGGCCTTACATTCTTTGGTGTTGTGTGGCGCATTCTGGCAAGAGTGGCAAACCATCCCATAGAGGTTTTTCGGTCTGTTCTTCAACATGTAATACCTACAAAACATACAAATACAGTTTTAAACAAACCACTTGTTAGACACTGTAACTTGAAAAACCTAAAGTGGGAGGGAGCTTGATTCGCAGCTTTGCATTTACCATGTCAATCATCATTTAGTACCAGACCAACAAAAATTTTCTAATGATAACAGTTTTAACACTAACAAGCAAGTCCTCCAGCAGGTGTGTGCAGAATGTGACCTCCCTACACTCTGCACGTACACTGTGCTTAAGTATGGGGAAGAAGCTGAGGTGAAAAGTTTGACTTTGTGAAAAAGTGTGTATAATTAATGCCCTGCAGGCACTGAACACAGCTTGGTACAGATATCGCCCTCAGTCATGAAGTGTATATGAGAGGAAAAGGGGAGGGGGTGAGGAGGGATGGAGGGAGGTAAAAAGGTTCCAAGGCTGTGAATAACTAAAAAGTATTGAATAACTCAGGACTTCGGGGTATGAGGATCAAATTTATAAACTTGCATAGAATTCACACTGCCTGCAGCTAATCAGTGGTTACTTTCCTACAGTGTGCACAGAACACACCCTTCTGTAGTCTCACTTCACGAACAGTTCAAACTAAAACACCTTACAGTGATTGCCTTGCCCTCTCAAATGAACAGTCATGCATGATAAGTTTCCTGTTCTATCGACTGTTCAGCTGCATTTTGTTGGAAGGTTGTTTATTCCATTAAACCACCCCAAAGATATTCATTCTTTTATTTATTCGTTTTCTCAAAACCTTGTTCCAGTTAAGGGTAGTGGGGAAGCTGGAACTTATCCCAGCAATCATGGGGCATGAGGCAGGGTACAGGCTGGACCAGTAGCCATCTCATCACAAGGCCAAAGATGCCCAACTGAATTTAAATCAGGTGATGTGCTTTGGCCAGGTCATTTTCTTCCAGAAACAACATCATGCTGGACAACAGTATGTTTCTCTGAGAATCATTATCTCAGGGTGTTTTGGTATGTAACACTAGCTGATCTAAATTGTTTGACACGAGGGCTGGGCGATATGACTATATATATGTCGTTTGGATGGAAGAATATGTCTATCATTTCATACAAGGCTCTCTTGTTTACACCACAATAAGGTGCTTTACTGAATTATTTTACGTCAAGATGCTCTTTACGGCATGCACGCTGCAGTACATAAATAAACATGGAGGAAGACAGTAGCAGACGCATTTCAGAGCAGGATAAGTCACTAAAAGATGACCAGCCAACCAAAACTGATGAGCTTGTTCCTAAAAGAGGGGAAATTTCTGTCTCATGGACTCGGTTTGGATATAAAAAGACTGACGTGGAACCGACAACAGACTAGCTCACAGTCCCGACAACGGACTCCGACACAACTAACTCATTTTATTCACCTGCGCAAGAATCAGGATAAAAAAAATACAGAATATAGAATAGAGTCAATGAGCAAAAGCTGCAAAAGCAGCATCAAGTGGTGGCGAAAGCGCTCATAATAAACTCCAGACGCAAACTCTGCAACAAGTATTTACCCATTAAACGTCATACAGCCATAGTTCCTGCAGACGGAAGGAGATCACCGCTGCCGTTGCCAAGCACATCTGACACATAACTAATGACTGACAAAAAATTGCACAAATAATCTTATATTGTTATATTTATCGTTATGGGGATATAAAATGAGCTATATCAGGATATGAGATTTTGGTCATATCGCCCAGCCTTATTTGACACATATGCAGACATGAAGATGGATACAGTCCATGTAGGTCCAACATTAAAAATGTCCTGTAGACTGATGTCTAAAAGTCTGTTTATGTATCTGTCTCCAAAACAAAGTTAGAAACATGCAAATATTTTCTTTTAATCAGACTTTTTGTGTGAAATAGTCCACATGTACATGTCTCAATTCTACTTTCCTCTTTAGCTGTGACTGGATGTCGATAATCTTAAATTAGTGTTTACATTTAAACACACAATTTCAACCACAGTTACTAGATTGGGAAATAAGGACAATATACAAGAAGCGCAATCACAATAAATGTTAATTTAAAGCACACATTGAGAAATGAAGCAGAAGAATAAGTAGCCAGTCCTTTGGTTTGTGGTCTTAATTCTGGGAGCACAAACAGAACCAAAACTACTTAGTGGAAAAATATAACAAAGACTGCATGGTCAAATAAATGAGCCTGGCAAATGGAAAAATGCTCTGCATAAAAAGAAATGAAGATCCACCAATAACATCCTGGCAGACGGCCACGGGCATTTGAAGAACAACAGAGAATTTTTTTTTTTTTTGTATTACTGGCCCTGAACAACAAAAGCAGATTCGGAAAACTTTGCACAATATATCCTGTAGTTAAAGCAGAGGAGAACTGTAGCATAACAAAACACAGGAAATTATTCACATATTCCTGCAAGTCTTCTCCTATGTTTGGCTACAAGCTTAAACTCAACCTTAAAGTAGCTGTTCAGGCCTGTTCTGTTTGGCAGAAGACTTGCATGGACTCTGCTTGTTGCACCGCACGGCACTCAGAACAACGTTTACAGTACAGAGATACGGATATGACCCAACTCAGTGTCTGCACACTCACTTCTGTCACGATTACACTAACCAGAAGGAGGAAAAAAAAACAACAATATCCTGTGAGAGGAGTATCCCAGCCAAGAAAATGGGAAAGCAGCAGAAGAGCATCCTGAATACGGACAAACGGAAATTTCACCAATATACCAGGATGTGACTATTTAATTATCAAGCTAACCCTTTAACACCTACTTTATTATACATTTCCACAATGCCTACCAATGTTAAAGTCAAAATCCTTGAAGAAGGATGCTCCACTTACATTTTTAAAATGCAATGTCTACTTAGATATCTTCACAAGTTTATTTTAAAAATGTATATATAACCAGTATAAACATATCAGTCTTTACTTAATTTTCAGAATTCATAAATCAAGCGCCCCTTAACTTCATGCCTAAGGGAGAAGATTATGGAAGATTCTGCATCAAGGCAGGTGCCATGACTTCTGCAGAATTCGCTGCTGCTGGTGTGCAGGTCAGAACCCATCCTGTTGATGGCTTTTTGTGAAGCAGGTGATCAGAACGCTTTATGTGGTACTTTATGCCACGCTCATTCCAGTATGTTTTAAGAAAGAAAATGTAAAGCTGGAAAATTCTTAAAAGGAGCTCTGTGGAGACTGAACACTGGTCAGTGTCTTGTGATCACATGGGTGTTTTTATGCAAATTTGTTCCAGCAGTTTTACAGAATTCCAATGATCAACAGGAGCCATGAAAATGAAAACAACACAATAAAACACTGCAGATGTTGTTAAGAAGTTAAGAAATTGGTCCAGTAAGTACACAATAAAATGAAAATGGAAATGAAATACAAGTGACTGACAAATCCACATCTGTTCTCATACTGTTTTACTTCAAGAAACTATCACAGACTTTCAAATATTTGCTATATGTAAATATGTTTTTTACTCAAGAGGTTCTTAGGTTACTGTTTGCACATTATTATAATGAAAAAAGTTTCAAAGCCCTACAAATAATATAACACCTCAAAAAGTGCCTCGACATTTGAAAATATTAAATAATTAGTTTCCAGAAAGCGGACAATGAAAAGGCTCCTGTTTCCTTGGTGATTAAGGCAGATATCATATGACCGATTATTGAAACATTCCATGAGAACTGCTGAAGGGATTTATAAACATAAATAAATAAATAAATGAATAAAAACAAATTAAAAAAATCCTGTTTGTCTGCAAAAACAGTTCAGAAGAATCTGGAGTGGAGTCACACCTGCCCGAATGTGGGGTCACAAATGAGTCGAGAAATCTTTTCTGAATTAGCCGGTGAACATAAAACATTAAATATTTGCAAAGAAACATCTAAACTTTAGGAAACAAATACTGAGGTCTGAAATTAAAATGGAACATTTCAACCACAACAAGTGGTGTTTTTTTCAAAAAGAAAGCACATAATGCAAGTAACAATCCCCCAAATGTTAAACACAATGGTGGATAAATCATGCTGTGGGCTTGAGTTGCCCACAGAGACTTGGGGGAGCACAGAGAGTACAAGCAAATATGGGAATCAAGCATCAGGTTGTGTGTGAATATACTCCAGATGGAAGAATGATGGCAAGTAATGATCAGAACACACCTACCTCAGCATCCCAATGGACATATTGCTATGACCCCTGCTAACAAGTTGGGTGCTCTCCAAAGGGAGTGTTACTAAGTAATGATAGAGTCATCCACCTTGTATATGATTCAGGCCCTTTACTTCATTTTGTCACTCTGACTAAAAATTATAGCTGATACTAACAGCTTTTTTCTGGTGGAGATGTCCCAAGTAAATATTATGTTGTCAAGATCTCGACTCTGACCTGCAGGTTTGAACTGTGAAGTGAATTGCTTAAGTAATTCTGGTGCAATCATTTGCAGTTTCTAATCATTCTTGTGTTAGTGTGCCTTTACCCTGGCAAACAAGGTCCACACTCTGCATCACTCTCTGGGGTCCCTGCCACAAGAACGGCAGCTTTGTAGAGGGCATGACAATCTTTATGGCGTCTGCAGATCTCATACTTTCCTTTGGAGTATTTTCCCTGAGGGCATGGTATGCAGGCAAAGTCTTCGTCCTTGGAACCGTAACCACAGCTCTGCACATCACACACAAACACATATAAATTCATTTAGACACGATCAACTTCATTTAATAATGTACAGATAAATTAATCGAAACAATCTTCCTAAATCAAGGGGACTTGGTACCATCATGTGGACACAAATTCCAAAACATACTTTGCACATTTAAAAATACTCATCTGTTTCTAGGCATGTCTTTCGCAAAAGTCTGGTTTTACTATTCAGAGATGACAAAAAAAAAAAAGAAATCTGATTGGTCACAGAGGTTCTGTGTGTGTACAGTGTGTGAGTGTGTTTGCATTTTTGTTTTCTGTGGCTGGTAGTGTTTAAGATGACCAACTCATCATTCTATTTACTAGCATCGATCTTCCCCACATGATGCTTCCTCTTTGTGGGGAGGCTGAGCAGGCCACACACAAAAACACATGCCCACACATACAAAAACATACTTTTTCTCCCTTTTTTGCTTCCTCTTTCATCTTTAATTTCCCTCCTGCTTTCATCTGTCTATTAAACCGGCCTGTGCCTCTTCGCTTTGGGCTACAGTAGACTGGCTCTTAAAGAAACCTAATCTTCTCGCCCTTCTGTTTGACGGCCGCAAGTCTCGGTGTGATCGTTTGATAGAAAAGTGCACTGAGATATCCTCAGGATCATGTCAGTCTTGGTTAAAGCCTGCCTTGGATCTTTTGTACGTTGGCTTAATGCGACTCTGCTTCTGTTCCTTGCCTCAAACCAGTTCCAGAGTGATTGAAAGCTTCTTCCTTTTCAAAGCGAATTCTCACCTTTTTGAATCTAGCGTTATGATAAAGCCAGTGTAGGAAGGTAGGTGTGTCTAATGAGCAGAAACTCTCTTGGAAAAATGTTACCTTTTCTTTTAAAAGTGACTTTTTAGGAATGTAATGTAAAGGCAATGCAGAAAGAGACAAAGTGTGAAATGACTAGTATAAATCGTCCTGAGCTGGATCATACTGTGGCTGAAGCTGCGTCTGAAACAAACAGGTTAAATGGGAGCGGAGCTTTAATGAAAGTTGGAAAACTAGAGACATAAGTCTGACTTAAATGAGTTTACATTCATGTCAACAAACATGGGAATCTGGATAAAACAGCTACTTTGTTTGTACGATATATCTGTCTCAGTGTGTGTGTGTGTGTGTGTGTGCATGTGCTGTCTACAGTCTGTGTTGTAAAAAAAAAAAACCTCATAGTTATCCCTTGATTAAAAGCATGTCAAAACACATGCTCACCCACATGCAAGAAAACCTCAGGGAAACAGAAGAACATGGAATTACAGGCTGTGGCCCTTAAAGGGTCAGGCTAGCTGACGAAAGTGCAAATGAGATTACTGATGTTTTTTTTTCTTTTTCACAGTTTTGCTACATTATTCTTCATGAGAGATCAGCAGACTCGGCCTCTATTGGTTCTAATCAGGAAAAACATCAATTTATAGGTTCAAATTTAGCACATTTGTCAAAAAAATAAAAACAGGTCCAAATCAGGAAGAAGGAAAGCAAGAAAGGAAGAACAAGTAAACACAACTAGCTGGCTGAGTGGTGAAAACTGGGCAATCTGCTTATTTATTTGGGACAAGGCATCAAGTACATGTAGTCAGTTAGCAAAGTTTGGCCTCCTGGCGTGGCTTATAGCTGAAGCTCTGATATGTTGCTGCTGTTATAAGATGCATTGAGCTTATCCGGAAAATTTTAAAATAAAAAGCAGAAAACTTGGGTGGTTGACCTGAAAATAATTTCTCACTATAGTTTGATCCATGGCTATTTTTTCTAGAGCTTTACATGCAGCAGACAGAGCCTAGAGAATCTGCTCTTTGGTGTATCATACAACACCTGACTGACTAAAATCAAAATGTGAAAATATTGAAGTACCCAAACAGCTGTAATTCCCTATATTTACCTTGACTGCACATGTCTCTCTCATCTTAGGAAGGTGTGCCCCACCCCCCCCAGGGGTATCCACTGAAGCATTTACCCGTACCGTGTTTACTTTGGCTGTCTGCAGACTGACTGACGGACTCTAAATCACTGTGTGACTACTGCAAGTCATTCACTGTAATGCATGCCTTCACATTGAAGTCAATGAGAGCAATAAACCATAGAGAAATTGCTCATTTGAATTAAGGCACCCTTCACTGTGCAGCTATGTGTTTTTACATGTGTGTGCGAGTGTGTGGGTGGTCTGTGAAAGATTTAATGTGTATTTCTCATGCAATTATTTAGGTTTGAATGGTCATCTTAGAACTTTTTACCTTAATGTTGTTTTAATACTCTAAATGTACACATGCATTTGCGTGCTAGTGTGCACACATTGAAAGAAAACTACTGGATTGCAAAAACAAGCAAGATTAAGACCTAAATTGAATATTTTTAATGAATGTTTGACCATGCACCAACCATATGTGGTTCTTGTCCTGGCTGGCACTGGGGGCAGGCCTGGCAGCTGTTGATGGTCTTGTTGAAGAACTCATACTCTCCACAATCGGAATCCTCTGCACTCGCAAACATACAACATACCTGGAGGGATACAGAGAGACAGAGAGCTGGAGATGCAGACAAAGGTATGACTGCCAAACAACAATTGTGGAAACTAAACTGACATTTTCATGCTAACGCAATCACGCTGTTGGTGCACTGCTGACAGACTCACAGTACAAGAAGTCTCCTTTCTTTTCAACTGACAAGCTTAACTTTAGTCTGGATTGATGTCTATACACATGCTGAAAAGCAATTCCAATAACTTCTGATGAGATCAGCCTCTTTTATTGGTCTTTTACAAGTCTAACTACACTCCATTTAAAACATAAATATAATCTTTTTGAGTTTGGGATGTTTTCTGAAACAGATGTTCAGTATTCTAATGTAACATTGAATACACTGCTATGAAGTGTTATTTCTAGATTTTGAAACAATATGCAACATTTTTCACTCCATCAGACATTTAATTCAGCAGCTTCATTTTAAACAAAAAAATGTTAACATGCAAGAAATCATGACTACATTCAGCCTGGTCTTGATGGTGTTGATGGAGATTGGGTGAAAACTGCAGATCCTTAAGCACCAGCAACCCTACAGGCCGCTACCAATACAGGCACATTTCAGTCACTGCAACAATGTAATTTAACCAACTAAAAATAAAAAAAAGACCTCTGTCTATTCTGACTAAAGCAGTAAAATGAGATACATCTGCTAAATGGATTATTACTTAGATAGGTTTGCTCATTAGAAGATACTGATAATCTATACTCTGTATTCTGACTGCTTCACAGTGGCAAAAGTATTTTTTTGCATTATACTATAAGTTTAACATTCGTAAAGGCAATGTGTTAATATTTAATAAAGATATAATCACTTTTATTGAAGAGCCAAAACCAAAAAAATCAACAAGACCTTCTTTTGCATCCACTTCTGATATAATTAAATTTCTCAAAAGAATTTTTTTCTTGCGATAAAATTAATGTAGAAGGCCAACGTTTTTAATAAAGTTTGCTTTGTCTGTGTCAGAAGATGGACAAAACTGTCTTTTAGATACAAAATTGACACTAAATTAAGGTCTCATCTTTGATTAACAGGATGGATATCGAGTTTGTGTTCTTGTTTAACTCAAATCACAAAGAGCTCGCTGTGTTTACACACAGTGTAGATGTATGCATCCCATCCAGGAACAGAAAGTCCTCATAACAACAATCCTTAATTTTCATGTGAAGACTGGATTAAAAGTGTATGTTAAGACTGTGGTCACATTTACTTAAAATGAGATGGGGTTTTGGTTAGACTTGGAGCATGTTTTCAGGAAACTTGAATTAATGAAATATCCCCTGAAGTGATGAAAACGTGACTGAGCATGTGTCTGTTTGAGTGCGTGTGTGTGTATGTGTAGTGTGGCATTGTGGCTCAATGTAATAAGTAGCAGCTGTTATTTATAGCTTTACCATCGTACTTTGTCCTTCTCCAAACAAACTAACTGACTTTTAACAATCATCTGCAGTCCAGAAAATGATGAAGGGAAAAGAAATGGGGGCATGACTAAGTCTCTCCATCGTCTCTCTGTTGTTTTAATAATATCTCCTTCTTTCTCTTTTCTTTTCCTCTGTCAGAAAACACAAAACGCTGTTTGAACACTTATACATTAAATACATGACCCCCATTTTCCTGTTTCAGTTAACCAACTAATAATATAAGTTAGATCCAAAACAGACTGACCCTTGGTTTACACTCTCTTGGTTTACAGTGTGGTGCAATCCAACTAACAATCAATAAAATGAATGTACAGTGTGTGGGATTTAGTGACATCTAGTGAAGAGATTGCAAACTGCAGCCAGCTTCAAGAGATGGGAGGAAAATACAGGCTGTGAAATTGTAAAAAAAATTGCAATAATCTACCTGTGGCAGTCAAAAATAAAGTCAAGTATAAACTAATGTATTTTGGGGTAAAAGAGACTCACTAACAAAAATCACAATCATTTTCTTTTTCAAGTCATGTATCAGTCACAAACTAATTATGAGCTTAATATTACATTTCTGCACTTAACATTTGAACTCACTTCCCTTGAAGTCTAAATCTTGACTTATAGTTGTTATTTGGTGGTGACAACCTACCAATGTTCCCTTTAATGTCGGTTCAAACTATTTTTTCTGTATGTCTACAGCACAGCTACATCCATAAACAGTTGGGTCTATCAACTTAGTTTTTATAAACTGGTCTCTTTTAAAGAAACTTGATAATGTAAATAACTCCTTAAGCAGTTTAGTTGTGGTCTCAGGATTATATCTGAAATTACATTAATAATAATTGTGAATGGGGAAAAATATATAGCTGGGTGGTTAGAGTACATACCACGTGCTTGAAGCCAGGGTTGCAAATTACCTACAACTTCCAGAACATCTGTGCTATGAGACACTGTTAAAAACGTCGGTAGCAATGAAGAATACTAAAGGCTGTCAAGTTGGATTGCGCTACTGTTGTTGTAGAAACACAGGTGGGTCTTAGGAAAAATGAGAGTGTGATAACACAATCATTACACTTAAATTTCCACCTTTCAGAAAGCAGCAATGTGTTTTTTCCAATGTTTAGGGGATGGACAACACAGGACGCATAAGGAGAACATGCCTATTGATCTCAGAAGAAACTTTGCACAAGAATAGACTTCTACCTGACCTCTTCGCTGGACCTCTTTGAGGGTGATAGCTGTTCTAATTAAAGTTATCACAGGAACAGCGTTTTGATTAGCAAGGGTGATGCTGCTTTTTCATTGGTTAAACTTAAACATATTAACCTATTTCAAGGTTACTTAGAAGTTAATGATTTCCTCTTAATTTCTGTCAGAGATCTACTTTAAAGAATAGAGAGAGGCAACAACAGTGTTCTCTGTACCTACATAGGACAATAAATCCTTCAGTCAAGTTGGCTGTTCCACTACAGGTGACCCATGTGGTGGCCTTTCGGCTTATGTCGTATTGCCCAAATTGCCAGACTGCCAGAGTGTGGACGCCATCAGCAGTGACTGGTTCACTTAGCAGCTCCTTCTTTGCTACATTTCCTGTCTGTTTCAGCTGATACTGACTAACAAACAAAGACGAAATAGACAAAGTGATCTAGAAAACTATCCTAACTTTTTGTCCTGTGAGAAGGTCAACTTCGTGCATTTTTTATTCTTTGGATTCCTTCTGCTTGCAATTAAAAGAAGATCCAGTTTAGTTTTTTTCTTTGTTTGGATATTGAAATACTGTATTCCCACTGAAAGAGGAAAGTAACAACATCTGCCATTCTTCACTGTTGGTGTGTGTAGCGATCTTGGCCTCCCAGGATTAAAAACATTCAACTGGATTAAACAATAGTTGTTATTTCTTTCTCTGCAGTAAGACTGATCCACACAGGACGAGTAGAGAGTGACCATTTGACCCAAGAGGAGGGGTGACACCCCGAGATTTACACCTTTACTCCCTACAGAATGCAGCTGTGTCAACACGAAGGATTAAAGCACATCTAACAATTTATGGTCGCAGGTCGGGGGAAATGCCGAGAGTCGCATCTGACCAAACCCTGGTTCTTGTCAGAAATGACACTTCTAAGCCAAAAGACGAGACTCCAGGGCACCAGAACAACCCCTCCCCTGACGGAGAAGGAGACAGAAGGAATCCAAACTTCTTTCCCCAATTGAAGGAACTGATCTAACTTAGTCTAAAAGACTGTGGTTAATTGTTTTGGTTGAATCTCTTATTTTCAATTATTTTATCTTGATATGTAATGTAATTCTTTGAACTGATCACACACACACATTAATCATGAACACTGCAGTAAATAATTGTTGAGTATGTTTTCCAAGCTTCAGACTTCTCTTAAGCTACTAATATGAATTAATAAAATGTGAGTTTTCTTTTTTAGGATCACCCAATGAGGACGAGTCATGACAATTAATTAATCCACCTTTAATAAAAATTACATGTAGCCAATCTTTTCATGTGTGAAAGTAATACTATAAAATGCTTTCCTTCGCCAGCAAACGAGGAATCTGCATAACTCTGAAAGAATGTGATTTGATGTGTATTGCGGCAGACAAATCAAGGAGTTGAAAGTATCCTGTTCACATTAATGAGATGCAGAGGGAAGGAACTAGAGCTGACCTGATTGGATAAGGTTGGTCAGCTTCTGACAGAAGCAACTCATGATTGGCTGGAAGTTCGAAAGGCGGGTCTGTTTAAATTAGACTGGCAGACCAACTTCCTGAGCTTTTTCTCCTCCTGAGTTTTCTTTACTTTTTCATCTCCTCTTAAAGTTTCTGCTTTTCTTTTGTCCTCTGTTTAGTTCTTTAGCCTTTCGTCTTCTTTTCTTTTGTTATTTCATTATAAGTTTTTACCTCTCCGTTCTACCGAACGGGAGAAAGTACAACAAGTGTTTATTTGTAACCAGTATTTTTCCCGAGATCAGTAATTAACTAGAACCGTAGCTCCAACATTTTCCATTACGTCTTTACACGTAAAATCTGGAACTATCTATTTTTGGGACAATCTGGATCATCATCACACCGCTCTGGAACTCCGCTGAACGGATCCAGAAGGCCAGAGTAGCTGCGTAGACCTACATCTTCTGACGCTCCAGGGATCCAATTCCCCCGGAAACGCGCCGAATAGGGGACCAACCACCCGCTTCGACCCACACTCCGGATTCAGCGTTCAAAGTAGGATCTGATAGCGCTCTGACATTTGTGATGTCCCAAACCAGTACATCAAATTCTAATTAAATTCGAATTCTTATCCAAATTTAGAATTATTGAACACGTTCTTGTCAAAGATTTAAGTAAGATAATCATCCCGATTTATTTGCTTAATTCCAACCAGTTTCTTCCTGCTCCATCTCATTTAATTAATCTCAGCGTTCTTTATTAATGTTATAAATGAAATTCCATGTTGACAAATTCATCATACCATCTCACCAATAACATCTCTCCATCATTGCTCATTTTCACTGCTGTATGTTTACCATCATTGTAAATAAATATGTATAATCAATTCATCCGTTATTGTCATAATTTCTGAATACACGATTTCTGGTTCATTCGTTCTTAGGATTTAATCCTTGGAAGTGAGACTGTTTATTGAATTGAGTTTATTTCAGGTGTCTCATCCGCCTGAATTTTAAGTTAATTAAAGGTGATGAGTGGTGCTCCGAGGTAATTAATAAATTCATAATTTGTAGAGGCTATTCCGCTACATGTGTTAGCACATTTATGGGTCCATTTGGAAATTAAGTAAGTACTTACAGGCAATTAATGTTTACATGGTGCTTACTTTACTTGTCAAGCTGTCTTCTTTCTATTTTCCACAGCTGGAAAACAAACTTCCTGTCATTCCAATTCACCACACTAACTGTATACAGCCAGTTGTGTAACAATGCTTTGGAAAGATAATCATTTAGGCACCATAAAATGCTGCATACATTTCTGCGTATGAGCAACACATCTTGTGCATTTTACTCCACAATCCAGACATTTCTTGCTTTTTGAGCAAGATCTCCGATGTTAACCTTCAACAAGAAACAAAATAGAGGTAGACAGGGAAGGTAAGGAGTGGGGGCCTGTCAGGAACACTGCCAGCAAGTTTAACATCAAAACAAATGGAAAAACTCAGATTAAAAAGATATAAACTCTTTGCAAAATTCTGAGGCTGACTAATTGGTACAAGTGCTGGAGAGTTGTGCAAGTTGCTGGCACAATGCACCAAAAAGTCTGGATAATGCAGTGCCAACTATGGAGTCAACTGTGGCCGTGAGCCATGTGGCTGGATTAATCTGGGTTTCTGACAGCTAATCTGAGAAAGGCCATGAAAGGGAGAACATAAGGAGGAGGTGAATAAAGGACAAGTTGAAGATAAATGTGGGTAGAGTAGTGAAGGAAAGGTGGTGACATGGGAAGGTGCTGATTGTTGTTGGAGAACAGCTAAGTGAAAAGAATTGTAAGTTAGGCTGGTAAAGAAAACTTACCAATAACGACAGCAAGATGGACTTCTTCTGGCCCTTCCCCTCTGACATTTTGGCTTCTTTTTCCTAGGAGAGCACAAGGATGCACAATGAAAACTGACATCTTGTATAAATACATGTAAACCTTTTCAGCATGCAGCCTCAAGTGCTAAACTAAAATGAGTGAAGTCAGGAAGCTAAGCATTCCTGCCAACGGTAGCGTTGTCAGTGGGAATGATGTCTGTGTGTGGCCCTAATGCGTCTGGTGTCCTGTTAGCATCACGTCATCGCCAACAAACAGGTAATAGCTGTAAAACAGCCCATGGCGTTTTTCCTTACTCAATATTATGCACACATGTCACCGCTGGCTAACCTCTGCTTTTATCATAGTTGGTGATATCATTTAATGATATTTAATCATACGCCTGTCAGATTGATGTGGTACAGGCTACATTTTATTTATTATATTAGTAGTTTCTAATTTAGGCAAAAAGGACCAAAAAAAGAATAATTATTAAGTTATTTTGAGGTTATTTTAGGACCATGAGTGAAGTGTGACTGTGATAGTCAACTAGATATGTGACTAATAAACAGTGTGGAATCCTGTGATTGATTGTGTTTCTGGCTTATAGAGGATGTTAATGATGAAAGCAATCACCACAACATTACAAATTGTAACTGGGGTCTTGAAATGAGGATGTAAATGGGTGGAAAGGTGAGAGGCAAGCATGCAGCATTAGGCTGGATTAGCAAAAGCATTTTAGCATCACAGAGCTTACTTTTCATTCACTTTGGTGGAGTAGATATCTTATGCTGCTGAAATGAATTTATTGCTTTGATTTGCTAGCACAATCTGCATTGGAAAGTTGAGAACAGCTTAACTTTTTCAAGAGGTAGTGAAGGCACCAACCAATCACACTCCTGACCAATTGCATGATTTTTACAACAACTTCAGTCACAGTTGCAAGCATCAGGCCAACTTGTTACGTAACAATACACCACAGACAACTTCTCAGTCTGTACCATTATATTTTAAAATAAATGTTCAGTCTAACAAAGACTTTTGCTGATAATACTTAACTCTGTACAGTTCACATCTAATATTTCTGTTTAGGGAAAGTAAATAAAATTCAGATTCCTGGTTTGAATCCTATGAAAATGTCCAACATTAATCAAAGCAAAAGTTCCAAAAACTAGAGACTGATTTCATTAAAATCACTCATCAAAATCAGCTCACTGTGTTTAACGGCACTCTTTGAAGCGTGGACAAGTTTAGCTGGCTTGTCATCATGGAAATGAACAACAGTGTCCTTAATAACACCAGCACCAGTACTTATCAGCCACCAATCTAATTTCTCTTTATCTTCACAAAATATTGTAATTTGCCCAAAAAAAAAAAAAAAAAAAAAAGTAGTACAAAAATCTGGTATTGTTTTCATTGATCTGCCATGAGGTCAAATAAGTTCATTACGCTAAATCAAGCTGAAGTCGTTGAGAACATTAAAGAACGTGTGTTTGAGACAGAAAAAGGAAGATGCCACAATTATCTTCAATCTGAGGTTAAAATCTGTCTGTCTGGCTCCAAACCTTGGATTTCACTCTTCCATGTCACATACTTCTGTTAAAGAAAAAAAAAAAATGAGAGAAAATCTTCTGATCTTCAGTGATAGTTAATGTTTCAAGCCCCAGGGTTTGATCTTGGTTAATTACAACATCCGCACAAACACACATGCATGGGCACACAAATTAATACGTTTATCTAAAGTGTATAAAAGTGCACATTTACTTCTGAGAGAAAAATGAGTTTAATTGTACAAAGGCTTGTGGTGAAGCCACAACCGGTATGCATTATGTGTGTGAGCACATAAGTGTTTGTGCCAATGCTGAAACGATAAAAAAAAAAAAGAGTAGGTGGTGTTTTATTTTGTTTTGTTTGTTTTTTTTTAAATGAGGAAATGAAAAGCTGCCAAATGGCTATGAACTCCCTCAAGGCTTCTCATTATGGGGTTAAAGTGATACACACACAAACACACATGTACTAGTACGGCTGCGTTTGAAAACTCTTGGTGACTTCTGACAAGCCTCCTTTGCCTCTTTCAACTCTGTCTTTCCAAACTTAACTCTCTCTGTTCAGGCAGGTCTGAGATGAAAGTCAGCCTGAGCCTTTACCCCCTGCCCCCCCAGGGGTATTAATCTTCTGACGATCATATAATCGCTGATAATTAACCCGTCTGTCTTTAGCTGTGTCTTTATCAAGCAGAATATATTGTTTGTAACAGTATCAGAAGAACACAATAAGAAGCTCGGAATAGTTCATTTTTTCTTGTTTCTTTACATTTTTTATGTAGCTACATTCGGACAACTGAACAGTCTCCTTCTCCTCATTAACTCTGGTTTTATATCTGTTTTTCATTTAGTTGCATATGATTGTTTCTTCCTGTTAGAGAAGAAATAAGATATGAAATGCCACACAGCAATGGGAAGAGAATCTATTCTTTTTCATCACGAAAAATGCACACCGAACCCATTGACCTCAGAATATTTCCACTACACAAATCAACAAGACCCAAGAAAGGCTAATCTTTTGTCAAAGCTCCTTGGCCTGTCGTGACAGCTGTAATGCTGTAATGCATCTTAATGTTGTTAAGCATCTGATGCAGAGCTTCAAAACAGACTTGAGCCTGTGTTTCTGTTGAAAGCACCAAAATACAATGTTCACCTGCAGGTTAAAGGTGGGGTTGAGTTTATGGAAATTCCCATACATCAGCAGGGACTGTCTTCTCTATGTGTCTATGCTCCTCCTGCTTGAGCACTTTCTCTCATTATTGCCAATGATTGTCATGTGATACTCGAAGCTAAACATCATTAGATACAAAAAAGTGAAAAGTTTATTTCAAGGGATCCAGTAAATTGCATTTACTACAGACCAAGAAATGGCTAATGTTAAATAGTAAAATATTTCTATATCAGTCTTTTAAAATATTAGATTAGCAGATCTAATGTCCTAGCATCAGGGATCCCTGACTGGTTCCAAATTTGATACGACAACAACTTATAACATATACAACTTTTGTCATAAATAACTATTTTCTGAATCATAAGGAAAATAAATTTCTGCAACAGATGGTACACCCAGCAGATCTACGCATACCCATGAGCCCAAAGTGAAAGTGGGCAATGTAGATGCTCAAATTTATATATCTTACTGTGTGTGTCCTTCTTCTGCTTGTTCATTTAACAACTTAAGATATTTCATTCACATTTTTGGATTTTACTGTATAGATTAAATGACATTCATTCTAAAAGTATTAAAAATTCTGTCCAACAAATTAAAGAGTCCCGTCAATCTGAACAGCAATGCATTTTTTCAGCCTTTTTTTTTTCTTTTTTACTGTTCACTAACTTATTTCCATTCATCTTTTTAAAAGAAAACAGGTATTTTGTCTTTATTCTTCCATATTATTACATACTGTTTCAAATGAATTGTGTGGGAAATGGCTTTTCACCATCACCATTTAACTCCGTAATGGATATTTATTACAGTGTCTGATAATGACTGCTTGAGCAAGGGAACAAAGCCAAAGAGCAAAGAAATGCAGACAATGAAAGCTGTGGTTAGAGGATGGTTTGTGGTTTCTTTAAAAACCCTTAATTTCTGATGACAATCACATTAGCAACATTCAGATTCAAAGATATTTGTCAGTCTGGATTTCGGTATGACTGAAAAGAAAAGTATGTTTTCCATTTAAAACATGCTTTTCTCCTACTTTTGCCTTTCAACTGTTCGACTTTCTTTTTCTCACATCTGCCATAAAAAAAGACCTATAATTATAATGTATTGGTTATATGAGGCATTAAATAAAATGCATATAATAACTGCAACTAGCTGATCACTTCATGTAATATACAGTTCATATCAATATACTTCATCATTGCATGTCATAAATTTATAGATAAAAAACATGGTTTGTATATAGAGTTAAAAACAAAGAGAGTTGTCCTCATAAATAATAAAAAAAATAATAAAATTCAAGTTCAGGTTTTCTTCCTAGTATACAGTAAAGATGAAAGCAAATCAATTAAGCAAACTAGATCCAGCTTACTCAAGGACCAGGACTGTCAACTTGATGGCCAATAAAGGAAAAATGTTAGTTTTTAGCAGGCCAAGCTATGACTCTATCCTCGCCATAAACACACTCTTGCACACTTCCAAACATAATCCATTCCAGGCCATAAATGAGTTCCAAAGTTAATCAGAGCTCTGTTAAGCCTAAAAGTGAAATTACTTTATCCTTTTACAGTCCAGGACTCAACATGCCAAATCTGAGCAAGATCTCAAACACATGTAATAAAGTCTGACGACCTTGAAACTCTGTTTATATATGTGTCTGTGTGTGTGGCTGCTTGTGTGTGCCCAAATTTAACCAAATAGATATTCATATTAAACTAATTATCTTTGAGCCCTTGACAGAAGAAAAGATGTCATTATCATCAGTGCACGTTCGTCTCTTCCTGTTTCCTTAAACCGAACCCTCACGAGCTGTAACAGCTTGAGATGCAAACAACACTCGTAGGATATTACAGCATTTAATTATCTAAATTTCCATTGATGATAAAACTTCAGTGGAGCAGGTATGTAGATAAAATATGAAGCAGTCTTTCCCTTGGTACAATACTGGGGAGGGGGGCACCCTGTCCCCAACGAAAGCCACCGTCCCCACAACAAGGTCATGCAAATTTATTTTGAGCTGTATTTCAATATAACATTATTACTTTTTTTTTTTTTTTTACCTTCTTTTAAATCTTGATTCTGGATGTCTGCAGTCTTGGTCCCTTTAGAGCTCATGGCAGCATTTGATACTTTAGACCAGTACTGTATACTGATACTGTAGATCCTTGCTCCAGTTGGAGCAGTGTGTCGGCTAAAGAGACACTGTTTTACACATTTTGTGGTCTTATCTAACCAATTTGCCTTCTCTGCAGCTGCTCCTCTCAGTAGCGGGGTCCAACAAGGATCCACTTTCAGCCCTCTGCTATTCTCCTTGTATGTTGCCCTTGTGGCTGAAATTTAAAAAGCATGGTATTTCATATCATGGCTTTGTCATTGCAGATTTATGTAAGCTTAAAATCAGAGGAAAACGCATTGATGGCACTCAAATAACATCTGGCTATCCCATCATTAAAGGCTCTGGGTGATTATTAAGAGTACTTTCATACTAGATAAAAAGGTCAGCTTAGTGGTCAGAAACCTCTAGAAAGCCATACATTTGATGATTATATCCCAATTGGATAATTGAAAATCCATTATGGCCTTGGCCAGTCAGCTTGCACAAAACACACTCATTGGTGAACTGGGAGGAGAAGATGCATCACATCACTCTAATCACCCTCAGGTGAAGCTGGAAACAGTCGAACCCTAGCAATAAGCATACAAAGTATGTCTCCTGCTCTGGGTTTAAGCCAAGAACTCCGAACCCATCATGCCAACACACTGCATCTATTGTCAATATGGACCCATATACTTAAATACTTATAAGTATATAAGTATCATACTTATACTTATAACTAGCTTATAGCTAGTTCAATAGCTATTCTTTGTAGGTTTGAGCAAAGTCAACATGTTATCTGAGATCAGAACTTGAAGAACTTTTCGACTCATTCAACTGAATGAAACAGTCTTCATGAGGACATTTAAACATTTTAACTGCTTTCTGTGCTGAGTGCTTCTTGTTTGTTTTTTTTTATCAACACCTTTTGGTATTTCATGGGAAAATGGTCTGTGATGAAGTTTGGAAATGTCACATGATAATAAATAAGGCTGTTTTTGTCATTATAATGTGTCTTATTCCCATTGTAAAATTTTCTAAATTTCCCCTCAAATTAAGAATCTCTGATTTGTCATCGCAACCTCCACCAGTTCTGATTAACAACTCACCCTAACATGACATATTGAAGCTTTTTGTTGTTGTTCCATTATTGTCAACTCAGACAATAGGGCCTCTGTTTTCTGTCTGATAAAATAGAAAAAAGCAGGGCTGGATTCATGATAAAGACTTAATATACAGCAACTATAGTCACCAGGTGAGTAATGTAGGCATTGACACAGTACTATTAAGCAATTTAACACTATACTATTACCTGAGAAATTGCCATAATTATCCCCCCATCCTCCTGAATACTTTACAGATCTTAAAGAAAAAATATTACAACATCCCAACAATTATAGGAATTTGGTCAATCTGCTGTCACTCTAATTGGCCTGGCTGATTTTATTTATTTGGGTTTTTCTCACTTCTGATGTGAAGGAACGTGCTGCTGGCACTTTGTCTCTCTTCTGTAATTTGCAGGCAGCTGGAAAGTAAATAAAGTGGGTGGTGATGGCGACAAGCCTGTCAGTCACATCAGACCAACCACTTTCACCTTCAGTGCAGTCAGACCACAAGCGTGCCTCCAAAACATCCTAATGGGGCTTCCTGATTGGAACAGGATCTGAAGAGACACAGGGCTGTGTATGTTACCGCAATGATCCCCTTTGCTTTTAAAAATCTCTATCAGTCCCACAGGAAGTCCAACTCACTGAACAAAGTAGCCACCAAGGCTCACTTATGAGGAAGTAAATGAGCTAGAAATAAATACATCTGATTTGCAACATGATTACTGTCTAAGTTTGATGGGAAAATAAACCCATAATTAAAAAGATTTCCAACTTTGGAGACAGACCCAAACCTCAGACAACAGCTGGCCCTCGTCTCCTGGCTGAATATTGATTTCCTCCCAAATCCATCCAACTGAATCACCACGATTTATCAAAGCGAACCGTAGATTTACAGGAGTGTCAAAACATGCTTTGGTGCAACTTGAAATTCCACCAACAACAATCAAAGAAAAAAGAGAGAGAAAGAAAATACGGCTCACACACTGAGACTTCCTGTAAATAGAAACACTTTTCTCTTTTACCTCAAATAATGTGCAGAAGTTTTAACAAAAAAGAAATAGTGTAAATACTTTCTGTGTTCTAAATGAAAAGTTGTTGTTTTTTTTTTTTTTGCATGAGTCTGTGATCTTTTTTTTTTCTCTTCTCTTCATCTTTTGATTGCTTTAATTACAGACTTACTGTCAGCTTCCCACACGGTGCGCAGGAAAAACAAACTCTTAGGGCACATGAAAAGAACTTGCAAATGCCAACACACACACACACACACACACACACACACACATTTTCTTGCTCTTTCGCATCACACACCTATGGCGGTTCCAGTCAGTCAGCAGCTTCTTTGATTCTCTGTCTGCCAGTGAATCTGTCTTTCATCGTCTCCTTTCCTTGATCCCTCGTTCCCCTCCTTAGTTCTGCTGGGGCATAACGTCTCTCTCCCTGTCTCTGCGTCTGTCTCTGTTTATTTTGCTTTGACTATGTGGGAAGGCTAATCAGCAACCTGGAATTCATCTGTATATATTAGTCCTTTTCTGTAGCTGACACCTATGACAATGTGAAGTAGGGGTGCAGCGGCTCTCTCAACTGAAAAACATATATGATTGTGAGGTTTTATCATTTACCTTTTACCGTATCTTTGGATCAGTGGTTGTTCATTGTAAGTGACCAGAAAAAAACACTGAATAAAATGATTCAGCTTTGAATCTGTTTATTTCCACTTGCCAAGTTGATAATAAAATCCCACAGGTGTGCATTTCATACTTCTTAAAACCAATCTGGGCTGTTTTCCCCCCCTTTAGTTCTTGTCACAGGGGGGTAATTTAAAATATCTGAGCATCAACTAGTCATGATAGATGAAGCAGCTGGAAAGGAAGGAAAATCTTCAAAGTCGACCCATTTAGAAAGTAAAGCATGAAGAGTTTAAATACTAACTCTGAGGTCATTGCAAACCATCCAGAAATCCATGCCTGCCAGTCTAGTTTCACCTGCCACCAAGAGCTTCATTGAAGAGATATAAAATGGATCAAACTAATATCCCAAATCCTGCAGGTGCCCCAGCTGAGATCTACAGAGTCTTGATCCCTCATCAACTTCCCACCCACAAACTGTCTCACCTCAATGCCAACCAGTACATGGCTGTTTGTCCTCAGGCAAGAACTTCCTTGTCATACATATTCCCAACACTCATTCAGTTTTTCAGTTTATTATTATGTAATATAGCACAATTTAATGCAATCACTTTATTCCTGATGCTTGTTGCAGCACAGTTCTCTAAGGACACTTTTAAAACTTGGGTAACTACATGTAACTATAATTTTCTCCTCCAAGAGAACCATGAAGCCACAATACGAAGGGATTGTAGAGATTAGGTAGACCACATTTTCAGACAAGAATGACTTTCTGAAAAGATTCAGTCCTTATTACTGACTGTACAGCTGAAGTCTCAGCCTTACACAGCTGGACACAGGTGAACTGAAAGGGAACTGCAACTGGCACTCTGCTGATTGGTAAAAGGGATCCGTTGAGGAGCTTCTTATTCACTAGCTGTCTACAGCATTCAGTCAAAAACAATGTTAGGAGCCAGTGACTCCTGCTTGGTATACTCACATCACAGATATCCATCCATCCATCCATCCATCCATCCATCCTTTCCAGCTGCTACTTAGGCAAGCAGTACAGTACATCCTGGACAGGTTATGGGGTCAATCACAGGGCTTGAAACAGCAAAAAACCACCAGAATCTGATGGTGCTAATGGGGTACTCACACGCAAAATAAAGGAGAAACACACGTTCACCAATGCTCTCGATGTGTTCCGTGGCAGATTGTTGCCTTGATTTTGGGTTTTCATAGCAAATCAATGCTAAGGATGGTAACGACAATGGGCACCCGACTAGACCTCTTATCTGAGTCTGAGGCAAAAGGAAGAAAAATGACTTGAATACATTGAGTCACAAGTGCAGAACACACTATTTTCTTGTAGTTTACTCAATGTGAAAACAAAAGTTTTATGTTTGGTTTTATGAATTTAACTTGAGAGAATTTTGTTGCAAAAAGGGCGCTGGCAACCTATTGGACAGATAGAAAGGGAAAGTGAATAAAAAAAGAAGAAAATACTAAACTGAGAAGAGGAGATATTATCTGACATTGGCAGAAGTCGATGGAGGACAGAAATGGTCATGAGGCACCACTGAATTGGCTGGTGAAAAGAAATAAAAATGGTGACGGGTTCTAGTCATGCATTTGTTGTAACAGACACTGAAAAGACAAGAAAGTCAGACATTCACTCAGATGTTCCCAGTGGCCAGTCATTGGCTAGGTGGCCCCAGGTCAGTGGTCTCATACTGCAGGTGAAGTGAAGGTCTCCCTGAAAGAGGTCCAATGAATTATACCACTGAAGCCATACTAATCACTAAATGCATGTTTGCACAGTTCATGCGTTCCTACACTGCCAGAAGGCCTTCAGGAACCATAAAATTGCAAACTGAGAAACCTTGAGATTCTACAAATCCTCTGGCTGCTGGATTGCTTCTTTTCCAAAGCCAAATATCTCAGCGAGGTTTTAACCTCATTAATGTCAGTATTGTAACATTTCATTTGCCAGAAGACAGTCAACACGAAGGCTTCTCAGAAAGCCCAGGTTTCATATGTAACAAATTTAAAGAGCTGATCTCATCGAACAGCAGCATAAGGGTTCTTAGAACTCGTGACTGGACACACGCTTAAATGCATTATAAACTGATTGATAACTTAGTAAAGCTGAAGCATTGAGTCTTTGAGGAAAGTCAAGGATGAGTAACAGATTCCAGATGAGCAGCGGAGAAAGAGTTGCTGACTTGCACAGTCAGTTCTACATGTATAATAAATGAGGAAGAGGTACAGCTACTGTACGTTTAAGCAAAGTTCATATTCAATAAGATAGTTTTTTTTACTTTAACAAAAACAGTATTAATCGACAAAGACCGGTTTGTATTAGTTCAACGTAACTCAATTCAAATATCACATTAAAACTTTTTTGGGTGAAGCATGCACATTATTTGGAACTCTGGCTGCATTTTACTCTACAGCAAGAACAGCTCATGTTATTTTCTGCAGAAAATTATAGTGCACATTGCAGCATCTGACCTTTTTTTTTTTCAAATAGTTTAAAATTGAAACTTGAACAAGATGAAAGTCTACATTTTCTTTTTTAAAATGTAATAAAACTTCAGCATTATTATCACTGTGGGAATAAAGCTGACATTTAAATTTTAGCATACTTAAAAATATCTTCCAGCTTTTCCCTATAAATCTGCAAAGTTTATATTTAATGCTAACCAGTACACAGAATGCGAAGCGACTGCAGCAGCTCTTGCATTATGCTCCTTGTGGTAGTCAGGCCGTGTGGCACAAGCCTTGCACCAAGCAGCAACAGTAGCAATAAATTATCCCGTGGAACAACATAATGGTTTTAAATAACTCAACTTCCATGAGTAAACTCTGTATGATGTGTTAAGATGAAATTTCCTCTTAGATGTGTGAAGTATTACAAAACTTTCAACAGCTGAAAGTCCCCTGAGCTCTATAAATTTCTCCACAGGGGTAAATGGGCACACCATGATGGATTAAATGCAGCTGTGATCCAACATAAATCTCCACATTAACTTTCACAAGAAAAACACAAGAATTCCTTCTTCCTTTCTCACTCAAGAATAGAGTGTGAATTTCAGTACCGAGCAGCGTTAAGTGACAGAGCGGCGAGTAAGTAAACAAATTATCTGTTCGCTTCAGTCTAGTGGAGGATGATCATGACTACAGGCACTGGCTTTGTTAGTTTTCCTGTCTTCATCCCTTTAATCCTCAGAAACCATATTAACGTCTTTTGAAGATGAGTTACACTCCCTCCTGTTTCTTCTCCTGTGTCTGCTCTGCCTTTCTACCTGTAAACATGAAAGATTCTAACGCAGCGGTGATGGGCTGAGCTGGGGGCTGCAGGGGGAGTCAGAGAGACAGTGGATAGAGACGGATTGATTTCCACCTCCAGCAGCTCCAGTTCAAAGCCAGCCAACAGACTTCAGAGGTGCTGCAGGACCCGGCATGTTCCCAGCCGGGCTCAGCTGCCTGTCTGCGGGCAGGACTTCCCCTGGGGGCCCCGGGGCCCGGGACAGTCAGGCGGCACCAAGAAAACAATTACGCAGACAGAGGAGAAAGGCATGCAAGGGTCACAAATGTGCATTCTTACAAACACATGTGGCAAATAAACTGTCATAGACTGACTCATACAATAAGTCTGATGTGGCTTATTATAACTTGAGCATTATCATTACTCACCATTAAGATTTTAACAACTCAAACTTTCTGTCCTTTTCCAGACAAAAATGCCACCAAAAAAGTCAGTGTCTTCCTTTTGCATGTGTAGGACCCTAATTCAGCCTTGTCACAAAGTTAGTGAGGCCAAAACTATAAAGCAAGCGATGTGAAAATTAGTGTACCACCTTGGGCTAAAAACTTTGCACCAACACACAAAGTACCCTTCACATACTTCAGAATTATTCGAGGATGCTCACTTCACATTCACTTCTCATAAATGATAATGTAAATTAAAACACAATAATTTAAGGAATTCACAACATTCCTTTCTCCATCTTTTAAATGCACAGAAACCAGTCAGAATTCAACCACCAGATGTTAAATTATGTTAAAAAAAAAACAAAAAAAAAAACTAGTTTAAATGTTTTTGATACTTTCAGATACTAATGTATTTTGACCCACTGTAATCATTTGACTGGAATTGGATTTTGTGTTTAAACAGCATTTCTCCCATAAGTCATGCCCCCTCAAAATAAAGGTTATAAGAATCCATGCTTTTTTTTTCTGTGAGGTAATATAGGATAGCACATGTTTGTCTGGCATTTAAAAAAAAAAAAAAAAAAAAAAAAAAAAAGGTGTTGCTCAGGAATTCCCCCCCCCAAGTCTTGCAGCAATCTGTCCTTGCATTCTTGAGAGCACAGCTCTTACCTGGGAGATTTATCAAACACTGGTTTGGTTTTTCCGGCTACTCTGCGGGATCAGCTGACGGTCGATCAGTCCTTGCGATCGGTGATCAATCTTTAGCGAGGCGTTAGGTGGGCATCGCCAACAGACTGGCTGTCTGAAGAGGTTTTACTGAGCTCAGCCTGACTTGTGTCCCAGCCTCCACTTTGGTGCATGTCGGTGTGTTTTCAGGCTCCTCCTTAATGAGAAAAAAAGTAAGTTTGTGGCTTTCTCCGCCCTGAAAAAGAACCGATTAAAGTATCTCAGGTGGGCTGACTGTCATAAGGACTATTAACAAGCTGCAGACTGCGACTCGTTTGCGCCATCTGGTGTTCATAGACGTGTAGTGGCGAAGATGACGATGAACGAGATTGTCATCTACAAAACAATAACAAATAAATATAAATAATAGTAAATGCTCATTTTAAAAGTAGCTAATTAATATTTAGACCATATAATACTTACAAATCATTTAAGATATTATGTTTTTTGGGTTTTAAATACTTATCATGGAAGTAAAGCTATCTTGAGAAATTGACACAAGACTGGGAAATTGTTTTGCTACAGCAGCATATCAAATTTAGAAAAAGAATGAAAATAAAATAAAAATAATTCTACATCTAATAAGCACTTAACAAATATTAAGTTCAAAAATAGAAAAGAAAAAGGAAAAAATGCCATGTACATATAACTACAAATTAAAAATAGATATGCAGGTGAGCAAAGGAAAAGGGGAGATATCGAAAATACGGGGTTCAAAATGTGAGCATAAGGTGAAGTGGGGTTAACCAGTAATGAATCCGGAGTCTCTTTCTGGCACAGAAGAAAGGCTGTAAAGTGCTTTTGCCTGAGGGAGGAACCATCTCAGGTAACGGTATTTGTGACAGCAGAGCTGGATGAGTCTCTAGGAGGAGATCCTGTCTGTCCATTATGTGGTGGAGAGAATGGTTGGTTCTCGAGGATAGATAGCAGGTTGTCCACAGGCCTCCTCTCCACCACAGCCTCAAACCTGTCTGGAACCAATCACACATCCAGCTTTCCCTTACCACTTTGTTAAATTCGCTCTTGACGCTGGCCCCCAAATAATTTTATTTGACTTGATTTTAAGATTTTTTTTAATAAAACAAGTCAGAACGAATCCTGTCAATGAAACAAGAATTAAAGACTGAAATCAATTATTCTTTAGGCAGCTTCAATTTTTCAAAATGATTCTATTTTATTTATCAGGGACCATGTACAGTTTCACAAATGCTTCCATTTGATGCATTGTACCAGAGTTAGCCCCGGGCTAAGCTACTCCTGCAATCCCCTGGCAGGGCAAAACGTCAATGTCAGCACCATAAGAAAAAGACTAAAAGTTCCAATTTAAAGTAATATGCCACACTGTTGCAGTTCCAGGGACTTAGATTTAGTGAAACATCCATCCATCCATTGACAGGGCTGCTGGAGGAAGCCCTGTGGCTATCAGGCGGTAGGCAGAGTATACCTTGGACAGGTTGCCAGTTTCTCAACAGGCCAACACAAAAAGAAATACTCATCCACACATTTACACTCATACAACTGGAAAAATTAAGACACCAATTAACCAAAACTTGCTTGTTTTTGGACTGTGGGAGGAAACCAGAGTAGCCAAAGGGAACTCATGCGTGCACGGAGAGAACGCGCCAGCTTCACACTAAAGGCCCAGAAACCTTCTTGCTGTGAGTCAATGCCTCTAACCACCACGTCATTGTACAGGCTTTAAACAAAACCTCCAAACAAGAAGTGGAATGACTTAAATAAAAAGTGTTTGTGTTGGTTTGTTCTGGCAACACGGTTTCTAGAACATTTGACTCTCTCTAGAAGATTTAACATTTACCCTTACAACTAAACTTTGCCAACCATAATCATATCATTTCTCAGAAAATGAGTCGGCTGATGAACGGTTCGAACATTTTTTGTGCATTATGTTACTAAACATCTAGTTACACTCTGATTAGATCATTATTGAACCAGACAGTTCACAAGCCAAATCATTTGATTGAGAATTCATCTTAAACTCTTTAATTACCTGTTATTACTATTTCTTCTTCTTTTAGTAATCCTTGTCTTAACACACATAAAGCCCTTTGTGAGAATCGACACGTGTTTTTAACATTACACGGTAACCTTAAATATTCTCAGACTGCAGAAATATTGAAGTGCTTTACATGAACTCCTCTCTCATGTACACACAAACACTTACTTTCAGATGATGAGTGTGTTTGAAACAGAGGACATCAATTAGTTTGAGTGAGTCTGTGATGCAGCTGACTGGTGCCTGTGTCTGAATTGGACTAAAGCGTGGACTTTCGTCTTTCTCCTCCTCCTCCTCCTCTCTTTCCGCTGCTTCCTCTTTTCTCAGCCACAGGAAGAATAAGATAAAAGAGGGGCTTTGAAAACACTAAGAGTCCTGTAATTACTTACTCTCCTTTCTGTCTCTGTCTCTCTCTCTCTCTCTCTCTCTCTCTCTCTTCCTTTTTATCCCTTCACCCCAATTTTTTTTTTATCATTAACTCTTTTCTTGTTATTCTTACCTTCTCATTTTATACTTTCTCTGTTCCGTATTTGGCTTGTTCTTCTAATGCCATCCTCTTCTCGTTTTTTTTTCTCCTCTCCATCTTTCAGTCTTTCCTCCTCCTGTAGAGCCTCACTGATGTCGATCCAGGGCTTCCTGACTGACTGAGAGAAAGAGGGGGGGATGAGAGGAGATCGGATGATAAGACAAGATAAAGAGAGGCTGAAAAGAGGATAAGAACAAGAGTGATATGTTCTGCTGAGAGAATGATGGCACTTCTATCACACACCGGACAAAAACACCTATTAAGCAAAAACCTGTTTATATAGATGATACCACAAGAAAGCACTTCCAGCCGACTTTACTTGAAAAGTCTTGCATAATAAAAGTTGAGTTGAGTTGATACCCTGGCCAACGTTATGAGTTTTGTTATCTTGAATCAGAGTGCATTGGGTCTTTGAAGGAATGACACAGTTCTTTAGAAAAATTAACCCATGTTTGTGTTGTAATGGATCTGCTGTGCAATCTAACTGCTCTTCTGTTGCATTGCTCTGCTAAATCCATTCAAGTAATTGCCATCAGATAGCTTCACCCAGGCAGGTCGAGTTCCCGATATTACTCTATCTATCTGGCCATTTTTTCTGCCCCTGTGATTCCCACCTGGTTAGTGCCCCTGCAGTGGGACAGTTTTGTGGACCTCTCATCCCACTTTAATTAGTTCACATTTAATTTGCTCTCATTTGTTTTGGCATTATTCCACAGCCTCAATGCACAAAGCCCAGTTCTCCTCATTAGTTTCCTTGATGTGGTCCTGCCAGTGAACAACCAGTTGTTAGGCAATAATCTGCTCGGAAGTTTCCGTGATCAGCACCACATCTGGCCTTAGGTTAATATGGTAGCAAGTCCTGTGAACTTTGGTTGCTTTCCTACTTTCAGCTCTTGGTCTTCTTTTCTTCTAACAGACCATACGAGGTGGTCCTGCCAAGCGATGGTAGCTGTTCAACAGCCCTTTCTAAATAATTTTATTCAACCGACAGAAGTGGCAGTGATGGAGTGCAGAAGAAGTTTTCTCTTGTCTCACACTTCCCAGATCAACCATTTTCTGTTGTTACTCTGTGCCATGCCATAACAAATTGTGATGCTGCCAGCAGGCCAGCTCTTCCACATTACTCCAGTTCACCAGTGTCCTGCCACAGTTTCCCCTCCACTATCCTCTCCTCACATCAATTAACACCTTATAGACTCAAAGCACTTATGGTATTACTGCACACCTCCAGCATGGGTATCCATACATTTTTTTATTTATAGGTAACTGTTTTGTTTTTGCTGAAAGCTCTAAAGTGTTGAGACTTCATAGACTAAAAGGCTCTGGCCTCAAAATTAGACATTACATTTCCACTGCAGCCAGACAGGTGTCCAACTCTTGGTAGTCACCCAAGGGGATGATGTGTCTTTCTTGCTGCAGGCAAACACTCAGGAACTTCCCTCGTCTTAAATGTAACTTAAGGGTTTCTTCCTTTCTCAACATATTACCCTCACAGATGGCGATGTATTCCTAAAAACAAAACCTCATTTTACAATTCTATGGACAACATTCAAAGTTTTTTGCTAAGTCTTAAGATCATCAAAAACTGCTGCAGAGATGAGAAGTTTTGAATAATGATGAATAAAACATCTGCCACTGATCTGTTTATAACTCCATCAAGTCTAATTTAAATGCTGCAGCTCAGACTGGACAGCACGCAGTGAAGGTCTACTTTTCTAATTATCTGCTTGTTTTTATGAATGCAGGACTTATGAACTTATTTACAACTAATTAATAAAAGAAAAACCCCAAATAAGTAGATAAATAAATGAATACATTTTAATTTTGTGCCTTTGAAAGCTTGAACTGCTGGGAGTAGCCTAAATGCTGAAGAGATTATAAACACACATACAATTTTCCATTGACAGTGTAAACACATTTGAACATGGTGTAACCCTGTTTATCAGAGCCACCAGAAGAGCTGAGTCAAGCCTAATCTTATGCACAACAACATCCTCAAACCAAACAAATATTTCAGATAACTGGCAGGTATTTAGTCTTTTTAGTTCAGCAGCCATTTCCTTACACAATTTCAGATCAGAACACAGACATTACACAAGTGAACCTTCCTCCCACAGACTCCATGACCTTGTTATTACCTCTGCAAGTCTCCGCCACACATATACGCCTGTGGAAACGCACGCACACACACATGCATACACTGCTTCTAACTACCCTTCAATGTGGAAGCAAAGAACCAGTTGCCATAGAAACTGTCGTGTCAGCTAACCTACTTTTGCATGAACAAAAGACATTGGCTGATGAAAGAGAGGGAGAGGTGCATAGTATAGCTACCTGGAGATGAAACATCAGCCCTCTCTTCATATGAACACACACATATAACATAGTCATGATTAGTTCAGGCTGGCTGAGCTTAAGATGATACAAGATGATGAAACATTTTATGAACAGTTTGCATAAATTGGATAAAGCAGAATAAAGCATTGAAGAAAAACACAAGAGAGGATTTGAAAATGAATAAAGCTGCAGAGACAGGACAAGTCACTTCTGGTTGATCAAAGATCACATTAATTCCTGAAATTACCCCACACTTCTAAAAAAACAATGGTTTCGCTCCAGTACACATTGGAGCAAAATTTGTAGCAAAACTCTAAAAAGTCATGAGACTGTAAGCTGTGAGAAATCTGGTTGCCACTCAGTGATGCTTTAGCCTTAAACGGGCAAATAAACACATATTGCAAATTTTTTTTTGCTTAAGTCAGCACATATGGTTCTCAGACACAGATTTAAATGTAATAATGCCGCGTTACTGCACAGATGTGATCTGAACTGAATCGAGACTGAACATCATCTAAAGCATACGGAGCATGTGTTTGCATTAATACAATCTCTTAATCTAATTTCAGTCTTATTGATATTTGAAAGAGCCCTAGAAGCCATGTGCCACTAAAACGTCACTAAAACTTTGTCTGGTATTGACAGTGCAGCATCCCACAGGAAGTCCTGGCTATCCTGCTTAAATGGATTGAGGGGATTTTCATACAGTAATCATTTTTGTTCACTTCTCTCCATAGTTCCGCTTTAATTCTAAATCACTGGCTGTGGAGAATTGTGTTAAGCAGATAAAACAAGTTGGGCGTAAGACTCAAGTGGGTCTGATAGAGAGTAAAAGACAGAGAGACATGCACAATGAATGTGCGCTTATTGCCAGTACTTGTGGGCCACTGCACCAGTGAGGCTCTCAAAATCAGGGCTTGACTACAACAACAACCCGTGTGGGGCTTTTTTTAGCAGCTGGATTGTGGTGGCATTGCAATGTTCTGCAGCCATCAGGAGAACATTCAAGCTCTCCCACCACCAATAAAAAACACCTCACGCTGATTTGTCTTCACTTTTGTTTTTCACTCCAATTATAAGAAAAAGCTTCAATTGTTTTCTCTAGATCCGTGCTTTGATTGTGGCCTTTTGTTTTCTGTACTGTGATTTGTGCAGCACATGCCACTGAGTACAACCACTTAAAAATATTAATGAAATTGTGCTTTTTTTCTCAATTCTGCCTCATTACTGTGTTATGAATGTTTTAATTATGCCTCATCTTCACCGAAGCTTTCATTCAGTGTTCTCACATAAACATGTGTACACAAAATATGTGTATGTATGATAATAGCATGAGTCAGTCAGCTTAAATTAACAAAACATACCTATCGACTTCAAAAAAATGATTATTTACAGTTTAAGTACATAATTAACACGTAGACACACTCTTTTTCAATCTCACTATTCCTCTGTAGTCCGTCCCATGCTTGTCATCGTGGGTGGTAAACAGTGGGCCCACCCCTAAACCAGGAAGGCGTCACTTCAGTCACACACACACACACACTTGCCTGATTCCCTCCCTGCCCCTCCTGAATGTGCAGAGCAGGTCTTAACAGGTGGATGAGCCAAACAAAGCTACAGTCATGGCTGAAAAACAACACACACACACACACACACACACACACACACACACACACACACACAGTCACGTTCCAAACACTTTAGAGGACATTACATCAACTCACTGTCACTCAAACCATTTGCCAACAAGACTTGTCTAATCTGAACTCAGCAGCCCCAAACCTTTACTGTAAAATGTAATACTTTAACTTATGTGGTTTTACTGTGTGCCTCTTTATAAAGATTTATATCCCCACAACAAAGCTGATACAAGCACATACATGTAGACAGGCTCATTTCTCCATCCTTTATCCATGTTGTGTCTAACAGATGGCAAACAACAGCAAACATCTTCACTGTGCAGGTTTAATTCTTATATTCCGTAAAAAAAAAAAAAAAAAAAAAAAATCACCTCTGAGTTGAAAATGGATGCACATATGATCTGCAGAGCTGTTTTATATTAAATGACATATTCAACTTTTTACCAGTTCAGGATAATATATTGAGGGCATATTAGCCCTTTCATTCATACAGAACATCTTTAACTCTGGATGCTGGTGGGTTTCCTCCCCTCACTGCTCATCCCAGGTTCTTCCATTTCAATGAGATAGGCCACCTGCTCATTCCACAAAGTAAATAAAAGACATCTTTATCCCTCCTTTAAAAGTACCCCTTGTGTGCTCTGGGTCACTACCATGCTGCAAAACTTCTTTTGCTTGAGATTCAATTCACTGACACGTGTCCTGACATATTCTCATTGAACTCAAACATTGAATTTGATGTTCCTATAGTGACAGCCATCTTAGCCAAGACAAAGCAGGTCCATATACCTACCACTGCTATTTATGGACAGAATAAGGGTATTTTGTCCTCCCAACCCAGACATAGTATTATCCTGATAGCTGACTTATTAACGTTTACATAGGCCCTAGCAGGAGAGGATTTTAGTTGCTTAGAAGTTACCCTCATATCACTGTGCATTCTGCTCTTGGATTGATCTGTTAATCTACTGCCAATAGTTAATGTAATTATTGAGATGAAATTATAATTACTCTATTTGTACACACTCTGTATCATCATTAATCAATGGAGTTCAAACTCTTAGACTGTCTGATGACCTTTTCAAGTTTCAAGTTTAAAGGGCACGAGGAAGACACCAACTCACACCTTAAATGTAATGATTTCTTATTCGAATCATTAAAAAGTTCACAAAACCTTAAGGTCTAAATCGATATTGTATGTACTGTTGACCAAAACATCAATTTCAAAAAGTAAATTAAGTTTAAGTAAAAACTCAGGGTTTAGTCAAATGTTATTTTCCTGTTCTAATGCACTTGATTCAACTTTATAATTCTACATAATTTCGTTTAATCGGAACATTCCAATAGAATGCCTTGTGGTAAAAAAAATAATCGGTGTTATGTTTTGTTTAACTTTATTCATTGTGCCCACTAGGTGTCGCCACAAACCACATTTTCCGCAAAACATCAGCTGGACATGGTTACTAAGATAATCAGACGGATGTCTGCCTCTGTCACGCACATGAAAGACAGCATATAAATTGACACTAAATCCTTTTCATGGTACCTTTTTATGCTCACAGCTTGCTTAAAATGAATGGAAACTCAACTAAAAAGAATGCAAACAATAGTTAAATCAACTTCTCTCCACTTTCGGATTAATGTTAAATGGAGACGAGAAGTCTAAAGACTTGGAGCAGCTTGCTGTAGCGAGCAGGTGAGGTGACAAGAAGCCGTGCATGACAGGTGTGAAACAGACTCGGGTTTTTTTTTAAGTCAGTGTGCAGGTGTGAAAACTGCTTGGTGTAAATTAATGAAAGGTCTGGTTCGCTCCTGTGTGGTTGCATGGTTCTCTCTCTTTCTCTCTCTCTCTCTCTCGTGCTTGAGAGCGCGCTGCAATGGTGATCTGCGCGCGGAAGATGATGATGAGAGCGTGACCTCACCGCTCTCTGCACAGCTGCTGGAGAGGAGAGGAGAGGAGGAGGGGGGGGGGGACATACGGAGAGCCAAGCGAGAAACAGAAACACGTTTAGGGAGACACGCTGAGCGGTCCACACCAGCGGGAAACAGTCACAACACAGAGGTAATTGCTTCGCACGAGCGGGCACACCGTCGTGGGGGGCTTCTGTGGGCTCCCCCCCCCCTTTTTTTTTTTTTTGCCCGGTTTGCCTCCCAGAATGTTCTGTGTCCCCGGTGTGTTTCCACGGTACAAGAAAAAGTCGCTGCGGCGTCTCCACGGACACTGAAGTCCAGATGCTCACCCTCTCTGCCGACATGGACGACTCTTCGTCGCTGTTGGATCTACTGGAGTGCTCGGTGTGCCTGGAGCGCCTGGACACCACGGCCAAGGTGCTGCCGTGCCAGCACACCTTCTGCCGCCGCTGCCTGGAGAACATTGTGAGCTCTCGGAACGAGCTCCGCTGCCCAGAGTGCCGCATCCTCGTGGACTGCGGGGTGGACGACCTGCCGGCCAACATCCTCCTGGTTCGCCTCCTGGACGGTATCAAGCAGCGGCCGCAGCGAGGCAGCGGAGGTGGAGGTGTGGGAGCCGGCGGCAGGCAGTCCCTAGCTGGGGGTTCTCTGCAGGGGTACGCAGCCGGGATATCCGCTTCCCTTCCGGGCACTGCGACCAGAGAGCTACCCGTTTCCACCAGGAGCTCCCCGGTTAAGGTTGGTTACTTTCGCTTCCTCCACATGCTTCAGTGTATCTGTGGTGTTTTTAACCCCCATACACTCTTTGAAATACGACATATTCTGGATGCTTAGATCGTTCTCAAGTCTGCAATTCATAAAACATAACTTTATGATTGCTTCCCACTGGACTCTGCAGCTCAAGAGGCTTTGGAGGAGCAGCAGACAGATTCCTCTCTGCAAGGATGTTTACATTGCTCATCCAGCTGCTGCAGTATAGGCAATGTTCTACACATTTACACGGACAGCAGTTGTATTGTGATCTATTTATCAAGAGGATTGAAGAGAAATGCAGCCCTTTCTTTAACAAACATCCATTGGTGAAAGAAAAAATGAAGTGAAAGGAAAAGTCGAAATGCTTTTCAGTTGTTCTCCCATGCAGATGATCTGGACATCCCATTGGCTCGTTTAGAATGTTTCTTGGCTGCACTGAATGTAAGAATAAGGGTTTAATTTGATATTATAGTATAGATGTACCATTTAGGCAACACAATAAGAACAGTAACGTGCTGTGAAGACATAGTGTAAGCGGCAGGGCTCCTCTTGTTTAAGTCCAGTTGCTCTGCAGGCTGCAGCAGTGTGAGGTTTCATATCCCACATTCAGTGGGAGTAGAATGGAGTCTTGTTTACTTCCTGTGCATCCAATTGTCTTGTGGCTGTGGTGTGTGAAAGAATGTGTCTGTAATGTGGCAGTGAGACAGCACAATGTGATATCATCAGCGCTTAGCTGCAAAAATGTTGATTGCTGTTTTGCCTTCAACTGGAATTAAAAACATCTGGCAATCATAACAGAGAAGATATTGTAGTTTCATAGATTTAATAGTGAGCTTGCTTATTGTGTTGTTTTTTTTTCTGAGTCCAGTTAGAGGAATTCTAATATTATTTGAGCAAATGAAGGCTTTTCTTTATAAATACACACCTCCCCTATGATGGCTCAGTACTTGTCTTATTAGTTATGCATTGACTGAGTCAGTGGAGTGTTTTGGTGTGATGAGGTACGGGAACCATGAGCAACCATTCATTCATGGTAGCGAATGGAAATCCCAACTCCGATTGACAACTCCAGCAACAAAGAAAAGAAGCACAAAATGCCAAATGAAGAGGACATGTTGGCAGACATAGGAGTGATGATTTTTAAAACAGTAGATTAGCCATTTACGTCATTCCTATGTTTTCAGCTTGCTTGTATTTGAAGTTATGCAGTCAGAAAGCCACAGTTTAACTAAATAACTGTTTACCTAATCAATTATTCCAGTATTTCTAAAAATGTTTTAAATAAAGAGCAAAGCCGCAACAGTCACGTGCATCAGAAAAAACTGTCATGTTTAAGTTGCTGCCTGTCTGTATTTGTTTTAGGGCCCTGTTGGGAGACCTCTTCACTGTGTACTTTGCTTTTATTGCTACCCATCCTCACACACAAGTATAGACACATGCTTATAACCTATCAGACCCCTCCTATAACCCCCCCATCTCAGTCTCCTGCTCCAGGCACTCGTGGGACCAAGGCTGCATGATAAAAGTGTGAATTAATCTTCTAACTGTTGGAGGGCTTTTTGTGCATGCGTATGTATGTATGCAATTGGGTACTTAACTCAGCACACATGATATAGATGACTGAGGGTTGTGGGGGGGGGGGGGGGGGGGGGGGTGATATGGAGTTTAATCTGTACTTGAGTGAAGCACACCATGCAGGTGAAACAGAATACCCTGTATCAAGTTGGAGATGAGAATGAATGTGTTGCCATGGAAAGGGAAGAAGAGGCAGGCACGCTGAGTCAGCAGCCAGCCCAGCTACCCCCACCCTCCATCCCACACTGTACTCTTTTAGTCTCTGTTGCGGACTTTGTCCTTTGGCCAGTTACAGTTTTGTCAGTTCGGATCATTTCATTCATGCAAAGTGTCTGAAATTACAAATAGTCTGAGAAGGAAATCCTTCTAAGAGTCTGTAAACAAGCAAGAGCGTCCACCCTTAAAGGTGCATTTAAACTAAGTCTGTTGGTGTATTTGATGTGCTCAGTCAGATATCAAAGTGCTGCTTTGCTTGTCTAAAGCATAGTTTTTGCTCTGACTTGAAAGTGGGAATAATTTTCTCATTTGCATCTGAAATCTTTGGCAGCTTCATTGTCCTTCAGTTGTTCTACCGTAGAAGTGACTCAACAGTTCTTCTCCCACATGGCATCAAAACAAAACAGCTTTCTTTCTCCTTGATGCTGTTGTGTTTTAACAGTGTAACAATGCGATTCGAACTGAGTGGGACTGGAAAACATTTTTGTACAAACGATTGTTTTCTGCGAATGGCAAAATATGTTCTTTAGATAAAAAAATCCAATTTTATTTTGATTGCAAACAAAACTGGGCTGTTTGACATTATATTCAATACACGGTTAAGTGAATATTTTTTATTATCAATTGCAATTTTTTATGCAATCCTCATTTGGATGATTCTCATGTGAACAGGACAGTAAATGGGAAATGTTGAAAGCAAAGGGCGTAGACATATCATATGCCGTTACCTGGGAGTCAGCCGCTGAGCAGAAAAGACAGAAACCATGCAGCTGAAAGTGTGGCTGGAAATTAAATGCACATCCAGTTGAGGTTGGGTTGCAGGAGCTGTGTTCCCCTGTGAGGCTTCTGGCTGAAATAAGAGTCAGAGAGCAGTCCCAGAAGAAGGCAATCACAGCACCTGCTAATGCAACTGAAATGAGCAGTTACTGGCTGAAGAGGATGGATGCTGTCTGGCCAGCCAAGTGACTATCTAAAGATAGACACACACACACGCACTCGCACGGGTGTCATCGGCCTACAAAGGGCTTTCCTCTGGGTTAAAATCACCAGAATGATGTAGGGTGATGTGAGAATTATGTAGCAGATGTATTTGTTGGTCATCTCCAGGAATGAGAACAACCCTCTCAAGTCAGATGCATTAAAGATTACAGCACCAATTCCAAATCATCAGTCTGTCTCAGGTTATTTTACAACTTGCATTATTGCCTCAGGCTTCGGTAGCATAACAGCACCTGATAAGGCTTAGTTCTGGATTCCAGTGGGTTTGTTTGGTTGCCTGTTAGCCAAATAACCCCAAAATTTGCCACTAGATTCATTTTTCATTTGCTTGAGTATAAAGACAGAAACTGGTGATAAAATTTAGATCTATTTAGACTTTTCTGCTTTTCAGCTTTTGCATATTGACCTTGTTCCAAGTCACTGAAATCTGATTTTAATAGATGCCTTTTCTTATAATCATTTGCATTGAACGTTTTCATGCTCATGCCACCTAAGTAGTAACATTCAACCAGTTTTCAAATTCATGTTTCTTTTTCTGTGGCCACAAGAAACCACTTCAAACGGAGATGTCGTCCTGTTTATGTCAGGGGTCTATGTGCTGTGTGCGATTTCAGGACATTAGCCTTGGACAAATGGAGCCGATACAAAGCAATACATTTATAGAAATGCTTTGCATAGTAATGATCTAATTTTCTCACCGTGCACGCTCCGTCAGAGCTTATTGTAGAATATGTTGTCACGAATGTCCATAATGTGACTAAGTATATTTCCATCTGCCGATCATGCTGGTATAAAAGTCTGTTTTATAAGGTTGAATCAAGTTAGAAAACAGGCAATTTTCTTTCTGATTGCATTTAATTCAGGAGTTTAAACGTTGTTGAACCGACACCAGCAAAGACAGGTGGCTCAAGTATGTTCTCATGGAAATGTATTGTTTTTAAGAGTGTGGGAGGCTTATAGATTAGGAAGCGCATCTTTTACACTTCAGCAACTATCCTCAATCCCTGTTTGGTATTCAGAAAGCTCATCTATTTGCCCATCTGTCAACGATAGATTTTGCCTGGGAGGACTGTGCTGTGAAGTATTAAACATTTTATGTTTTCAGCATTTGATGTGATCAAAGATCTGGTGCATTCCCCAGAATTATATTCTCATCAGATACGGGCCATGTGCCATCTGGGGTCTGACAGAAAAGATTAGTTTGTTTTTAGAGCTTTACATAGAAAGTAGAACTTCACAAATATCTCATATGGATTCAAGTAAAGATGGCAGGATAATCATCATTTCAGAGTGTAACATAAATTGATTGGCTCCTGGATTACAGGCAGATTTTTATCAAGATCTGATCACTAAACACTTCTAAAAAAAATAGTGCTGCTTGGTTTAAAATGGTTTCTTTCTGCTTGTTCAGTTGCCATCAAAGCAGTTTGTCACAAAGTTCCCATCTCCTTGATCTACTCCCATACCTGTATTTACCTGGAGTTGATATGGCAACGCCCAAGGTTACCATGACAGCATGCTGCAGCGGTGACACTACCTGCTTTCATCTTCAGAATGAGACATCGCTTTGCCCTGTCATTCTCGAGGATTAGACAGGGGCTCCAAAGCGGAAATAGTCTGCTGCCATTCCCTGTAATAATCCTTTGTATCTGTGTCTTTTGTATTACAGTAAACATGACATAACCACACACAAGACCGAACCTCAACACAAGCTTAATTCTCTGACCAAGTCTGTCCAAGTCTGCCATTTGATGAAATAAAGTTGCACCTTCCTGAAATCCCAGCAACATTTAAAATCCAGTTTCTCAAATGCAAAAATTTAAAGAAAATTAAACATAACAAAACAAAACAGCCTCCCCCCAGTTGCACAGCGACCACATTTCCTGTTTTGCAGCCACATGCACATACATACACATTGTTATACATGACCATGCATGCACATTCCTTTACTTTCATTAGTGTCACAAACAAGCCGATCCCTGCAGAAAACAACAAGCAGAAGAAAAAACAAAGGAAACAACAAGCTTCTACTCATTACTTCATATTATCCCTTCACTTCATGTGTACTGAACACACACATACAGTATGGACATGCACAGCTATACTGACAAACACAATTCATCTTCCAGAGTTTATCTCTTAAGACACATTTCTGTCTCTCTCTCTCTGTGTGTGTCTGTACAAACAGATTTGTTATTTGAGGACCCACTTGCACAAACATATCCTTGTCTTCTGTTTGTCTTAACTCATTTTTTTTCCTAAGTTCCACTCACTTTCCCATGTGAAGAGAATTTTTTTTTAATTTCACTATTACCACATAATGAGTCTCCCCCCCCCTCTAAAAACACATACACACGCACACACACACACACACGTATATACTCATTTGAACATGCACTGCCATTTAAAAACCTCTTCATCCATGAATTATTCTGTTTTCTTCTTTGCATGCACAACTTTGCAGAAGTGTTTATGCTGTATGCATTCCCACATTACGTGTTTGTTTATCAGTCTTGTGCAGTTGCATTTTTAATGGTTCTGAATCAAGCTGTGCAGCAACAAGATTGTTATAAAAGAAGAATAATGAAATCTGATTTTCAGTTGATTCAAGAAGTAGATTCTTTTAGTGATCTGCATATCTGACATAAACTTGCTGTAAAACTATGAGAACCTTGTAAGGTCAGCATCAAATTGGCTTAATGATCAACAGCTTAATTTTAGGACATAAAACAGCTTTAACTATTATGATGTGCTGTGATCACAATCTATACAGGGATGAACTTTGTTTTTTCCACATTTTGTAGTGTCTGTTTAACCATGTTGTTCTCATTACTTGTGTTCTTACTGCCCTGAATCTGTGTGAGTTCATCTTTCATGCATCGTACAGCTAACAGATATGAAGCTGGACAGAGGTGGATCAGATAAAGAATTGATTAATGGAGGCAGGATGGTAGATAAGGGCCGTTCATAGCCTTGGAGAAGGTGTAATGACTTGGTGTGTGCGTGTGTGTTCAGTCTTGGGGGTTGGTGGATAATGGGTGTTAAAGCCTAAACAAGCTTTCAAGCTTGACTGCTATTCCCACGGGTGTACCCACTTGCACAAATACACACGTACACGTTAGGTTAAGGGTTAACCCCCTTACTCCTGGACTTTTGGTTTCTATGGCAATAGAGGAGGTGAGAAGCCAGTGGATGAGCCAGTACAAATAAATAACTCATTGTTTTAATGTCCATATGCAAATGAAAATGTACTTTTTTAACTAAATGCTTAACTTGTCGACATGATTTATTATAGTCATATTAAAAAAGAAAGTTAACCCCCTGAGGTTTTACGTATCAGTATAAATAATCTGGATACTTAAGAGGCTCCAAGATTACATAACTGCAGCCTCAGATTGATAACACACTGCATGTTGCTTTATTGTTATGTGTGTAACAAAAGTGTCCAAAGTGAAGAAAACTGTGAGAAAAACAAATGTCACCTTTTTATTCATTCCATAGGAACAATGAGAGTAAGTAGCAGCCATGGGCTGCTAATCAAAATCATGTGATTAAATGATCATTAATAGAGTTTTATTTGCTGCTCTTGAGCATTCAGGTGTGTATTTCATGCAAAGAAGGGAAGGCGAGGGCATGATTCTTAGAAAAGGAATCTTTACTACCCATTAGTCGAAAAGGGATTATAAGCCATTTCCAAATAATATTTTTTACAGTGGGAAAAATGATTTACAAGAGCAAAACATTCAAGACAGCAGTGCATTGCAGGGTCGGACCACAAGATGAAAGGAGGAATTGCAAAAAATTCAAGAACAACATGTCAGTCTGCAGCCTCAGCTAGCATTCATTCTCTGCAGTCTTTAGCTACCATCAGGCAAGAGGCAGGTTGCCAGTCCATCCCAGGGTCTATACAGAGGTGAACAAGACTACCTACCATTCAGCTCCCCACCTTGTATCCATTTTTAAATGATAAATTAAGCCCACTGTGGGCACAATTTGGAGTACTCGACCAGAAACCACATTGGCATGGGTCGAATGTTCAAGCTTGACATTATAAAGCTTCTGCTGATCAGGGTCTTTCCTCCTGTGAGATCACGTTGTTATCCACTGCACCACTATGTAGCCCGTCAGTTAATTGTTAAACGTTAACGTTCATAATAACATGGCATTTTGCAAGTGTGACTTACTTGGACGTATTGACAATGGGAAACTTATTCTCTCTGAAATTAAGATGGCAGCACAGGTTAGGTTTACAGAGATTCATTTGAACTAACCACGAGACCTCGAGAACATTGTTGTTTGGACTCTAACTAAGCTCAAACTGTAGGCCAGATGCTATAATAGGTACCAACTTTACCGCCTCACACCAGTTGTGAAGCACGGTGGTGTAAACGTGATGTTTTTGGATTTCAGCCTTGGATTTCAGAGTGCCTTGTGGTCAGCGGGACAGCCATGAACTCCTCAAAATACACACTGGTAAATAAACTGAGTACTGACAACCAATCCAATCCCAAATGGTGAACACAGTACAGTAACTCATTTTTCTGTCTGTAGGAGTGGGCCATACTAACTTGCCTTGAGCAAAGGTACTCAATTATCATTACTTAAATGATGTGTTAAATTCAGTGAAAGTGGTGCACTGAAACATCCACTCCTTCAGGTATAGCTAAGTAAGTGCAGTGGATGAACAAGCTTGTTCTTGTGCTTTGTGTTGCAACAACATCATCAGTTACATGAGCTATTCCCATCCAGAACCCTGTGTGATGCTGGTGGACCTTTATGTGCTTCTCCCTGGTTGGAGAAATACTGACTCTGCTGGCATCACATTACATGGCTTCTGGCTCATAAAATTGGCAATGATAAAACCAAATCAGTTTCCTCCTGCTGCTATCCACGACTGTCAATGTGTAAAACTACCGACAGCAGTTTAAAAATGTCTTTTACAATGTCGGAAAAGTGTTATGAGTCACAGTTTTTGACTGTGTGCAGTTTTACATTGGCGTAATCACTCTCCTGACTCCTGAAGCTTGTATTGTGTGTGTAATGAGCCTGGTGATGTGTTAGAAAAAGCGGAACAGTTTCTTTTTTCTCAGGGGCAAAGAGATTTAAGGAAAACCACGGTACTTGTCAGAAAATGCAATGATTTGTGTGGGGGTTGTTTTGTGTCTGTGTGCATATTTGTACACACCTATATGTTTTATTTGTAATATTTCATTTTCTTCTCGTTTGATTGCAAAAATACCTCTTTCCCATCTTTCTCTGCTTTGGAGAGATGTCGAAATGCACCCACCACCCACTTTAGATTTGGCAGGAAAGAGACTCTTGGCTGCAGTAGATATCGATGTATGCACGCACACACACACACCCTAGACACATCTGAAGGGAATTTGGAAACATGGCAGTGAACACAGGTCTTCTTTTTCACCGACCTGCTGTTCACTCGCCTAGCTCTGGACTTCAGTTTCTGTGAGTGAATCATATGAAATAATTTCTCCACTATCTCTCTTTCTTTTTTTCTTTTTTTTCCTAAAGAAAAAAAAAGTTTTTTCATTGAAAAAAAGAAAAAGCCACCAAACTAATTCCAAATCAATTTAGATTTATCTGCAAGCTACTGAATTATTGATACTATACATTAGAGATTAATTGCATATTATATAATTAATCACAGTGTAATACAGTGATGATTTAAAATACCAGCCATATAACAGGATTAGTGTAGGGACTAGAGTTATATTAACTTCTAATTTCAATTTCTTTTCTTCACCGAGAATCAGTGGTGAGATTCTCCTCAAATGTGTGCTGCATGCATATCAGTTATGAGGGTCATATAAAAACATCTGCGGTTATTTCAGGACACACTGATCCAGTGTTCATGGCTGCCGTACAGCTATGATCAGCTTTCCGCGATGACGTGGGCTTCTGTGCTTGTGTGTTTTGTGTAAACATAAATACTATTTGTGCATGTTTGAATTGGCAAATACATGTGGATGTGTGGCTTTTTCGTGGTTTTTGGGGGAATTCCAGCAAATGAATGTGTTTATTAAGATGTGCGTAAATTATTTTGATTCATGTGTGTCAATCTCTCTGACTTTCCTAGTGCTGAACTCTATGTGCCCATGCACAGGTGTGTAGCTTGTCAAGGGAAGCAATGGGGTTGTGTGTGTGTGGGGGGAAAGTTGGAAGGATGTCATGACATCTCAGATGCATTTTGTGTAGCGCTTTTTTGGCTTTGGGTGTTCAGTGTGTGTTTGTGTGTCAGAGGGATGTGGCAGTTTTTTCCCTTCAGGATTTATTATATAAGCTGCAGAGACATGTGAGGTCAAATTTTCATTTCCCTGCGGCTGTGCTCGCAGACTGGGAACAATGGAAGCAGTGGTAAGAACGAAGTGCTCCTTGAATATTTAAAAAGAAAAAAAAAAACATTTGTTACAGTTTATTTTTTCAGTGACGAAAACATTTTTCTTGCTGTCGTTGTTGCTGCTGTTATTGTACAGTCATACATCTCATATTTTAGCATATTCTTGCTATGAAATGTCAGTGACAAAGAAACAGTTATGAGGAATTTGAAAAATGAGACATACTAACAGAGATGTTACCATGGCAACGTGCAAAGACCCCTCGCAAACAAAAATTTGTATGATTTTTCCTCTAAAAACGCAAGGTAAAGGCTGTTGTTCTGCTAAAGGCCTATGAGTTAAACTATTTTGTTTGTGGGGAAAGGAAGTAGTAAGAAAAAAAAAAAAAAGATCCCCTGTTGCTTCCTTACCAGAGCCTAAAAATGGGTCAAGGCAACCTCAGATTAACAACAAAACATGACTTCTCACACCAAATCATGTTTAGCGGTATTTAACAAAATGATTAGAGGGTGTGTGGGAAACTAAGTGCCAATTTACTAATTCAGTTGGAATTAAAAGGCCAATTAGAAAAAAGAATTGTTAGACTGATTTTCAACATGAGTGGCAACTTGTACAAATGCTCATCTTTTTCGTTTCTGAAATGAAAAAGATTATTCAAAAGTCACTCTTGCCATGAGTGGATATTCCAGCAAGTTAACCTCAAGGTCAGAACATATGATACATATGATGCACAGATTTAATCAAGAAAGCAAAAGTAGAATGTTCAATTTGTTTTATTATTTTGTCTGTATATGTTTTCTATAAAGGGGTTTTATGCGTTTTCCCTGTTTATTTGCCTGTTATGACAGTTCCACATGTAGCCAGTGGGGGGCACACTGCTCGAATCATACTGACTTGAGAAATTAACAGTCTTTTCTGGTTGTTAACGCAATCCATTCTTCCGTCTTGGATTTGTTGACAAAACAAAAAAGCTGACAGGAAGAGAAGATTATCCTCCAACTAAAAAGAAAATGCTAGCACATTTTGGGTTTCTTAGGTTTTATCTAAATAAACCACAAGACCAAACTTTTGGCTCCAATGCCTAGTGCCACATTTGTTAAAATCCCAAAACAGCATGTCATTACATACAACTCACACCAACTTTCAAATATGATAGTGGAAGTCTGATGATTTGGGTGTGTTTTACAATTAAATGACACACAGTGGTGGTTGAGATAACCATAAACTCCTTTATATTACCAAAGCATTCTTGGGTCAAATCTGAGGCCATCTGTCCAATGGCTAAAACATGCCTCAAATTAGACCACACAACTAAACAATGATTTCAAGCACAGCAGCAACAATAGAACTATAAATGATTACATGTAACAGTTGCTGTGGGCTTCTTGTCCAGACTCAGCTTGGCATTTATTTTCTGTGGGAGTCGTTAAGTTCCTAACTGTACCAGGACAAAGGAGTGTATAGAAATATGTTTCGTCAAGAAGAGCTTAGAAGTAGCTCAGAATGAGGAGATGGCTCATACTGTGACTCAATGAAATCCACCTGCATGTAAGATTTTATAGTGTGTTATTGTGAGTTGTTGTGAGGTATTGTGGGTTTTATTAGTACAAACTAGGGGTGGGACTCTTAAAAAAATTTCAAGTTGATTAGAAGATTTGTTATTAACCCATTTAATGTAAAACCCATTTTTTAAAAAAAAGTCAATTTTTTCTTTATTTGGCCCTTAAACGAAATGTCGCAAAATATATTGAATTATAGTGTAGTCTTCGGGGTTTGAGGTGGTTGAGCCAGTTGCCCTATGATTCGAAGGTCAGCAGTTCGAGTGGCACCTGAGGGGGACACAAGTGTTCTTTGTGAGTTGACCCCAAGCCTGGATAAATTCAAAGGATTGCGTCAGGAAGGGCATCCAGTGTAGAAAATGTGCCAAAGTACAACAGCGCGAATGGGGCTTCTGTACCTGCTTGGTAGTTGAAAGCTGGCAGTTGGCTGTGGGGACCCCTTCAGTGGATAAAAGCTGAAAGGAGAACAACAACAACATGGTGAAGTCTTGAGCTTTCTGGTATCTGTTAGAGGGCAGAAGACAAGTATCAGATTGTGTTCAGCATGAAATGTCTCAAACTGTAAGTATCAAATGCATCACGCTGGACACTGTTGAGGTATTTAATGGTGATTAATTGCCTTTAAAGCATGTGTCAATAGTTGCTCAAAAACGCTAAATGTTTTAATTTAAGTGGATAGTAAAAACTCAAACTCTAGTAATTTTAGTGTAATAAAAATATGCATTTAATTGGATTTAAATTCAAAACAGGAGAAAACTAAAAATGGAAACTTTTTTTTTCGCCAAAACGTAACAAACCTAAAGTTAAACTGCCATTTTAAGTACTTTAACTAAGATCTCCGTCTTTTTCCTCTAATACAGTTGTTGTATTTTTAACTATTTAGATGATTTCATCCACACTCTTTACAAAAAAGCATTAATATCTGATGGCAAGCCAGGACGGGATCAGCCAGTGGCAAATTTGATCGTTTGATTTGGTCATGGAGCAGAGAGGATCATCTCCTGCTCTGAATGCAGCTGGGACTGATGTTGTGAAGAGCGAGCCTTTTGTAAGGGCTTTTGTACAAAGGTGGGCAGCACCCGCTGCTGGAGAAGAGTAAACTATACATGCTATCACGTCACCCTCCAAAAATCTCCAATAACACCAAAAGTAGCTAAATTTGCCACGAGTCAGTTTTTAAAAATAGTAACGAGAGGGGTCAAAAAATTTGTGAAATGTAAGTTGCTATGGCTTTTTTATACTATTTTGTACTGTTTCATATTTTGTATTTTTACTATTTTTACTTGTATTTTATTTTATTGTTGTCTTATTCATAGGTTTTATTGTTTAATCATAATAAGTTTAAAAAATGTTTTAATCTATTTATTTATTGTATACTTGTAACAATTTTATCAGTATTTTCTGTTTTGTGAAGCACTTTGGTCAGCAGGGGCTGTTTTAAATGTGCTATATAAATAAATTGTGAGTTGAGCTGAGCTAAGTTGTTAGCTAGCTCTGATGTGTGCATCAGTGTAATTGGTGTACCAGAGAATCGTGCGCTGACAACTGCATTCTTTAGACTCCAAACTGTGATATAATCTGTTAAATTTTTTAACCCGTTAATTTTATTTGCAATTAATTAATAGTAATTAACTTGTTGAAGTCCCACCCCCTCATAAAGACATAACAGAGCAACTAACACACTTTATTGTACTGTGGCAGGTTTCTATTGGTTCTGGTCTAAAAAAAACCAAAAAAAAACAGCCTTTATATCATCTCATTTAGCTGCAAGCATCTCAGCTTTTTTCATGCTGAATCATCTTGTTGCATTTTATGCTGTATTTATTAAACAGTCATTTTTATTGTGATATTGATTTCAGCCATGTCCCCCAGCCCAGATGTGACATTAGTTTGTGTGAAAACCGACAGTGAAGACACATTTTTAGGTTTTCATGGTTTCGTTAGCTACAGACATGACTAATTTCAACACAAAGAGGCTCAATTCAATCATTCTCCATGAGTCAGCAGTGGTCCTGATGTGACTCAAGCTATTCATTTAAAAAGGCTCCCACATTGTGAGTAAATAGATGTTTTGGCATTTGTCTTTTAACCTAAGATAAAACTTTTTTTTTTTTTTTTTTTTTTTTTTTTACCAAATTACTTAAACAGGAAATCAGTTAAGTCATTTTGATCTGCAAAAAGATTGTTGATGCTTGTTTAGAGCACTCCATATAAACAGCTGGAATAAACCTTAATGATGTCTGTGTACTTTGAAATAGTAAATTCATGTAGACTGAACACAGAAATGACCTGTAACTGCATGTCTGAGTTTATGATATTTTATGTTTTTTTCTAAATTTAGTTATGGTATCTTGGGGGTTTTTGGTATTCCTATGAATATACAAATTAAATTAACTACATCAGCTGGTAGTCTTAGTCCTGCTTTCTTGGAGATAACCTGCTGCCTGCAAACACACTATAATGGAGACCTTAACCGCGAATAGTCTGTAGAGCAGAACAAGGACAACTATTACCAGCTGCAGAGGAAGCTGAACTGGTCGATTGGTATTGAGAACTTGGCAATTGAAATGTTTTCAGTAAAACACCTCAAATATAGTAGTATCTTAAAAATCAGTTTCAGATAGTGTGTGTAAGTCCAGCAGCTATAACTGCATGTGCAAAATTAATGAATTAAATTTAATATCTGTCTTTCTTCAGGAAGAATAAAGCATGAATAAAAATAATTAAGCTGAATAAGATGATCCTTACTGAAATGTTACTAAAACAGTATTAAAAGAACATAATTAGTATTTAAAATACATTAATATAATTTATGAAAAAATCTAAAGCAAAGCCAATTGAGGGCCATCTGAGATGTTTGATGGGATACATAAAAGATACTCAAGAGCTGCATCAGCCATTAAACTTTTATTAGTATGAACATCAGCTTTTGTTGATTAAATCATTAAAGGCAGCGAATGGACACAGCACATAATAACTAGGGATAAAACTGATTTTATGTAGCATAATTAAAGCATAAGTGTTTGAATAGAAAAGAAATGCTTGAATTCATACTACTGGGGTGTATAAGGACAAAGCATATGAAGCGCTCACAGCAGACAAGAAGTTGCTGATTGAATTCTGCATAACTTCTGTTGGTGCTGTCTGCCCACAGAATGTGGACCTTCACCCTTATCTTCTCTCCTGCTCATGACTGTCTGTATCAAATGAAATATGATGACTAAGACTGAAGGATAATAAATGTGGCAGACAATGAGCAGAGACCAAAAATCTAAAAACGAGTAGAGGAGACAATATAAAATGGAGATGCACAGAAAATGGTGAGCGTGATCAGACAAATGAAGAAACTAATTAAAAAGAATCATAGTGAGCTCATAAAATATTGATATTTATTTTTTATTTAACTGTCAACTTGGACAATATCAATTGAAATAGTTCTAAGTCCTTCCAATTTCAAGAATCGATTTGATTCAGATTCTGAGAATTTAGAATGGATTATCACAATTGGATCTGATTTGTTCTGATCTAATATGGTTTTAGGTCAGTATTATTAGAAGGTTTTTTACAGTTACATGACTGTGTTGTTATATGCAACATATTAATGCTAGTATTATATTAACATTCAACAACAAATTAATGAAGTATTGGAAGTTAAAGATGGCTGTAAGGGGCAGTCCCCTTCCCAGAATGTTGATTTAATTGCCTTCACAAACATGATGTGGAGCAGAATTATCAAACAGATCCAGGGCAGTCATGGAGTGTGTTGTCACACTCATGTAAGACTCTGTAGCCACGGATGTCTAGGTATCACATGTAATACCCATCCTCTCTGCTGACCGAATTTTCTTTTACCGACTGATACATGTTTCTCTTCAGAGATGTTTGTGAGACATCATCGTGCGATTCTGCTTCTTTCATTAGCTGCCTGAAGCCCTCCTTTTCAACAACGTAATATGGGCGCATATCCTTGCAAACGAACCTCACATTCGGCTCAGTTGTTTTGAGAACGTGCAGAATTGGCTGGTAGTAGTAAAGTTAGCTTGAGTTTCATCTGTTGCGGCCTGGTGGACAGCTTAGACACGAGATCTTGGTGATGTCCCAACATGTGGTTTCTCAGGTTTGTCGACATGTTTGTCGGCATGTCTTGCAAATCGCTTTGCTTTCGTCGAGTTTGTCTTTCTGTTTGTATTTTCTGAATCCGAAAAGTTTTCCACATCTCAGCCTTAAATGTTTCAGCCGTTTTCAAAGCAGGGCTTGGCTAACAGTGCTAGTGCCTGATGACATGTTCACTGTTTTAAAGTCGTCACACACTGCGCGCATGCGTAAATTCAATGATGTGGAAAAAGGTTAAAGTTCACATGGGAAAATTTTCTTTAAAAACATTTAATGTTGGACTTATGGATCAATCTTCAGGAATTAATATGATAATCGAGTCAGTATTGCTGAATTGATCTTTTCAGCACACCTCTAGTCCGGAAGTGCAACTCTTGTTTGATACACTCTGGATAGACCTTAAATAAGGTTCTACGAGAGTCCCAGTCCAACAAGTTTTCTATAGATCCCTCCTCAAACACACCTGACTCAAATGAAAGAGCCACTGCAGAACTTGACAGGCAGTTACATCCAATTAATTTGATTTAGCGCTCAGTCAATCCAGTGGTGGGTCTTCACTTATCTCCTAATCTTTTGCGTTTTATTTACTCCAGTTTGTTCTGCTTGCATTACTTTACTGAATCAGCAAAGCGTTCAAAACAGCCAGTGTGTAGATATCCAGTTGCCGCTGTGTGAAATGCTTCTGTAAAGTGCCATTTTTCAACCTCAGGATGCTGCGGGGCAATGACAGCTAAAGGAGTGTTATGTATTAAATATCACTGTACTGTCAAATATGCCTATTTCTATGGTAGGAAAGTTGCATTGTGCTACTTTAAAGTCTCAGTTGTCAAAAGATTCTGTTGCTTTGAATAACTAAGGAATTTATATCATTACTTACAATTTCAGTTAAAAATGATATTGTACTAAATATTCTTTTGTTCTCTTTTAGAAAAAGTGTTTATGTACCACTTTGGGACAGATATTGACAATATTTACACTGAAAGTTACCATTCTTTCAGTTTGCCGTGGCTCGGTGTCATGCCTCTGTTTATCGCCGTCATTTCACCAATGTCTCTTTTGCACCTCTCTCTGCGCTCACTCTTTCATTACTCTAATCTTTGTCTTTGACTGATGTTTACCCACTCAAAGAGGGACTTCCAGAGAATGATTGCAGCCACTTCTCCACACAGCTCTCTATTTATTCTCTTCATTTTTCCTAAGAGAGTTGGCCAAAGTCCATGTTCATCTCTGGCTTCCAATGCTCAAGCCTGCCAAGCTTTATTAAAACACAATAAATAGGTCATCATGTGACTCTCTGGCAAAAAGTTGCACATTGCTGCCATCAGGAATCACTTAGTAAGCCAATATCCAATATCAATCTTGTGTTTGTAAAGCAGCCTTTAACACAGTATAATTTCAATTGTAAGAAAATTAAATTTGATTTGACGTTTAACAAAGTTTCTCTTATGTGTAATTTTTGTGACCTTGTTCGTGCACTGAAAAAGCAATTATGATGCTTGTAATTGTTTTTTATATTTATTCTTCATCTGATCTTATTTTTTTCCTACAAGCATTTCTGATGACAATGATTTAAGGTCATGATTCAGTTTGTCAACTAAAACTTGGTTGTGTTTGATGTTACATTCTCCTGCTTTTCTCTCCCATCTAAGATTGTTTCTAGTTTCACCCTACATGGCTGTGTATAGCTTGTCATGGGGTTTCACTCAGCACTGAGGTTTAATGTGATAATTTGGAAAAATCTGAAATGGTTTTGTTAGAAGTAAAAAGAAAATAAAAACTCCAGGGCAGACAATGAGCAGAACGCAGGTTGGACAGTAGATTTATTAAAGGAGGCATGCTGAGTGTTACTTTGCAGTACTTTTGTGAATGTTTGAAATAACCAAATATGTTTCTAGAAATTGCTGTCTTTAACATAACGATGAGGAAATGGACTTATTCAATGTGCGCTTCAATAGAGTGGTTGCTATCAAAGTGCATAATCATTTCTGAGTTGCAAAGCATATGACAGAAATGTGCTTTACATAAGCTGTGCTTGGAAGAAAATCCTCTGCTGAAAAGAAATAACAGTACACACTTACAAGGAAAACATATTCTGTTGCCATTTAAAGGGGCAAGGAGCAGAAGATTTATCATCTCTGGATTCAAGAGATTAAAAAAATATAGGTATAATTTCATCTAGAGAATAGCATGATGTCACATTCCTCTGTGTTGATCTTTGTTCCGTGTTTACCAGATGGTCCAGTCGTGCATTCATGTGTTTACGTGAATTACTGCTTACTCCTCCTCTCGGAGATCTCAGCCCTCCCTATCTATAAAAAGCTGCAGCAAGAACACAACGAAAGTGTTTTTTTTTATGACCAGGAAATAGCATTACCTCTAAAACAACTACAGTAGTTGGCAAAGAAAGTGTCGGATAAAGAAAGGGACAGAGGCCTTGTATTTCCAAAGTGGAGAGCACTGAGAGAGGGGCTACAGGGGCTACAGTTTGACTTGAAGCTAGCACTTATTCTGCTGTAAGTAGGAATGTTCAATATAGGCTTTTTTGTTTGTTTGTTTTACCAATGTCCGATATATCATTTTTGTCCAACTCTTAATTTCCCATACTGATATCTACTGTTACTGATATTTTTGGAGTGAGTTGTGCCAAAAAAAATATCGACAAAACTATACATGTCATCTCATATCTTTTGTCATTTTGAGTTAGAGGAGGTTTAGCTGAAGAGTTTGATATGTGATGTGTTAGAGCTGCACAATTAATTGTTAAGAAATTGCGATCTCGATTCATACTCGTATACAATCTCATTTTCAAATGACGACGATTTAAAACGAAGACCACGAATGTACCGCACTTCGAACTGGGACATCACCTGCATAAAAAAGAGTGTTCCCTCTTTCTACCTCAACAAATGACAACGGCAGGTTCTTATACCATGTAATGCAGATGCCGGCTGGTAGGAAAAAACTTTGCGACTTTCTCGCTAAATATGACAACTTTCCAAACCCCCTTGGCGACTTTTGTTTGTTAAAAGCGACTAGCGACAAATCTAGCGACTGTTACCGGAGTTATTGGAGACGTTTCTGGTGTTTTGGCGACTGACTTGAAAGCACGTATTGTTTCGCAGTTACTGTCACTAATGAGCAGCGGGAGTCTCTCCCTGTCATAAAGCACTCACAGCCGGTCAGAGGAGCAGAGGACACCCGCACAAGTCCACGTGCACAGTCAAAATGAATAGTGCATGTGCAAATCCACCGCTGATCCCACCCTGGCTTACAGAGTGGGATGTAAACTAACATCATTTCTATTGTCTCTGTGTGGTCCATTTAGATTGTTAATGTCCAGTTTAAACTCTCTGTCCACTAAGTAGTTTAAAAAGTTATGTTTTTGCTAACATATGTTCATGTTTTACTTTGACTAAAAACAAATCAAAAGTAAGGAAAAAAAACAAACAACAAAACAAAGTAACTCTGCCAAAGTGTTTCTTTTGGGTCACTTTGCTGGTCCAAAGTAAAGAAAGTAGCTATTGGCCTTTCTAAAAGTTGCTAGAAGTCACTGAATGACATCATCGCCTAATTTACATAAGTGACCATTTGCGTATAATGTAATGGACGTTGTAGGAGAGAGGAATAATGTTGTGGAAGAAACAAAAGATGTGTCAAAACCACCCTAAATATGGTTAGTACTATGAATAAACTCTTTTCTGTTGGGTTTTTTTTTTTTAAAAAGGTTTTTTTTTTTTTTAAATTTTGCCATTGAAATAGGCAGTCAATTTAAAAAAAGTAGATTTTGAATACCTTTAGACCCACATTGCATAAATCACTTTTGTCCTCCATTGTTAAATGTCAGAATATCAAATTTAACCAAAGGACTGTTGTGGGAAAATTCTAGCTTCATGTCCAACCCTCCTGTTGTTTATATTTTAAGAAACATACATACCTCTCATAAATCTTATGCACAGAAAAAATATTGTTAAAAAATGTTACCATTAAAATTATTCTTAGGTTGTGTGTGTAAGAGAAGACAAGAGAGAGATTTATTGTTTTTATGTTCAGTGTCAGCTTTTGCTAAGTTGATGTGCTGGTAATACGTGCAATAAATATTTATATTGGAAAAAAATTGTGAGAGAATTGTGATCTCAATTCTCAGCAAAAAAACTGTGATTCTCATTTTATCCAGAATCGTGTAGCCCTATAATATGTGCATGTTGTGTATGTTGTGCATGTCTTTAAAAAAGTAAAAAACAATATAGATGATTTCTGACATTGCATTTTAATGTCATTATTAGCCAACAATTAGGTCTCTCTAACTGTAAGTTATTTCATAAATGTTAGAAGTTACTTCCATTTGCCACAAAGTGGTAATATAGTTTTGCTAAGTGTTTTTGGACTGTGCATGTTGGTTTGCAAAAGAGACCAGTGGGAAAAGAAGTAGAGGGAAGTGTTGCGCTCTTTGTTTTGGTCTACAGGCAGAATGCACAACAGCCTAGCAGTAAAATGATTTAACTTTTTTGCTGCTTTTATCAGTTTTCAATAATTCTCATAAAAAAACGACAAGACAAAATGTGACGACTCAAGCTTTTACGAAACCTTCTCAGTCCTGCTGTTGGTTGACTGGGCAGTGTCTCTTCCTGCCCGGTTCTACCTAACACATTGTCATGTCCCAGAACTTTTTATCTCAGGCAATCGGGTCTAAAACTAGGCTAAAACTGAGGGCGATGATAAACTGAAATTTTATGTGGATCATCCCTGTTCCCCCTCTTTAATTCTTTTTTTTCCAGTCTTCAAAGAGACTGGCTATGGTTGTGATGGCAGCATTAATCAACTGGGTGGAAATGTGCTGGGAAGCCACAGGAGATGCTTGTACTGTAGTAAAACTGGGGCAGTGTCAGACCCTGCAGCCATGGCGTTCCCTTTTCCTCATCGAAAACACATTCTTTCAAGCATTAACCCTGTTTCTCTTCCTATTATTGCTCTGTTTTTTTCTCACCCTCTTTTATACCCTTGCTGGTTTATTTTCCCCAGTCCTCCCAGTGCTGCTGCTGGGTTTGATTTAGCAGCACGGCTTGGTAATGTTTCAGCTGTTAAAGAGTGCATCATGATGGTAAACCCCTAGTAACTGCCTGAAAGCCAATGCTGTACTGAACATGAGCAGTCCATCAAAGTCATTGGTATAACATTCACAAAAGCAATGTAAATAAGCCACACTCACATTTAATAAAAAAAAGAAAAAAAAAACTGGGGAACTTTCCCCAAAAGAAGAATGAAAATCAGTTCACTTTTCTTCCTCAGGTTACATCTCTATGCATGTGCAGTTATATAAATAACAGCTCAGTTCTGAGTACTCTTCTCTTCTGCTGGTGAGGATGGCTGGAGAAGTGACATACAGCTGTCATCATGGACTTACAATAATTCTTCTACAGATTTTCAGTCAGGCTCCATAGAATGGCAGGTCTGCCATCTATAGTCTTGCGCAGCTCTCCTAACATATGTAAGTGTCAAGCAGCTCTTGTGCTGATGTGATTGCTGATTGTAGTGGTTGGACTTTAGCCAATTTCACCCTTTCATGAGCAGTCTTGCATTAATTTTGATATCTTTTACTGTGGGAATAAATTTACAAAGGATGAAGCAGTCTGTAATTTTCATCGTAGGTTCACATCATTTGTGGGAGACAGAATCTAAAAAAATATATATATTTTTAAGTTATACAAATACATAAAATAAATAAACTAGTTAGAATTTTGGCTATCACAGAGCTATAAACCTGTTAGTTCCTCTTGGAAGCCCTTCTATCCTCCCATCGTTACATGTATTAAATGCATCTGTTTGAACTCGTTACCCTTTATAAAAGACACCTCTTCACAAACTCAATCAATCATCACTCCAACCTTTCCACCATGGGCAAGGATAAAGGGCTGTCACCATATACACCAGTACACCAGGGACAAAACCATAGACCTTCACAAAGCTGGGATGAACTACAGGGAAAAAGGCAAGCGGCTTGGTGAGAGCCCAGCAACTGTTGGCGCAATTATTAGAAAAATTGAAAAAACTAGAGATTACTGTCAATTTCCCATGGACTGTGGGTCCATGCACGATTTATAACCGTTTGGATGATCCAGAAGAGGCATGGGAGAAAGGCCATGACGTCAGATGAGAACAAAACTCTTTGATATAAACTCACCTTGCCGTTTTTGGAAGGAAGAAGAAGAACGAGTACAATCCCAAGAGCATTATTCCAATCATGAAGCATGGGAGTGGAAACATTTTGCTTGGGTGGTGCTTTTCTGCAAAGGTGACAGTACACTGTATTGAGGCGAGGTTGGACAGGGCCATGATTCTTAAGATTTTCAGCAATAACTTCCTTGTCAGTAAGAGCATTTAAGATGGGTCATGGCTGAGTATTCCAGCACAACAGTGATCTAAATCCCACATCTATGACAACAGGGTGGGGGGGTTCTGTAACAAGGTCCTGTAGTGGCCTAGCCAGTCTTTAGACCTGAAGTCGCTGAAAAATCATTGGAGGGAGCTGGTAATCCCTGTTGCTTGGCAACAGCCCTTCTTAAATCTGGAGGATCTGGAGAAGATCTGTGAGGAGGAGTGGGCTACAACCTGGTCAAGAACTACAGAAAAGATCTGCCCCTCTTTGAGTGCAAACAAATCTTAAGTAGTAAGTGTTCTATTCTCTATTAAATAAAATTCTTATTTTATGCAATAAAATACAGATTACTGAAAAGAAAAGGTTTTATTTTGTTTGCTTTGTTTTGTTATTATTTTTATTTTATTATTGTTTGTTTATTTATTTTTTAGATTCCATCTCTCATAGTTTATGTATATTTACAATAAATAATACAGCTGCTGCCCAACCGGTCAATGCCCACTCTTCCATTTTTATGTTTCCTGTTTGATCTACTCTTGTTGCTCTCTCTTTCCTTTTCTTGTGGTTTTGAGTGACACTCTTGTGCTCCTTTATATCTGCTGAGTTCAGCTGCAGCGGCTTTACACGTACACATATTCCCACACACTTTTTAAGACATAACAATGTCAGCAGGAAGGTTTTTCCTGGCAGCCTGTTCTTCTGTGCGCCTTATGATCTTGGATGCATTAAAGGGAACCCTCAGCAGTCACACCTATTTAGTCGCGCTCTTGCTATCCCTCTTCTATCGCCACCAGAAAATTGAATTTCTGCCGCTGTTTTTTTTCTTCTTTTTTTTTCCCTGTGATGTCCTTGTCCCAGATAAGTCACTCATGTCCTTCCTGTGCATGTATACAAAGACATGCTTATTCAGTCATGCACACAAACTGTATTCTTTGTTGGCAATTACTAATAGCTGATGTATGCTGACTGGATTTTTTTTTTTATTCCTATATTAGAATTTTTCCATATGTAATGTTTATGTCCCTTTTGAGCTGGAAAGCAACTAATCACTGATGTAACACAACACATCCACTACTAATTTTTGGCTATGTAAGATGTTCCAAGGAAATACACGAGTAGATTTATTTTAGCATATTCAGGCATTTTGTTAAAGAGACAGCTGAAGGGGAAAAAGAAAAAGATGGAGAGCAGCAACTCAGTCATTAAGACTAGTCAGGTTAAAATCTTCATACATGTGTTGTTTCTTTTAAAGACTTTTATTGTAAGTGCTGTCATAAGTGCTTTAAAAAAAACACTGTAAAATACATTTAGTTATAGAGAAAGGTCATGTTGTCTGATACTTTTTGATCAAATGTTCTGTTTACCTCTGAATTTCTGCTGACTGACATTATTTGTGACAAATAGGCTAAATGTCCTGCCTGAAAGAGCACACAGTCAGAAATCCTCGCACATGCATTCAGAAGACAATGGTTTAACTAGGAGGTATGTGACATTCACACTCACACACCGGGCTGGTTGAGCAGTCTGTAACAACAGATGGCTGTAAGCCCTCCAGATGTCCCCATGTCGCTGTTGTCAATCGTGAATAAAGATCTCTTGTTTTTCATAATTGAATCTTATGACTGGCCTGTGGCTCACGAGGCACAGCGACACATTCACACACACTGAGATGAAAGAGGATTGTGCTCTAGTTTCCAGTGTCTTCACTTTTTTTGGTGCAATGCTCACCGACAAACACTGATCCATTAGCTGCTGGTGGTCCATAAGTGGACAGATGGGGCAATCTGGTGCCTTGCTGGTAGTATACAGACATTTGTGCACACGTGTTTGTATGTGTGTATGGATGTGAAAGTGAGAGACGTATGGAGCCGGTCTACTCTTTGCTTTTAGAGCTGAGGCTTTCTATATTTGGTATCTGAGCCATGTCTGTGTATGACAAGCTTGACGTGTGTCTCCTTGGTCATCTCCGTTTGATCATATGAGTGAGGTCTTTCACAGAACTACACACACAGAGCACAGTGAAATGTAACGCCATGAAGGAATTAACATCAGAAGATAACTATCCACATTGTTGATCCCTGTGAGGGGTTTCTGGGTTTTCTGGTGGTCAGAGATAGAAAAATCTGGTTTATAGTCTTGCGCCTGGACACGTCTCCTGCAAGGTAGATAAATATGTGTTTTCAGCTCAGACAGAAGGGATGTATGAGGCTTTAAGTATGTGAATGATTCGGATTCTTTGCCAGTTTTGGTGTTTTCACAACATAGAGACAGGTTAGAGTTCAGGCTCTGTACTTGTATTAAGAATATAAACTGTAGGTGATCATTTGAAACAACATGTATTCAACTAGAACTGGTTTGGTACAAGGTGATGCAAAGTCAGAGGGTGGAAGTGAGTAAGGATGCAACTTGACATGGTAAAATACCAAACCAATTAGGCTGTTGTGCATGGGAAAATCCATCCTTCTGTCTTGCGAGTTTTTGGTTTTGCATTAGACTTTGCGCTGGTGCTTTGTTTACTGCTTTACAGGCTACTGAATGTTTGCACCTTTCCATGCAGGCAAAAGCTCGCCCCTGCTAGTCAATGTCCAGTCACTGCTGTCTCTCCCCTCACTCATACCTCTCACTGGGACTTGGTTTTGGCTAACACACAGAGATGTGAAAATGACTAGCTGTAGCAGACTGGCTTCATTTAAATCTTTAGTGTGGGATAATTTAGGTTTTGTTGTTGAATACAATGACCAGAGTTTTAGGTAGACATTTCACAGTCAGCAAAGGTGTTTTGAAACATATCCTGTGTACAAAAGGAAATATGCAATATGTCGGGCATCTACAGCAAAAGCATCCAGATATGATGCTTCCTGAACACCTGTCTGAACAGATCTACCAGGCTTCTTCAAGTAAGAGGATGAGATTTTATACATATTTTATACTCCTATTAGGGCTGGGCGATATGACCATCTATATTGTTTGGATGATAGAAAATGTCTATTGTTTCATATGAAGCTCTATTTTTTTCACCACGCCAAGGTGCTTTACTGTAGTATTTTATGTGAAGATGTGCTTTACGGCATGCACGCTGCAATATGTAACCAAACATGGAGAAAGATGGTTGCAGACACGTTTCAGAGCTGGGTAATTCACTAAAAGATGATTAACCTACCCAAACTGATAAGCCTGTTCCTAAAAGAGGGGAAATTTCTGTCGCATGGATGCGGTTTGGATATAAAAAGACCGATGTGGAACAGACAACATTCTAGCTTGCAGTCCCAACAATGGACTCCAACACAACTAACTCATTTTATCACCTGCGCAACAATTAGGATAAAGAAAACAGAATAAAGAAGAGTCAATGAGCAATAGCTGCAAAAGCAGCATCAGGTAGTGGCAAAAGTGCTCATAATAAACTCCAGATGCAAACGCTGCAACAGGCATTTACCCGTGAAACGTCATGCGGCTATAGTTCCAGCAGATAGAAGATCACTGGTGTCGTTGCCAAGCATGTCTGACAAATAAATGATGACTCACACAAAATTACATTACAATAAAATTACAATTTTATATTGTTATGTATATTATTATGGCGATATCCAATGAGCTATATTAGGTTATGAGATTTTGGTCATATCATCTAGCCCTAAATCCTATATTCAAGTGTTAATTTATTGATTACAGTGACATAATGTGTTACGACAAAAATCTGGTTTTGCTGACAAAAAAAATTATCTAAATTTGGGATTTAAAATAAAAAACAAACCAAAAATAAAACCGAAGTACTAAAATCGTAGAAAAATTGTCACCCAAAAAACAGAAGTATAGACCATACTATCGGTGACGGGTACGTCGCATCCCTAGAAGAGACAGATTGGAATTCATATTCTATGCGTGACCATCGTTTGTTTTTTATTAGTCAATAATTTTAGTCTCTTTTTCCTTATGTTACCTTTTTTAGCCTGTTTTTCTAAATGGAAAATATTTTTTGTCTCTATTTATGACAATAAAATCAACATGACGCATTGTTTAAGTTAGAAAAAACATGATCACACAAAAGTGAACAAAAAAGACAGGCATGTTGACACGTACTTGACATTAAGGTTATATGCTTCTACCAATCTGAACTAGTCCTTTTCAACCCTCTGTCACACTACCAGCGTCTTGCCTGTAATTGATGCCTTTGCAGAGAAATTGGGTTCACTGTAGTCTGATCTGATTCATTTAGATGCATTCAATCCTCCTCCTTCCTCTGTAATCTTCATCTGCTCAGTTTAATCCAGTTCCAAATAGTCTACTAATTCAGTCTAAGCAGTTTTTTAGAGCCTCATCATCCAGTTCAGTATAATATAATCCCATTTCAGACCAGTATAATCTGGTTCAGAGCCGCTCAGTTCACACAGATTGTGAATGTGAATGTGTTTAGTCTCAGTTGGAGCTTGATCCTTTCTCCCCTTCTTTCTTGAAGGGGATGAATGAGGTTATGATTGACCCACCAAGTAGACAGATGGAGGAAGGTGTATGCCTGCATGTGTCCGTCTGTACCAGCAGTAGGTTCCTCTGGCCTTGTGGTTTTGGCCAGACAAATCTCTCGTTCACGCACACACACACACACACAAGCACACAGTCATGTATGTTGCCATCTTTTTGAACACACTAGCATTAATTTCCTGGAGCCTTACCCAATCCACAGCATGAATCACTTTATGCTCACATCATGAAAAACACACACATATTCTTCTTAACTATATTGTTCTGTGTGCATGTGAATTGTAAATATACAGCACGTCATGTGCTCTTGTGTGTCTAGGTGAGATAGAGTGTAAAATCACCTCTTTTGCTTAAGTTCACCTCCTACTTCTCTGTTTATGATGGTCAAAGTATGAGGCCCTAAAAGTTGAGCTTCTTAGGCTTTTTGTGTGTTTGTTCAGAAAAAGGTTGTTGTCACCACGGGGAGGACGGGACGGAGGGCAACAAAGCCAGAGAGGGACACAAGCAACCAATAGAGGTGGAAGGACTTGGCGTTTTGGTTCAATGACCTAAACTTCCCTCTGTCTCTGGGGCCTTGCAGCTGCTCTCAGCTGTCCTGCTATCATGATGTCAACAAGCAGCTGCAGTCCACTGACAACACTGACAACCCACCCTCAACAAGAAACACACTAACACACACACCCACTCACATGCGCTAATGTTTGTCAGTCCTGTTGTTTCTTTTAACCAGAGGGGTCAGTTTAAGCTAACACTTATGGGTTTCATCTAGAAATCACATTATTGCACTGTATGTTGCTTGAAACGTTCCTTTCAGTCATACACACAAGCACCACATTGTATTTTTCACAGATGGAGTCTGACTGCTACACTGTGATAAATTCCCTCTGAGAGATGTAACGCAATCATTAAGAGATGGTAAGAACTTCTTCCACTCATGGTCACACTAACAAATAATGACAGAGGCTTTATATCCTGTTATGATATAAAAAAAAGATTTTTAAGGACACAATGGACTCTGGTTTCTGTGTCTTACTGTCTATTGCCTCTTTCCTCTGAAGCTTTATCATTTTCTCAGGCTTCCTTTTTGGACCTACTATGAAGTGGCTTTTTTTTCTTCTCTTACAATAACCACACCACAAACCACTAAATCATCATCTGCAGATATTTTATTATAATTATTCACAGAATCCCAGCCCTTCTTTTTAGGAGGAGACCCTCAGGGTAAAGTCAGCTGTGAGCAGGTCCACAGGGCTTTTTTTTTTATCCCACAGATACCATGATGTTGGAAAGGAAAAATTTGCCTTATGGGTCAGTTTGAAACATTATTGTTATCCTTGGGGCCCTGCGATGGACTGGCAAGCTGTCCAGGGTGTACCCTGCCTGTCACCCAAAGCCAGCTGGGATAGGCTCCAGCTTCCCCGCGACCTTGAATTGGATTAAGCGGTTTAGAAAATGAATGAATGAATGAATGAATGTTATCCTTGGGGCCATCTTGTGCACAAAGTGTATAAAACAGTTCCTCGTTTTGCTATGATCAGCCTGTAGCTCCTGGAGGAGCTTATTGTGAAATAGATTTCAATGTTATGAGTCCTTAACAAACTTGGAATATATCAGAGTAGTGACATTGTCAAAGGCGATCAACATTGAGAGCCATGACATCATGCAGTTCCAGCATATGTCTCCCTTTTTGTATGAAGAACTGTAACCAGGAAAGATTTTTGTGGTGTTTAACATACACATGAAAAGCAGATGGAGTCCACACACAAGCCACTGCTCATCAGGGCTGGAATGTAAGTATACACCCAAGTACTGCACCCAAGTATTTCTCATTTTTCTACTTGCACTTCACTCTTGGACACTACTGACATATTTACTTCACTACATAATACATGCAGGCAGGCGCTTTTGTTACATGGTGCTAAACTACAGCTAATTGTTCACAAATATTTTAGCTTGTAAATCTAAAATAAAACATTACCAATGGATTCCATGCAGGATTCATGAACTCCTAATTGTAATATTTACTGACATTTTGAATAACATTTTTTGCAATAACTTTAGTTTTTATTTGTTGATGAGATGAAAGAGGCAAGATATTAAACATGAAGACACAAACCACTGCCGACACACATAATCTTGCCAGTAGTTCGTGGGGATATCTCAGGTAATCATCTTTGTATTATCAACTTAGAGAAATTAACACTTTGGAGATTTGATCAGCTGACTGTTATACAGCGGCTCTTAACAAAGACATAGCAGATCATTTAAATAAATCACCTTCAAAACAGCTTTGAATTGCAGCTATGGAAAAATGTATGGTTTATATTTATACACAAATGAAAAAAATGTGATGGTCACTGAGGACGTATTTACAGTTCCAGTACAAAGTTACAAACACTATACTCAGTAAAAACAAAGTCCTTGTGGAGAAAAATTATTCTCAAAATGACCACTTATTGATTACATGAGCTATTAATGAAAAAGAAAATTACAAATATACTTATATTTGGGTGTTCCACATGCAAAAATGGCAGGAAGTTAAAACTAATTTAAAACAATGTCTTACTGTGGATGTCACAGACATTTAAATGCATGTTTTTTATGCTGAACTTCAATCTCAAACATGAAGCGAATACAAAATTGTGGTAGGTAGGTAATGCCAAGAAGTCAGTAAAGGAACTTAAAGGTTTAGAGGATAAGTATAATCTCTTGAAGCTGGGGGAAGAAAAGATGAAAAAAGTAAATTTTAATGAGAAAGATGAATATATAAAGCATACAAGCAGGGGAGACGGACAAAGTAAGGACAAAGGTGAAACAAAGGTACACCAAGAAATTGTGAATAAGACAAACATAGGATGATTATAGTTTTACTGATGTGACTGATCAATCAGCTGTTAATGTCTCTGGAGAGTAGACATGTCCAGGAGCTGCTGATGTACCAGAAAAACCACAATTGTCCCAATTCAAGCAAATGGAAGATTTCCAGATATATTTCATTCTAATTTGCTGCTGTAGCAAAAAAGATAAAAAAGGAAAACAGGAGATCCTTTTTTCACTGATGTCTGTAGTTGTTCAAACTGGGAGTTTTTGTAAATCTATCAAGAACCTACATTTTCTATTTATAAAGGAAAAAATTCCAAAAATAACAGAAAGATGGTACCAGAAACATCCAGAAAGAGCTGGAAGGTGTTTATTAATGTAGTGATGACATTTGTATCTTATTTTGTTTGGCTTTTGATGCCTTTTTTTTTTTTTATGTTGAAGCTGTTGCCGTTTTGTTTTGTGTTTAGTGAATTAAATGTGGAATTTAAGAATCTAGAATTAAGAATGTGCCAGTTTCTGGTTTCAGTGTTTACCGTGGTATGAAAAAGGTCGCGGTGTGAATGCCATTATATTTTTCAAGATAACGTCCTTGCGGAATGAACTGCTTCCTGTCTTTTAAATCACAGGGAGTTAAAGTGTGCAAGTCAGATTTACCCAGTATTATGAGCAGGTGTATGGCTGCTCCCCCGTGGTGTGTGAGTCGCAAAGATGGCTGAGGGGGTTGGTTGGCGAAGGCATCGTTAAACCTGTCGTAATATCACAGCTGACCCTAAAACCATGATATTTTTGCTCAAGGTTGTACCGTCATGGCTTCATACTGGCACGTAAAGTGTTCGATGATACGACTTCCCTCCATTTGCTCCACCGGTGTGTCATTGCTTATTTTTCCTTTATTGGATAGCTTGTTTTCTTACTTTCCTTATTGTTTTTTTTTTGCAGTTTAAAGGTTTATTAGTGGACGAGTGGACTGGATTGTTCTATGCAGCGAAGTATCAAATGAAAACCCTTATTATGGAATCCAATGTAAAGTTAATTATGAGCTCATTTTAAAGGATTGTTTTATTGTCCTAGTTATCTGTAAGCGTTAAAAGCACTGCTGAACGTCTGAGTAAACAGCTTCTACCACTAAATGAAAGTGATAGATTTCCATTGGTAGTTGCTCAATCTGCAGCCTCCATATCCGGCAGAATTTTTTAGGTCAGTGAAGGCACCCCTCCACTCCAGTCAGCTCTTCCTTCTTGCTCTTCACTAAGTATTGCCTCGTTCTGAAGGCAACATAAAGGCTCCAAAATAGGTAACAGAAAAACATAAGCTTAGCACATTTTTTTTAACATTTTTAGTTTAGGAGGAGGCGGTGCTTTAACTTTAGGCTGGTCTCCATTGAGGTTATGTGTATGTTTTGATCGTACGGATTTCTCAGGATTTAATCTCAAAGCATCCTCCCTCACCAGGCTGATTGGAATGGTCTCCTTCAACCATCTGCTTTTCCATCTGACTCCCTCCCCTTCCTGTTCCTTTTTTAAGTAGACTTCATTCCCCCATGTGTACCTCCCACTCCCCCCTTTTTATCTTGAAATCTTCCCACTCGATCTGTAGTTTCTTTTTATTTTCTGTAAAATATTTGGACGTTGCCCTGCAGATGAAATGTAGCATGAGGTGTTGTTTTCATTGTCACTTTCATTTCATACCAGATGAATTTAACTTTAGTTTCCCATGGAGAAGAACATTTTCTCATTAGCTCATTTTTGGGCATTACTGAGGTAATGGAGGATGAAAGAGGTTCTTAGCCCCAGTGTACATTTCTTTTTGTGAAATATTTTATGAAGTAAGCCCTGTCAACCTCCATCGAAGATGGTTTTGCTATGATGTGACATTTTTTCATTTGAAATTACAATTTTTTTTCATGTCAGTTCTGTTCCCATCAACTAATTTAGCATGCTAGTGGTACTTGGAGTATATTATATTTTCATTGTTTCATTTGATTTCCATCATATTCGCATATTCATGAAATCTACCTGTTGAGTGACATGTGACACCAGTTCATGTGTATTGAATATGCAAATGTGCATAAAGCTCACACTATCATGGCATTTTAACTGATGAATAAAGGTCATACTAATAATTTGGAATAATTATTCTTTATCTTTTTAAATTCATTTTATGCCACTGGTCTAAACCTCACAACTGATTAGTATTTGAACTCGTAATAAAAAAAAAAACTCACTCTCTAAACCAACAAAGAAACTGCGAATGCTAACTCATAGCATAATTAATTTATGTTAGGCTTCAAATGAGAATACTTTTATGCTTTATCCAATCCGGTGTTTTGTTTTAATCTCCAGTTTCACCCTTTTCAGTGGGTAATAATCTAGTTTGTGACTCCTTGATGGCTCTGTCACCCTCTGTCACCCTCATATAGACAGTATATGGCGGACATAGTTCAAATAAACTAGTGATATTAAAAGATTGCAACACTAATATGACATTTCTCTCTGTTTCATCTAGTTGTTTTGACACAGATTAGTGGATAACAGTGAAGCACTTATGCAAAATAACTCGTCAGCTTGAGTAGTTGAGGTTATGGGTTTCAGCAATGATTGTGTGTATAAGTAAAGCACTTATGCAAAATAACTCGTCAGCTTGAGTAGTTGAGGTTATGGGTTTCAGCAATGATTGTGTGTATAACGCAAACAGAGCAGCACCCAGTAACTTCTCCAGAGACAGTTTCAGTACATTTATGTGGAGGACTGAACTGACACAACTGCACCCGCATCCCACCATCCACAGTTTAATCATCTTGGTGCATTATAATCTATTAATACCTCTTATCTAGTTCCTTTTTATATTCTATGTCATTTCTTCTTTGTAGCTAATCACATTTCTGTATTGCAGTCTCTTATCATCTGTTTTTGTTATTATTAACCATGGCTCTTATCAAGTTTTGTTGGTCCCTTCCAGGAATAAATGAAAGATATAGTATATCACAGATCTGCAGCCTTCAGCCCTCAGGGCTCGGGCCTTGCTGTGGTGTACTGTCATGTGCGCATCTGCTCGTCTTCGTGCCGGCTCTGTCTCAAAATGCACAAGCTCCATTTGAGTAGACGTTATCGACTACACGGGGAGAGTTGCTCCAACCAATAATAGTTAGACCTCCGGGGCTTAAAGTGACTTGCTGTGAAAAATGTGAAAATAGAGTGGGATCTGACTGGCTTTGAACACGCTGAAGTGAATATGTGCCCCCTAATATGCAGGATGATTTCCTTTGTGATGGAGGGGTTGTGTGTTGCTACAAGAGGGCGGTTGACAGCTGCACAGTCAACTACGAGACTCAGTGACTGCTCGAAGAGAGGAAGGGACCTCGACACAGAAAGAGAGACAGGGGAAAAGGAGCTAAAGAGGATCCGATTTCTTTCTGTCTCTCTTCATCAGTAAAGCGTTATCTGACCCACTATGGCCCGCTACATTTGGCTTATTTGCTCCATCTCTCTCGCTCCCCAGGAGGTGACTTTCCTACATCCCTCTTAGCTGGCCCACTTCCCAATCCCACTCCTGTGGAACATGTGTGTATGTAAGAAGGATCATTTCTGAGTAAGACATTTTGCCAAAATAAAGATTTAATCTCCAAACAACAAAAAAAAAAAATCTAACACAGCCACTTGCATACAGAGTTAATCTGCGCTGTTTTCTCACAAAATCCATTTATTTGGATGAATAAATACTTTATTTATTTGAGCAATTTTAGCAGAGGTGAGTAAAAATAAACATCTTATCTTCTGGAACACTGTAAATCTTCTGAAAGCTTGTTGATATAGGGCATGAGGGATTTGACTGAAGTATATTGTTATACAGCATGTTTTATGTTATTTTGCCTGCCTGCATCTTTTGGTTGGAAATCTGAAAGGATTGACTGTATCTGTCTGATGCTTCAGCAGGCTTAATGCCAAATGAGCATGTATGTGAGACATCTTACTAAGCTTTAACCCCCCGTCAGTAACACCCTCATCCTATATTATCAGATTTGAATTTGCCACCAGTCTGTTTAGTGGTTTTGTGAAGCTAAACCAACTGGCACAATCTGGTCTCCATGTAATAAGAGAAAAGGATAAGCTAAGTGTAAAAACATAAAGAAAAGATGTAAATCAAGATGTAATAACACAACTTAAAGATTTATTTATGAGTACATGGAAAAGGAAAACATATAAATCCCACTTTTTTTTTGTCTTTTATCCTTTGCTGCATCCCTGTGAAAGAAAAATCCCATGACATCATGTCTCTTTTTCTCCTTCCTCCATCACACTGAGCCAAGGCAGAGAAAGACTACATCCAGTTCTCGTTCTTGGAAAAAAAGGCAAATACTCTAAATAATTGATGATCAATATATATAATTCAAATCCTCGTGTAATAAATTATGCATTGTCTGGTGGGAGTTTGTGGATATTTGTCTTTGTTACTGATAGCCTGCTCTCATCTCCGACAACTGATTGACAGCCTCCGCTGTATACGAGTTCACGGAGGAAAATAAATAAAGTAGTAGTAATGGGTCATTTGAGTGTATAAATGTAAACAATCCATATTCAAAGTTACAGCGTTGCTTATGACTTATGACGGAAGTAATCAGTACTCTGAGAATTCATTACAAATAATTGGTATTGTATTTATTCACAGCAAAGTAGTACTAGTTGTTTAGAAATGTCAATAATGAGTGTGATTAGTGGGTGATTAATGGTTACATAAATTGCGGTCTGAAGAAGACCGACCTAGTGAATGAGGCTGTGATAAAGCTGCAAAGACACTCAACTCAGTCAAGCAACAAAGCACTGGGGAGAAGTGAATGAGCAGAACAGCTGAGGATAAGTGTGGACACACACACACTCACACAGTGTGCTAATAGTTAGGGTTAATATCGGGTCAAGATGAGTCAGGAGGTGTGGAAGAAAACCTTTCTTTTTTTTTTTTTTAAACTATATGATTACCTGAAGAGGCAGAGCATGTCGGGCAGCATGCTCTCGCTTTTTGTCAGATGGGACACATTTCTGCATATTGTTGATCTGCAAGCACTTGTTGTTATGAGAGCATGTATGTGTTCACAGCACAGCAGTGGCCCACCCACCTAATGTGTCACCTGATCCAGCCCACCCCTCTACCCCAAAGCCATTACACACTGTTACCCAATCCCTCAACGTCTCCCTTTCAGTTCTCTGAGGTCTCAGACCAGTACAGGCTCACAAACCATACATATACACACACTCACTCACACACAGACAACCTCAAATATGCGACGTACCCACAGCAAATTAGGATAAGAATTTGATGGAGGTAGTCATTCCAAAATTTCTGTTTTCATACATTTAATCATGGCTATTAGATACATTGCAGCTCAGATTCACACATGTGCAACACATTATAGTTCTCTTAGCAGCTACTAACCAGACATGCTAACAAAACGGCACTATGACAAGCAAAAAGCTTGCCACTTTATAGTTGGCATTATTTATATTTCTCTACATTTAAGCTGAAACTGTACAAACATCATGTTTATTACATCAATGTTCATCAAACCTGAATGAAACTGTGTTAAAACGTGGACAGCGGCTTTCTCCAACTGTAGGAGTTACAATCTTCTTCACATCTAAGAAAGCCGTCCTCCAAATTGGAACTTCATATTGCCCCTATGTGCAGCCATCTGCAACTCATCCTCTTTTCTTTTCTTTTTAAATTAATATCGCCATTTAGGAGAAAACTTGTAAAACAGACCATTTTATGCTTGAACTCCAGACAGCACAACTTCTGTGATTTACATCTTAGCTGATCAGTTCGAGCCTCGGGTCATTAGAGCTAACCACAAAGTTTAACTGTTCTTCTTCTGTCAAGTATCCCAACGACTCCCAATTGAGGATGATCAGGTATCAGAGTGTGACCACCAGTTCGCCTCTAAAAACTTTCTCCAGTTGCTTTTTCTCAACATCTCCCCCCCCCCCCCCTCCATGACATCTCCTGACTCTTCCCAGTTATATCACAGGAAATACAGCAAAGAGTAGCAAATAAAAAACATTTTTTATTGTTATGTGTTTCTCTATAGGAACTTGTAAGAATGTTGATTTTATGCTAATAGAGGTTGTCGAGCAACACTAGTCTACTAATCCACCTGTGGTCTGGTGTGTATTGCCAGCTGTGTTTACTCATTCACTTCATCTGATGACTGTAAAAAATGAAAGCGTGTTTGTAGAAATAAAATCTGAGGTTACTTGACTTTTTTTTATAGTGTCAACATCTAATCTGTGCTTCACACGTAGAAAGAAATAAGAAGGCAAAAGAATCTGGGTTTTTTTCTTGCGTAAAACACACCAACACACTTCATTAGCTGCATCTCATTTTATCTGATTTCAGAAAGAAAACATAGAAACACTGATTAGGCCAGGGCAAGTGTAATTATTATGTAATTAGTCATTTAATGTTGATGGAATTGAAACGTGGCAGAAAGCTTAATAAGAAAAGCTCCTTGTTTTCCCTTTACCCAGTCACGCTCATGCTCTTTGTAAACCTGCTAAAACCCAACTTCAGCTCAGACTGAATGTTATGCATGTTGGTGTGTAAAAAGGGACTTCTGCTTTTCTTTTCCCGGTTTGACATTTACTCTCATTACTTCAGTTTTTCCACTGCATTTCCTAGAGATCACTTGTCAGTCAGATTTTGTCTTTGCAGCTTAAAAATCTCTTCCCCTGAGGATGCATATTCTGCAGAAAAACTGCCATGTTTTCCAAACTGCTACATCTATCCTTCCTCCACTCTTTTACTATTCACTGTCATCTCCTGTGGCACTCTCCTTCATCTGCATGCCTAGAGAGTTCCCCAATGCACACATACCCACAACCAAACACAACCCTAAAAAGTCCTTAAACCCAAAGTATGAATGATTACACAAAGAACAGCATATAGAGGAAAGAAAAAGAAACTCAGGGTGACAAAGGAGATGTTACAATGAGACAGATTAGATGAGAAGAGCAGCTTGATAACCATCAGATCATTACACTAGGAGGAAAAAGTCCTTACTTAACAGAAAAAAAACAAAGATGCTACATTCTCCTTCATCTCCAAAACAGACACCTGCATACTCATATATAGAACCTGTAAGCAAAGTTATTTGATGTTTCTTTTATATACTGGAAGCTATCTGGTTTGTAAATCATGTTTGGCCAGGCTTTATGTAGATGAACAGTGTGTTAAATGCAGGAGATGTAGAACATATAGCCAATACACAATTCCAAAGCAATTAGCTATTCAACAAGAAATTAGCTTTCTGTTTGCTTTTGCTTCTGTTAGTGTGTATTCAAACCTCGTAAAAGGCTAAAGAGACAACAAAGACCAGATGTCTTGGCTTTATCTGTTATGAGGAAATGACCTGATTAAAGCAGTATTTCTAAAACAATCTTAAACTGTTTTCATTTTTAGATGCTGTTCCTTTTAATTAGTCTATTTTCCCTTAAATACTTACTTCATCATTATATGCACATAACATGTAACGCACAAAAACACACCCTTTCTGTTAAAGGCCTTAAATGTTGGCCCTCCCCCTAACCCTCCCCACATACACACACACGCACGCACATACACACACACACACACACACACACACACACCTTTCAAAGGTCAATCTCCGCCCCTTGTTAAATGTGAACACACTAATCTCAGCAATTCATGCATGATTAATGCAACCTACATGGGTCATGACCTTTTCCCCTGTAACTGCACTGACAAAAGCCTTTTGCATGTCTGTGTGTGTGTGTGTGTGTGAACATTATTTATTCTATGAAATTTTGAATTGAATGTATGTGTGACAAATGGGAGCAAATGGCAGACATGAGAAGTGAAGATGCTGTTCATTCTACAGGAATGCTATACAAACCAGAAACTACCACACACACACACACACACACACACACATACATGCAAACTCTGAAAGCATGAGCCACACCAGTCATTAGCATTTCAAAGTAACAAGGTGCACGGAAGCACAAAATTATGCATTTTGTGCACTTTGAAATGGAGATTTGCATAAAGACTGTAAAATACTGTTTACTTTTCTGGGAAAAAGAAGATTTGAAATGGTCTTTGTCATTTCCACTCACTCATTCACTCACTCACTCACTGAAGAAGACTTGGTTCTATTTCTGTTTTAATTTGTTGTGTTAGGAATCATTTATGGCCAAATTTCTTATTATAAGTGACATTTCAGTTCTAATTGCCTCTTACAGCTCTGGGAAAATAAAAAGAAAAAATATAATAAAATCTCCTTCATTTGTTAGCTTTTTAGTCCTATCCTGCAGTTTTTTTTGTCATTAGCAGCATCCTTCACTCATTTCCAGTAATTCTTCACTGGGAGTTGTGTTAAACCAACAATTAAAAAAAGCAGTCATATTATCTGAATGTCTGCAGACTTTTGCAGATCATATGTTGATGATCGTGTTTGATTTATTTATCCAATGGGTTTTTCGATATTTTCTTTGGAATTTAAGCCATAATTGATGTGTTTTTGGGAATGGCCTGAGACCTTGGTTGTTTTCGGAGAAATCAGTTGAGCAAAGCAAAACAAGCTAAAATAAATTAATGCACAAGTTGCAGCCATGTATATGCACAGAATTTCAAATGTTGCGTCTCTTATTATTCATCAGTTTTCATTAAATTTTTCTGTTAAAAAAACGAAGAAAGTACAGTTTATATACTAATAAATTACATCATTATAATTAAGAATATTATGCAATTTCATGTGAAAATGGTCAAACTAAGAGTTGTGTAGCAGACTTAGCTTTCATGGTGGGCAGCGGTGGTTGATCTGACATTTCCATGCATGAGCAAAGCTTCTATTTCCATACTATAGTGACAAGTGTGGAGAGAGGTGCATAATCCAGGAGCCATAAAGTAAAAGTCCTCTCCGGCAGCTGTTCCAACCAGTCACTAAAGCAGCTGAAGTTAATTAGCTCAGCTCCACTGCAAGGTAAATGACACTGTTAGTAAAACTACCTGTTCTAAATGCACAGGTACATCCAAAAACATGGCAGGACTTTTACTTTATGGCGTTTGGATTATACACCTCTGCAAGTGTGATATGAATGATATAAAGTCTTTAATACATGACTTATACTGCTTAGTCCAAGACTAAGGATATTAAAGACACGGAACAGAACTTTTGCCATTTTTCTCATCATGCTATTGTTGGTGAATCAAAAGCTTGTGAAGCTGTTAAGAGGAAAAGGTTTTTTTTAAAAATCTGAAAAAGGCCCCCATTGGTTAATCGGTATACTAGCATTATTAGCAGCTAAACTAAGAGTTGCAGGCACACAATGCTAAACAAGATTCCCACCCGGCTGACAATTGAGGATGGGCTGATTGATCCAAATTATCTGTTGGCCTCAACCATGAAGCTGGAAACGTGGCAATGTGCACTATCTTGTGATCTTTATCTCGTTGATATTGACTTAGTAGGGAAGAATATCAGGCAGACCTGAATTATCAAATGAATGGATGTTTTTCAGGAAACAGAGAGGAAATATGGTCTTTAAAATCCAATTAATGTAAAAGTATTTTTTGTGTGTTTAGACTTCTTATCTGTGTATGAGAAATTCACCAGCTGAAAAAGATCCGAGGCAGCCTTACAGGAGATGCGTTCTAAATCAACAAGATGTTAATTTGTGATTTGACATGACAGTAAATCAGTTTACCAGTGAATGTTATAGACACCAGTGTGCCTCAGCCAGCAAAAAGATTGCTTCCCTTCGCAAAGCTGTGCTTTCTTTAACATTTCTCATATCTGTTCCTGTGCAAAAAAGAGTACTGTGGAATAAACATTTCCATTAGCTGCATTAATTACCCAGTTCTCTCAGCATGTCCTCCTGACGAGCTGTAATGAAGTGGTAAATTAACAATTTCAGGCAAACTTTATAGGAAATGTATTAATTTATCAAATATACAAAGCATAAGAAGTGTGTCTTTACTTTGCAGACAATATCTTGCACAGGTTTCATCCCTCAGACTCTTACAGCACATTTACTGGGGAATTAAACGACAGATTCTCTTTGTCTCAGATTTTGTCTGCAAAGTTTTCTTTTAAAGAGTCCAGAATTCACTGGAGATCTGCATATATGTCCTTTTTCTGGGGAATTTGTCCTTTATTTAGTTAATTAACAAAGAAGGTCAGCAGAGAATTGATGGGCTTAACATCTGAGGAGTCACTTACACAGTTGCAGTTTATAGAAACATACCAAGTGAGACTGGCTTGGTTCTGGAGATGATGGGCTGATGTAACGACAAGCAGTATCTCTGAGAAAATACAGAAATGCTGGAAAGTGTTGTTTAAAAGATGCCGCTGATGGCACTAAGAATAACGAAAAACTGTCTGGTCTGTTATGGCTGCTAGTGGAGCAGACATAATGGTATCTGATGATGACTTCATCAGCGACAGGAGGAAAGCAGTTTTATAGAGAAATACTCCATATGCCCAGATTCTGTTCAAACTCACTGAATATTTTGTCATTTAGCAGGAAAAAACTTCCCAACGTTTGTTCAAAGCCACCAAAGACAGTAAAGACGTGAAGTAGACAAAGGACAATGCACACACTCTAGCTGAAGATGACTGCAGCAAAAGCCAATGATGCAAAGCCGACTGGTGATGTAATTTGTTACATCTTAACATGTACCTCAGGTTTAATTTAAACAGGACAGATATCTTTTCAGTCTCTCTGTACGTCCTCAGTGATAAAAGACTCAGGCCTGCACTAAAGTCTCAGAACCTGTCTTCTTTTGTGCTGCTAAAGTGGATTTACTCGCCCCTTTTAACCTCTGAGTTATTATAATACCAAAGCCGCCTCAAAGTCCGTCACCTCCACTAATCTGGTATGTTACAAGCTTTTATTCAGTTAGATCTGATCTATAATATATTATGGCAAATTAGAACAAAGGGCATCTTAGGGCACTTTAATATAGAGATAAGTCTTCTTGGTGGCAGATGGGAAAAAAAAAAAAGCCTCCAACAGAACCAGATAGCAGGTATCTGCTTTAAACCAGCTTGAAGAAACAAAATAATCTTTTGTTTGTTGGTTGTTGTTTGTCTGTGATGTTCTCACCAGCCAGAGGCCTACATTGGTAACTACAGGTGGGTTTCAGTTATTATTAATAAAAATAATAATAATAATCAACACTTATGTCTACTCACCAACTGGCTCCACTTAGTTTAACTGATTGGTTGAAGTTTTTTCTTGACTTTGATTACAAAAAGAGTCTTTTTTTTCTCCTTTTGTTTGTGCTTGTTGTTTTCCAACCACATTAAACTAAAGGCTTCCCGGATGTCTGTATGAAACAAACCAACCTCATTTTGGGAATGTGTTCTGGACATTATATTTTCCCTTCTACTTTCACCATTGCTCAACAGTGTTAACCATTACTTGGCAATATGCATCCAGATTTTACATCTTGATTTTGAAGCATCTTTGTTATTTGGGTAAGACTTTGTCAGCTATAAGCCACCGGCTTTGTCGATGGCTCCTTCTGGCCAGGAGGAACCAGTCTTTTTTTGGATGTATGTTTATGGTATATAAATGCATCAATGCAGAATTAGCAACCACGTACAGTATACACTCAATCACTTCATTTGGACCACCTAGCACTTGGTTTGACCCCTTTTCACTTTCAGAACTGTCTTAATTCATCATGGCATAGATATAGCAAGATGTTGGAAATATTTTTTAGAGATTTTGCTCAAATCTGATGGACTATGCCGATGGCACTTGAGAATATGCCCTCATTCAGACTTCTGCTGCTCACTTGATATTTTCTCTATTTCTCACCAGTCTCTGTCAATCTGAGAGTCATTTATGTGTGAAAGTCCCCGAACATCAGCAATATCTGAAGAAAAAATAAAAAATAAAACTGATTCATCAAATTGAATAGGTTTTATAAACCTATAAGTAACAAAAAAATATAACACATTTTCAGCACATGTACCCTCACTGACCAGCTCTTCAATTTCTGTTAGATGGGAAAGTGCAAATTATGTTTTATATGGAGTTTTCAAATGCATAACAACCCTAATCGGAAAACAGAGAAACAGATAAGGATAAATCAGAGGGTAAACATAATACCCTGGAGCGCCAGGATGAGGTAGAGGAGAAAAGGAGTAAGATAGGGGGAGGCAGGCAGAGGAAACACTGTTACAAGTGATAAAGAACATGCCAGGTGGAGATGTAAGGAGGTGGTTGATGTAAAGATATGGACATACAGCACAGAGGGGAGGTGTTTGAAAGAAGAACAGATAAGGGCTACAGTAGTCATCACAGATCACTGCAACCTGATTGGTGAATGCTGAAAGCTTCCCTCCAGTTATCTTTGTTGTGAAGCTGTATGTGTGTTTAAGCATTTAAAGGACTGACATCATGGTGGAGAAATCTCGTCTTTAATAAGTATTCAGTGCAGAGCTCGAGGGAAGAGTCTGAGTGTGTGTTACCTTTGACCTGAGTTCTTTGCATGTATGAACATGCTTTCCCAGAGCGTGTGTGTGTGTGTGTATGTAAAAGGGGTAAAAATTGAACACAGAGTGCAGAAATATACCAATCTGTTTCTTTCTCTCTGTTCACACCACATTGTGAGCCTCTGTTAATCTCTCATCTGCCGGCCAGTTCAGTGTTCCTCTTGACATGCAGACCTCTAGATAACACTCAAACATTAGACGGTAATGTTCAGGCCTCTGGTTCACATCATCCTCATCTGTTCTGTTCTGTTCATCTGTCATGTGTCAAGACTGTTTATTTGATATAAATATAAGTCTATTTTAACTTTATCTGAGGCGGATGTGTTCCCATCTGGTATGTCTCACTGTCCCTCTGGCTTAGCTGAGAATTTTGAGAGTATCAACAGACAGAGGCATTATTAATATGCATGTGTATCCTGAAGTAATCTCTGGAAATCCAAGCAATTAGTTGGTTGGTTGTTTAGATTTGAAACGTCATAATATTAATGTTAATGTAGAAATGTGTCCTAATTGAGATCATCATGAAAATGTCAGCATTTACCCATATTACTGCACACACTGACTTAATCCTGTTTAGCTGTAAATAAAACTTCCACTAATCAAACTTAGACTGAAATTAAAGGTAAATAGTCAGGCTTATCAAAAATATAAAATTCAACATCACTTTGTATTATAAAAGTGGAGAATTAATCAACCAAACACAATCGTACCAACACGTTGTGCCAAATTCTTTTATGCCAGTACCTCTTAGTGGTATAACTGGAGAAACAAACTGCTGCCCTAGTTTCCTTAAGAAACATCAACAATATCTCACTGATCTGTGCAGCTCTAAGATAAGATATACAAGTATGAAAATATGAAAGAATTTCTTTTATTATGAGATGGTCTCGCTTTGCATGCTTTTTTTTTTTTTTTTTTTTAAGTTTCTTGCTTAATTATGAAGGGTGTGCTCCTTGACATGAAGAGTTGAACAAGTTTAATTAGTCCTTTGTTGCTAAATTATTCATTATTTCTTCACATCCATCCATGTAATAACAAGCTGCTCTTTATGCTGGAGTTGCAGGGTCATATCACTGTGAAAAGCAGTGTAAATAAAAGATGAGTTGATTTCACATCTGAAGAAATCCCATGTTTTTTTTTAACATTTAAAGCAAAATTTACTTTTTTATTTTCCAAATTTTACTGTTTTAAAAAAAGAGCTTAGTAAAGAAAAAGGAAGAGGTCCTCTAGCAAACCATTGGTCTTGCTAATGAAAACCTGTTGTGAATATCAAAGCTTGTAAATAGGGGTTTTTTTGTAGCGAGCTTCTTCTTTGATTTAGATATTTGCTCGCTCTCATACAGATGCTTCTTGTCATCAAAGTAGGTTTTGGGCAGTTTCTACGCACAACATTTTAAGGTCTATCTACATTTTTCAAATTACGTTAAGGTGGATTTGCTTCAAAGATTATAGGAAACAAATTCAGCTTGCATCTTTTGAGATTGTTCACCTCAGATTTTGAAGCGTCCTCCAGGTTATTCATCTGCCATCGTTTTTCATCTTTAGTTTTTCCACTTGTAGTTTCATGTTTACCTCTAGAATTAGCTGTAATCTAAATTAATCCCTTCTTCCCTCTCACTTAACTATTGCCAGTGCTGCAGGGTTCACCACAACAGCCTGCCCTTGTGCTGAGCAGTTTTTTTGTTCATTCAACACAGTATTTGTTTCTTCAATCATCAGTTCACAGCCTTTATTTGGAAAATGCAACAGACTTGTTTAGAAATTTATCTGCTTATAAGTTATAATGCTATATTTTGTCATAGTTGAAGATCATGTGTGCACAGGTGGAGAACAGTGCACCACCACCGAATCTATCAAGTCTTCAGAGCCTGCTTTGGTCAAACAGTGACTGTTGTGTTTCCTTTTTTATTTGTCCTCCATATCTCATCATCTTTATAATGTGTCACTGTGCTCAAACATTTTTATTTTCTCTTGTCTCTTTTAAATTTTACTCATTCAAAAAGACCTGCTAAATCTGCTCTAAATGCAGAAAGAAAATCTTCAGTATCAGTCCACCCTCTGCTTATTTAGCTTCTCCCAACAGCAAACATTTTAATGAGGAGGGCCAAAATTTCTCCTTGCAATTTCTTACTTTAGACGACCAGAACCTTGAACATTTATAAGATGCATTCTGCATTTTGACTTGGTGCAGTTTTCTTGGCCTGGACTTCATCCATTCAGCTTCCTATATCTGTGCCTGTGATTGACACATTTAGTGCTCTTAACAACCGCAGACACGCCTCAGCAACCATCTGTCACTCACGGCCCCCTGTCGCCACAGTAACAGGGGGAATAGAGAGGGGAGGGAGCCAATACAACGGAGACATCCATAACAACCTGTCACCCCTAGCAACCTCACCTAACCCCGTCATATCTATCTCTCCCCCGCAGCTAATTTTTCTCCATTGCTCTTTCAGACGGGCTGAATGTAGGGCTGCAGTGATGTTATTGGCCTTTCAGAAATTCATCTGCGAGCACACGCTTTTTAACTTTCTTGCTCCCAACGCGTGAGTCAGCTCTCAAGTGTGAGGGCAGTTGAAGAAAAGAGCAGCTTCATTATGACAGAGCACAACAGGAGCCTCAGGTGCTAATGACAGAGGATGCTAACAAGGTTGTTAACCACATCTTCCTGCTGCACCTGTGACCCTGCAGGCTGAACTCTATTGTGTTGAAATGTCAGATGTCAGAGTAAGTTTACAAGCTGTAGACACACTGAAATGCCACAGATTTAGAGGTGGCTGGGCTTTGGAAATTCATGCTAAATTTAAAACAATTGTCTTTTATTGAGGTATCATGTGATCAGTGACAAAGGTGGACAAGTGGAAATTAGTTCAGTGCACAGAGAAACAATTAAAATGAGGTTTGGAACAACAATAAAATAAAACTGCTTTGATCAAAGCAGTAAAATCAAACAGCAGTGTCACATTATTTTGTGCACATATTTAAAATGTAATATTCTCCATAATTTGTCTACATCTCTGGTGGGCTTTACGTGAAAACAGCAACTCAGAAATTCATTTTGCTTCATAGAATCCAATAAAATATAGTTGATCATGATGCTGTTGTTAAATCAATAGTGAATAAAAAAGGTTGTACTTTACAGAAATCAGATCAGTCTGTCAGCAGCAGGATTCGCTACTTGATGTAAAAGGTTCATGTAACAATATGTTCATGCCAGCTTTGATGCATGCTGGATGTGATCCATTTCAGATAAATTAGAACTTGAAAGAGATACTTTCAAGTTCACCTTGCTTAAAGTAAGTGATGAAATTAAAATTCTTTCTTGTTTGCATCAGAAAGTTGGTGTGAGTGTTTTTTTTTTTTAGTTTTTACTAAAACTAATATCAGACCACCAATATCTCTGTCACGGTGCAGCAGCTGTTAAGATAACTGTTTTTAAAAACAGGGATGCCCAGTAACCCCCCGAAGCAGTCTCACAACACTACCAAAATTAACTCATTCATTTTGATCCTCAATCAATAATATGATAGGTTGTCTGTGTTTTTATATCTAGATCTTGTTGTTTGTACATTGAAACTCTGCTGAAAGGCAGATTATTGCACAAGTGAGGTTAGCATGTTGCCCAAAAAATGTTCTGTTGCTTTTAGGCCGAGAACTGGTTGGAAAATGAACTTATAGTTTGATTTTTAATCTTTTTGTTGAAATCAGTCAAAACATTTTTGTGCCTTTTGGGTTATTGCTCAATCAAATAAGTACTATAAAAACAAAACACTCTTTCAGTAGTGGCTCATTTACAGTTTTTTTTTACCATTACTAAGCTGCCAAAGAAAAAGTGCAAGGTTTCGTACATTAAACTTCCCCTAATGTGCTGCGAACAGAAGAGAACAACATTATGGGAAACCCCTTCCTTGATTACACTGATTTACCTTAAGTACATTAATTTATTGAACATTTTGCCCTCCAAAGTTTGGGTGACCTATTTAAGATTAATATTATGAATCACTACATTAAAATGAAGTTGTATATGTCCACTTAGTATGTTTTGTGTTTCAGTGTGAAGCACTTTGTGATTTTTTATCTAGTTTTTTTTTTTTTTTTAATTAGCATTTGCTTACTTACTTACTTACTTGTGTAAAGCTTAAGAAATGATTGGCATCAAAGGTAACTGAAGGTAGTTTTGGCATTTCATTGAAGCCACTGAGTGGTTTTGCACCTGTAAGCATCTGTTGAGTAGTTATATTCAATTCAATTTCTACTGTAATAGACTGATTTATTCATCAAATAATAAAGTAATTCCCTTCTCTCTGTTCTGAATTCCTCGCTGCCTTCCTTGATATCTCTAACTGCTACACTTCGGGTACTCAATCAGGTAAGACATCCATCCACTTTACAAATCCACTGGAAGCCGCACAGCTTGCATATATAAGAGGTTCTGCTGTGAGTGCATGTGTTCTCTTAGATGGCGTCTTTTTCTCTTACTGCTCAGATGGAAATGAGTCTTATGAATATGCATGCAGTCCCTGAGCTCTGTATTAAACCTTACTGTCTCTTCCTCTTCCCATCTTCAGCTTTGCTTCTCTTTTCTGCCACTGCTTCTTTCTCAGTCATTCACTCAATCAAAATACCTCCACATAGGACTCTGACTGAAAGTCAAAGATGACACTCACAAAGAATATTCAATGTGGAGATGAGCGTTTATATGACCTTGTACAAACGCCTGAGGATACACTGACGACGGCTGTGTTTCAAGGGTTTGTGCATGTGTGAGAACAGTTATCTAACTGTGTGAGGATTGAACAGTTGCAGTTGTCTGTGTTACTTCCTGGATCGTATACAACGGTTCATGATTTTAAACAAATAATTAACTTGAAAAGCACTCGGAGAGCGCAAACCTCCGCCAAGGCCTTTAAAAAGTTCCTGGATCCAAACGGTGATTCAGATCATTATAAAAAAGTTAAATCAGTTCTTCCTTTTCACATTTCCAACAACTGTCCAGAACTTTTTGAGTCATATTGAACACAAACAAGCAGATAAACATAACCTAATAATAAAAAAAAAGAGAGCATACCCTCTACCAAAACCAATGCTGTATTTTATCAATAAAAACATTCCTGATTGGCACTTAGATTTAAAGGATTTTGTTCCTTTACCTTTGCTCCAACACTTTACTAAGCTTGGTATTTTTTTATTTTTTTTTGGCAATATTGTGAACAAATGGACAAATACAGTAAATGGCAACAACCAGCCACATCCACATCAGCTTTTTCCTACATGGAGGAATAATATTACTTCAACTAAGCAGACACCAGAGGTTGTGGTTAATGTTGGATGCCTGCATGACAAAAACAAAGTTGAGAACCTGTGTCATCCATTACTGTATTACAGTATATGAGTTGGAGCGTTTTTTTCTCAGAGAACGGAGTGGGAAGAGAAGTGAAGGGAAGTTAAGATGCACCCATGAGTTACGTGAGAGAGAGCACAGAAAGAGGAGACATAGCGGAGAAGGAATGAAGGAGTGTTGGGGAGGTGAGGACAAGGTTGAGATGAATGAACTTCTAGTTGCTCCATGTGGCTAGACTTGTGTGTATCTCCTGTTTTTGTGTGTTTCTGTGTGTGTGTTTACATCCAAGTTCATGCACAGTAAGTGGTGTTTTGTTTCTCCTTCTTCCTGCTGAGAAACTACCGGTTTGTATGTGTGTCTCCACTTAACCTGAGGTGTGGTTTATGTCATGAATTATAAATGGAAAGTAAATCAATAGTGCGCCGAAGTAGTGAGACATATTTTTTTTATATAAATATCTGTCTACGTGTGTTTACTTGCTGATGTTTTCATGAACGTGGCTTCATGTTGGTGTGAGTTGTTTTGGAAAATGTTGTACTGCTTAAGAATAAATCCACCATATTGTTTACTTGTCAATTCCCCTGCACTATCTCTGGGTTTGTTTGTTGTTGTTTTTTAGCTGTTTGTGAGAATGTGGACCTTTTTAGTTTCTGTAAATGAACCTTTAAACATGCTGGTAATCCCTTTTCATCTGTGGATGAATGTGTGTTTGCGCTGTGCTTGAATGTCTCCTCCAATAAAACACCACCACAAGATCGGAAGCTGCACTCACAGATGAGTGGAAAAAGACCCTTTGCAGATTTGCTATGCTGCACACACGCACACACACACACGTACGCACACACACAGAATATCTCTTACATGCACTTACCCACATACACTGACTTGTAATGGGCCAGTGCCCCTCCAAGGAATGGTAAGCACGAGAAGACTAAGCAAAGTAATCACAGTTAAATAGTGTGTGTGTGTGTGTGTGTGTGTGTGTGTTTAGGTGGGTGTGTGTGTAGGGAGGTGAATAAATGTACAAGATGGGACGCAGAATGGCTTGGTGCTGAAAAAATGGATGAGGATACGAGCAGCGTGGAACATCCTGTTCTATCTACCATCCTTCAAAATCACTCGCACACCGGCTTGCTGTGGAAACGTTGGTGTTGCTGAGCAATAGAGGAGACAAATGACAGAATCCAGAATGTGCTCGACGACTCTAAAGAAGAGCATTTACTTCTTTTAATTTCACATTACTTTTGAAAGGCTTATGTAACCTGAAGTTTCTCCACATATGCAGTATGCAAATGTTTCTGACCAAAGTGGAACTTCAAATATGGAGTCTTAGTTCGCATGAAACAGTCATGCTATATTATAAAATGCTATAGCTTGTGTTTTTTTTTACCTTTATTTAATGCAATTCAGTTGTTAGTTCGACTCTTATGCAAGGTACTGAAATGATAAATAAAATTTAAAGACAGTTCTGAAGGACTACCCCTGAAGAATTATGGCCATAAGATGGACGAATGCAAGTGTGTAGAAGCACACAATTTTAATATCAAAGTCAGCATATATGTTTATGTTTTTCTGCACTCTTGCTATTGTTATCATATTGTTGTGCTATTTTTCTATTTCCACCACACACAATTCAGAATTGTACAGTGAGCATTGAATAACAGCTGCTAAACCTTCCATGTGTGTAACTTTGTAAAATCATTAGAAATGGATGGAAAGTACAGCAGGGTTTTAAAGTAACACTGCTGATTTTTGATAGATGTTGCACATTAGCACCCCCTAATTCAACATAGTCTCTCATCCTGTCCCCTTTTTTCCAGCAAATAAAAGCCAGTCCAATGGGGACTCTTATCTCTCGCACTGTCACATTTTCTCTTTTTTTTGTCTCACTTCCTCCAATAATGTTCTCTATGGTTCTCCTGGGCAGGAATGCTCAAGACCAGTCCTCATGAGCTACCATTCTGCAACTTTTAGATGTATCCCTTCTGCAACACACCTGACTCAAATGGCTGAATTCCCTCATTAACATGTCTTCCAGCTCTGCAGAGGCCTGGTAACAAGCCATTATTCTGATTAATGTGTGTTGGAAAAGGGATGTATTGAAAAGTTCCAGGGTACTAACTCTCCAGGACTGGACTTGGGCACCCCTACTTAAGAGTTTCTTTGCTGAATCAGCCATGATATGAAGATAAAATTATGAACAAAGAAAAACTTTACCAATCCAGGGAAAAAAAAATTGCAATTGAAAGTGTACAAATCAATAAATGGTATATTTCCAAAACAGCTAGTGTGTTGATATCTCATTGCTGGCATGTCGCACAGTGCCGTATAGCAACATTTGTCCTGTCAGAACAATCAGTTTTACAGAAGGCCATGGTTCCTAAAGGCAATGGCAAGTTTACAGATCATTTCTAGTACAATTTGTAAGACAAGTGGAGGGAAAACAAAAAAGTACAACTAATAGAATATTCACTACTAAAATGGGTAGGAAGTTATACAAGTACATAACACAAACCCAGTTACATTTCCAGTGGAGTCGTTTGTTAGGAGTTATTTTTGCCTTGCTCTTTGGGTTAGGCTTAGTCTGTAGCTTAGGTCTCTTCTGTCTCTTAGCAACATCCACCAATACAGTATGACATCTTTGACCTCCTTGTCAAATCTACAGATGACGTTGGTTCAACTTCTTTGATTTGTCACCTGAAAGATGATGTCATCTGATCAGGATGTTACTCTTGTGACTCTAAAAAGCGCACAAAGTGTGTCATCATATTTTTCCTGATGGTGCACTACCATCTAATATGTATACTCATGATGTTGTATTTATCCTTCTCTGCATATAACAGTTTCTAACAATCTTTTCTAAAAGGATGTCACGGTCATGTGTGTGAAAAGCAGCACCGAAATCCAACAATGTGTCATCTGTTTTCATCATTGATGAGTCAGAACTGGTGAGCTTGTGCCAAGAATGGATGTTGATACTATTGTTAATGTGTTAGCCGGTGGAAGATTTATCCAGTTTCCTGTGTAACGGTGTTCACCTACTGTTCCTTAGTGTTCCTTAGTCCCTGATAAAGGCCTTTTGAAACTGTTGGTCACACAGTAAAAACAAGTCAGCAGCTTCAGTGCTCTTAGTCAGAGCCTCTGATCGTGTCAACAACATATGCCTTTAGTCATTTCACAATAAATAATAAGAAAAGCGTTAAGTTGCATGTGGATAACGGCATCTTTTCTATTTCCTCTCATATTTTAAGAAATGCACCATTGCAAGGAGGCAAGGGGGAAAAAAAAGAATGCAGGCTACAGCACGACATGGCAACACCTGCGTCCAACTGGACTTGCAGTCGTCCTGACCAGCACTTGTCTACGATGTCCTCTTTGTTTGATTTCTTGCTTGTGTTGCTCTCACTCTCAGATGTTGTTGCTTTGGATAAAAGCATCTGCAAAATGAGAATAGAATAGAATAAACTTTATTTCATTATAACAAATATTTGTACTGGCTACTTGTAGATGAAGTGAAACATGATTTGGTGTTGACTTCAAAGTAAAATCCACCTGGTTCACTGCAGCAGCCTCATCTGTCATCAGATATGTTGTGCTTTTCCTCTGAGGAACAACCCCAACGACGAGGCAGTTTCCAGTTATAGAAGTCTGATGCTAGTTCAGTGCACGACACTCAAATAACTGCTGACAACCTCCAGAGGCAACAACAGCAGTTTGGAGTGCACTGTTTCATGCTCTTGTTGCCAGCTTTGATATCAAATCTACCTCATCATGGTTTATCAGAACGGCTTTGCTGCTGTCTCTGTTTTATTTACTACAGAATCAAACCTAAATATGATCATAAGAAATTGACTGAAATTTTAAACAAAAAAAAAGAAGAATTAAATTAGAAGGTAATTTACTGCATTACATAAAAATAAAATGCAAAAGCTGTGACTTCAGACATTTTTTTCATTGATGTGGGGGAGGGGGGGTTCACAAAAAGGAAGTTTCTTACTAGTCACCCATTTGCTATGGTCTAACAAAAAATTCAATTTCTTCCAATATTGTCTCAAATTCAACATCAGGTACATCTATTCCACACTTGATGACTTTTTATATTTACAAGTTACACTTTGCTGCTTTGGTCCTCGCAAATGAGAAAATGGATTTCCACTGCCAGACATGTTTACATGCATTTCAGTGCATTTCATTTCATGCTGTTTTGTCATGGATTGTTGTTTCAATACAATTCGTGGCTGATTGTTTGATCAATTAGTTTAAGCCGGCGATCATTACAAACTTTTATTCATGGTTTGCAGCAGTTTGCTGTTTTAGGAGAGGTAAAAAAAAAAAACTGTACTCTGTGTGAGTCAGGGAACTTCTAATCCAGGAAAACCTTTGCTTTCTTCCTTCACCGTGGTCACACAGCAAGGCACAATGTGAGCCTGACAAAGCTGATCTGTCACAATCTTTGAAGGTAACTGCTGTGTTTTGTTGCACCGCTGCCGCTTGCTTTTTATCTTTAGATCCATTTTTTCTTCTTTTGTTTTGTTGTCAAGCATCCAGCTTTTTAAGCCTGTAGTGTCACTGCTCCTTTAAAGCCACATTTTATAAAGTATGGGGCTTGACTTAATGTCTCAGAGTAATAAAAGTTCAGCAGAATCCATGCATCAGAGCTGTTTTCTTTACAATCTGGGTGTTAAGGGAAGCAGCATAAAGCTTGTGGCTCTCATGGGCGACATTATTTACTCTTCCCAAAGTGTAGTGCATCACCAGCAACAGTATTTCAAGGAGGTTTAATGCACTACATGTCCGTGTGTTGTATAAAATGTTCTTTAGTGTCATAGATGCTTTAATCTACTCATGTATTCTAATACAGACAGAAAAAACATTTATAGTTTTTGTTATTTGCACAGCCAAATGTGAACTGATATTTAAAAAAGAAATCTAATTGGACTATTTGGTAAACAAACTGTATTATCTGTATGATAGGAGTCCCATGGGATGTTTAGTGGCTGCAGAGAGATTGTAGCTGTCGTCCATAACAATATTAACTCTTTCTAAACGTTACTGCAAACCTGGCAGTTGTGTCTGCTAATGCTGAATTTACTTCCTAACATTTTTTTTTTCTAACGCCATGATTGCTTTTATCTGTTGTGGTTGATTTATTCAGGCAAGGAAGCCTCCTCATGAGAGCCTGATTATTAAGATTTCTCTTCCTTTTTTCTTTTAATTACACAGCTGACATTTAAACAAAGATGAGCCACGAAATCCTTATGTCAACAGGAAAATATGCATCAGAACATCAGAATTTCTGCTCACTTATTATGTTACCATAAAATGTTATTTATATTGGATTTATGCAGAGTCATTACACAGGCAAATACAGACTACAGAAAGTAGCAAAAGCAAACATTTAAAACATGTTACATTTTTTTTACTTTTATTGTGGTTGTGTTCGAGGTTGAAAGAAAAGAAATGACCTTAGTCTGAGTTATTTCCTGATTATACTTTTATTGACATTTTTAACCCCTTGTATTTGGGTTTATTGATTTGCTCTTATTTCCCTTTTTTTTTTTTTTTTTTTTGCATTTTATTAACTTTGTTTCAGTAATAATAAATAACCACAATGAAACTCACAGTACGTTTACTCACACATCTTTTTTAATGGCCAGAACAGTATCTAAAGGAGCTCTTAAGTTTCCTCTTTTTGCTGATCTGTTGTTATAGATTAATAGATTAAGTCAATGAACTGACAAGGATACGAGTAGTGAATGTTGTATCATTATGTTCAAGCACGTAGCTCCGCTTTGTACAGACACCTATACATGGCTGAGGTTGGCTGTTAATCAATGATTTCATATTTCTGTGTGTCACATCCATTCTCATTTGCAAGTCACAGTATACATACTGATGTTTCAAAGTAAACTTCTGTCATTTTTTCCATCTCAAATGAAAAGCTCACAAATCAAAGACAAAAGGAATCAACATTATTGCAGCCTCAACATGCAGACAGTGTATTGTGTTTATGTTTTATGCTGCAGGCTGATATCAGAGACAGACAAGGCAGTTTAGTCTGAATTAACATGTTGACTATTTAATCGGACAGTCTGTGATTTAAGTCCGAATTTAGCTGCTGCCATTTGGGACTATTTACCTCCTCCGTTGTTAACTGAATCTCAACAATGTTCAAATATGTTTCATTTCTTGTGAGAAAGGCTTTTACGTTTACAGCAGAAAACCAAAAGTACATAATTACAGGGTTAAGTCTGGAAAAGGAGGAAAGAGAACACATTGATTCATAAACAATGCATGTTTTTCCTGTTGTGTGGATGTCTGACTGGGTCCCACTGGGACCTTATTGAATGAGGCAGTTTGTCTCGTGTTGGGCAAGTCACCTCCCTGAACCTTATGGCTACTGAAGACACACTGAGAGACTTGACAGATGGGACTCTCAGCAGCGGTTGATGGAGGGACTTGTGCATTTATATTATTTCCCCAAGGGCATCACACACACACACGCACACACACACACACACACACACACACACACACACAGACGTTCAGAATCCTCCCTTACCCCTGTGGTGTAGTAATTACTGTTTGTTGATTTTTATAATGGGCAGAAGGGAGTGTCAGTGTGTCTGTGTGTGCGCTTTGACTAATGATATTGTGCTGCTTTCTGGTCACACACACTGGGAAAAAAAAAAAGCTAACACTTGAGGTGTGAGACATGAGATCCAGCAATCCTGGCTTTTTTTTTTTTTGTGATCACACTCTTTTACTTTTTTCACACATCAAATCAATGACATGCTCTGGGAAAAGTCATCTTCACTCCACCAGTGGTGGCACTCCCAGAGAACACTGAAGAGATGGATGAAAAAAACAAAAACATCAACAAAAAAAATAAAAAATAACACACACACCAAAGCAACTCCAAGCGAACTGGCAAAGGATGAACAGTTAGAAACAGAAGTAATGAAATTCTTGGTTTATCTCATACCCACAGTCCTTGTTTGCTGCTACTCTTGCAGGTAAAGCAGTTTTCCTGGACTGTCGTATTGTTAGAATTTAAGTAAATGCCACAAACCGAGATTGTGTTTTTATGGTGAACACAATTTTCTGAAGTGGATTGCTGAGATTTTTTTTTATCCCCTGACCTTCTACAAACATATTCATGAGTATACCATCTAAAATAACCACCAACAAAATTTATTATGGAATTGTTTGTTTTGTATTTGTGCGTATTTATTAGGGGTGGGAAAATCGAATCGAAAAATCGGAAATCAGGATTTTTTTCTTCACCATTTTAAAATAAATTTTTTTCTTAAAAAATTGACTACTGTGTTGTTTTTTTCCTCATTGAAAAGAAAAAAAAAGATGGGCAAAAAAATGTTTTATACATTTGTTTTTGTTTTTAATCTAGAAAATCAGCAATATCGGATAATTGTGAGAATCGCAATTTAAATCGAATCGGCATCCAAAAAATCAGAATCAAATCGAATCGGGACAAAAGCATATTGTCACAGCCCTATTATTTATGCATATAAAACTGTAATTATTATGCTTTTTTTTTTTACAAAGAGACACATCAACATTTGAACAAATATCTGTGTACTATGTGCACATTCAGGGAACTGTATGTCTGTGCTGAGATATTATTACTTGTGAGTGAAGTATGTACCAGTGTTTTAGTTCCCATTTGGACTGTAAAGGGAGAGTTACAGAAACATTACCTATTACTGGCAAATGATACAGAGCGGCTGATGTATCAAATGGATTTTGCAGCACAGCAGAGGCATGAAAAACCCACCGTAATGGTTTAAGTCACACAAGCAGCACTGCAGGATGCAGACGGACAGAGAAGGTCGAGAGTGTTAAAATTATCATTTTACCCATGTATTAAGTTTAATAGTGTATTATTTTAGTAATTATTTCATGAACCATTACTGTACTAAAGTAAGAATAATATTTGACTTTTGTGCCAGGAGGAACATTGAGATCTGTCTGACGAATAAGTCAGTCCTGAGTCTCGTTGTGTGCATTATGGTGATATTAGTAATGGTGATCTATCAGCAAGTTAAATGAATAATCTGCTGTACCATTAAATAGTTAAAAGGCATTCCCAATATAATGTGGTTCTAAACTAGATTCCAACATTAGATGCTTATTGCTAAATGAGAAGCAGACACACAGCTGCAGGATAAGGTCAATGCCTGTCAGTTTTCCAGCCTTGTTAGCAAGTGTGTTAATGTTTCCACCTGGTGGCCTTCATCACAGCGTGAAATAACATGCAGATCATGTCAGTTTTACACCAGATTTGACAGATCAGACTCCAAGTTTGGGCTGTGTGGTTTGTTTGTTATCCCTAAATATGTATGGTTTCTCTGGGGGCCCCAGCTTCCTCTAACAGTCCAAAAGCAAGCATGTGTTTTTTGTTGTTTTTCAGCAGGCCACAGAGTCCTCATAACCCTGATATTCCGAAACCTTTTAATTGGGAAACTTTGGAAATAAAATCATCATTCAGTCCAGCATTTTTCTTTGTGTTCATATATATGAGGTGCATTTTTCTCTGTAAGATTGTCATGTTCACGTCACATTGCAAAGTTAATGCTCTAATTCTTGCCTGCTGCCTGCAATCGGCTTGTTGTCAGGCAGAGTTTTGTTAGGATGTATAATCATTAACAGTGTTTGTGTTCTTTGAAGACTAGATGAAGTTGGCACATGGCACAAATGGAAAAAGTTTCAGGCTCACTCAAATAAAAACAAGCCCTTTTAGGATGAATATGAATATGCCTTTGGGATGATGATGTGAATTGGAACAAAATTAGAAACTTCAGTTCAGACAGTTCACAGGAGGTCTCCAAAATGGTCATTTTAGTACAGATTGGCACCATCTGCTCTCCATGTCCCCCAGTTGAAATGATCCTGACTGTGCAGTAGATTAAGCCCAGACTCTCTCAGACCATCTCATCCAGCTTGTCTGGGATGAACCCAAAGTCTTCTGAGGCCAGTAAAGCAACATAGTCTAGTTTCATCCTGAGAGGGACGAGGCTATAACACTTCACCAGGGAGCATCCTAATCAGATGTTTGAGCCGCCTCCAGGAAATCCAGGGCAGCTTTAAAACAAAACTAAATTCAGCCGCTTGTGTTTGCAGTCTTGTTCTTTTGGTAACTACTCAGCTCATTGGTTGGGATGTCAAATTTATGCATATTCTTAGAACAATTAAATATTCATACTATATATACTATATATATATTTATATTCATATTATACATTTATACTGTATAATATCCAACAATTATCTCTATTTTACTATTATCACAATTGTGTGTATAATACCATAAACACTCCTTAAATTCTCTTAATTTTACTTCTTTATTTTATTCATGACAAGACAACAATATAATATACCAACTAAGTAAAGTAACCAAAAAGTTCCTTTCCAGCTACTTCCCCTCGGCTCTGTAAACAATAAACTAGAAGAATTCAGAGAGCCCAAACCTCTGGCAAGTTATTGTTATTTCTTTTATGCCAGTAATTGTGGGCATTATTTTTGAGTTAAAAGCTCTTGTGGCAAAATTATCCCTATCTCCAAGAATCTTTTAAATATTACTTAATCCAGGTGATCATCTGGATCCCCCCAAAAAATCTCGTCGCTTGTTTCTGATCCCATATCTTGATCAGTTTAAGACTTCTGATGCAATTGTGAAGGACTTTGATCAACTGTTTTAAAATCTGCTATATAATTAAATTTGATAATTGACTTTTCTGAGATTTCATGAAAATGTTGTCAAAATTCATCCATAACTTTTCTCTCAAATTGCTAATAAACAAATCAGCTGTGCCAAATACATGAATGTACCACAGGAATACACAATAAACACTACATTTTAACTGCTGATATATCTCAGAGAAAATGGGTGGAAAAAGGCTACCAGATGGGGGATGAGCCTATGTTGCCCAATGGCATCTAAGTGAGTTGCAGGGTACACCTGGACAGATTGCCAGTCCATTACTGGGCTATGGTAAAACATATTTAACAATTTCCTCCTTTTACTGCAGCTTTTTATGACACCCTGTACAGGCTGCAATCCATTGTCCACCACGACATTTTTTTCTATAAAGCATCAAAAAATCTGACATCGATGATTTAATCCATTTGTATGGAAGAAATAACTCCTGTTCTGCCATATTTTTCACTCTGACAAGCTTCTTCTACAACTTGCACATGGAATGGAAACAACAACACAAGCGGTAACTTGTGGATGTTGTGCAACTTTGTTTTCTTTCCATCTGCCTTTATTGTTTGGTCCTGGTCCTTTATGGAAAATGATGATATTCAAGGATCTTTAGGATTAAATAATAATCACATTTAATACCATGGTTAATTGTGATATTACATAGTCTTGACATACTTGCTAGTGTAAATAACAGGGTAAAACAACTATTAAAATGAAAGCTTTGTCTTTTTTTGCCTAAACAGATGCAGAAACCTCATCACTGCAGACTCTACTCTGATCCACCTGCCAATCCACTGCATTATTCTTTCCACACTCATGAAAAGGACTCCAATATACTTAAACTGCTCTGGTTGGGGCAGGATCTTATTCCCTACAAAAAAAAAAAGATTTTGACATTTCACTTGTCTGCTAATAAGTTAGAATATACATATATATATATATATATATATATATATATATATATATATATATATATATATATATATATATATATATATATATATATATATATAATCAGGGTTAGAGATAAGAAAGGTCAGTACAAAACAAAAAGTATGCTATGATTTAACATTTCAAACATTTAGAGCCTCTAGTCTGAGACTAATTCACTTTTGTTTTGCTCACTGTGATGTAGACATATGATACCCTCAAGCTTCACAGCAGCAACACCGATACAGGCTTACCGTGCACTAAGAATTAGCTGCATGACAAGTCAACAGTGTGTACACAGAGGTGATAATGAATTACCAATTGGTTTACCAAGATAGTAATGTATCCTCAAGATGTACTATTAAACGACTGTAAAATAACTACAGATTTACAGCATTACCTTACTGTACAATTACTTTTAAATATGCATCCTTTGCATATAAATGAAGATTTAATGGCATCAGCGACCCAATAGCAGCAAGGAGCTGTTATTTATGAGCGCCTGTCCAGCACACATACAAGCATAAACTTTCAGTCTAAGTAATAGAAAGAAAAGGTGGCAAACTGCTAACAAAGTGGCATCTGTTCTGTTTGTCTGCTTTGGTGTGCAGTTGTTGTCACGCTCTGAAGTCTGATCTTCGGGATGTTTGCAGATTTATTCAGCATGTTTTGTCATACTGAGATGTTCTGTGTTTGTTCCAAAATGTTTTCAGTTCAGCTGCTCAGGTTGGGTTTTTCATGTCAGATCATTGAAACACCCTGTTCGCAGCACGTTGTTGTACTCATGACAATCCCCATGTTATCCCAGATGGATACAAGTAAAACGGTGCGCTGTTCATGAAGATTCACCATGTTGATGAGCAGCAGTTGGCGTACTGAGCAAAGTCAGGTCACGGTTATTCTCTGCAATACTGGCTTTGTGCAGTAAGGTGCCAAAAACTCATAGTTTCAGCATTACACTACTGAATTAAATTTTTTTTTTTTATATAATTGTTTAAAGGGAAGTATTTTTCATGATATTTGTAATGCTTTATAGTATTTTTTTTCTTTTTTTGGCAAATTGTAAAAGTTAAACAAAAACTTGTGGGCCTTTGTAATTATACTATGACATGCTAATAGATACAGTAACGTGTGTAACTAAATGTAGGCCTGTCATATATGACAAATGGTAATGTGAGTTTAAAAGATGCATACATTCCTGCTGGCTGGAAAGATTGGTCTCGCTTGACAATAGCGCTTCACAGCAAAGTAAATATATAAAATGTGGCAAATTGGCCTATTTAACTGGTTATGTGTTTAAAATGCAAAGTTAAATTAATATTATTTATTTGAATAAATTTAAACCTGTTTATTTATTTGAATAAATAAACAGATTCAGTACATTTAACAGGCTTTGAAAATTGCAGAAGTCCACCACTGCTGGTGAACATTTTTTTTTTCCAATGTTTGCTAGTAACTGCTTACAAATTGACCTGTTTCTTATTCTATGTACCAGCTTCTTCTACTGCTTACAGGCCAAAGCACACGAAGAGTGCTGTACATGTTTGGGTCCAGCCAAAATCCAAAGAAAAGCTTTGGAAAATCCCTATTCCTTAAAGAAACCTGTCAAAATGCCCATTAAATCGTTATGTGTGTCCACAGAGGAGTTTTTCTGGAGAAATGTGAATGCACATGTGTACGGCTGAACACACTGCTAGCTGCCATATTTAGTGGGGGAGACAAAAATCCAGATTTCTATCCAAATAAATCATCATATAAGGCAAATTTAAATAAATAAATTGATAAAATAGATATATCACTAAGACTTGTATGGTTGAAGTTCTTTGAAACTCACGGATAGTTGGAAAATATTTTATTAAACAATAAGCACAGTTTAATGACACATTGAGCACCAATTACTCAGTTAAATACAGTCCTTGTGTCATTGTTCCTGTGGGCAGTAATGACATCCTGTACCATGTTTTATTCCAGTCAACCTGGAGAAACATCTGTCTAAGCACAATACACCATTTAGTCACAGTTGTGTCAGGTGTGTAAAAGGGTATCCAATACTGTCCGTTATGTTTAGCAGCCGTACGCTTTGCATAATCTTCTTCAGGGGCTCCAGAGTTGTCCCCAGCACAGAGCCAACCCTCTTTATCAGTTTGTTCAGTTTAAGTCTCTGGCTTTGAAGCTGCTACCACAACAGGTGGCTGCAAAGCAGATGACACTCTCCATCAGACTTATGAAAGGTATGTAATATTGTGTGCTGCAAACACTGATGGACCTTTAGCTTTCTCAAGAATACTTCTCTGTCCCTTTTTGTAAACCCTTTTACTGGTAGATTTCCAGTCTGGTTGTTTTTGTCCTCTACTTTCACCTTTTCTCCCTGAAAAAAAATAGCTGTGATGAAGACTGGTTTCAGTCTGGATTATATCTTTATTTCAAAGTTTAGGTTTTTTTCCACTGTCACTGACAGATTGAGGAAGCTATCAATGAGAATAACTGGAATAATTCAATAACACAGAAATGCTGCACTGCTTAGACTCAGGTGGGATCTTTCCTTTTGTAAAATATAGAACTCTTCCATGCAGCATAACCCTCCTGCCTCGGGCTCTGTATAAAGAAACACAGCAGCCTGTATATAGTTTTAGATGATTCTCACTGCGGAGAGAGCACAGCGATCTTCTTCTTCCCAGAATCAAGCAGCAAACAGAGCAGTCCCCTGATGAGGCCCTCCAGGAGCCTCTTCCTCTCCAGTAGTAGCCCAAGGGAGACGAACTAAAGAAAAAATGGAGGGGAATAAAAGGAGTGAGTGAGGGTGGAATAGCAAGGTGAAAAATAGCAGGAGAATGAGAAAAGATAAGAGGCTTAGAGTGAAAGGAGAGTAAGGTGAAAGCAAGAAGGCGAGAAGATGCAGGAAAGACTTGAGGTGTGCAGAAAGAAAAGGAAGCTGAGGAAGGTATGGATAACACGGTTGTTCTTTTCCTGTCATCCTCATCTTCTCCATCATCACTACCACATTCAGACACTTTAGACATGAACTCTTTCTTTCACTTTCAGCTTCCCTAAAGAAATCAGTTTTGCTGTCAACAAAGTCATGGCCGCGGCTTTTCACCTTTACCTGTCCAGATTGATCCCGGCTCAGAGTCAACCGTGGATGCTTGCTGTAAGTCAAGATGTTGAGGGGGACGAGAAGTTGTTCCTGTGAGAGCTGGCCTCATTTTTGGTGGTCATCTTCTGCTCTGTAGGTCAAGATTAGGTTAGCCTAAGTCGAAACCTGTTGCTAGGCAACCGCATCAAAGTGCACTGTGAAATCATCTGTGCCCTGAATACTTCAAAGTTGGCAGTTGTTTTGTTGGTAACCTGAGGTTTTAGAGTGCTGCATGTGTCTCTCACTAGCGTTTTGAAGGGCTAAGTGCTGACAAAGTGAAACATTTCAGACGATTCTCTCAGATGACCATCTCATGTTAAAAAACAAACAAACCCTCAAATAACAGATTTTTCTGCATTTCACTTGTTTATTTTCTACCTTTAATGTTTGTGGGTTTTGTGTCCACTCTACGACATGAGCAACACACAGCTCCTGCACCTGAATGCACCTTGCGCTGTCCTACTCACAACACTTCCAGCAATTTGTTGCAGCAGCTAAGAAAAATCTCTGTCCTCTTTCAGCATGACATGAATGCCCTCCTGAGCAGCGAGATGTCTCTCTTGAAATGATTCTTTATAATTTTGCTTGGAAAAAAAACTGAATAGGTGTATGGAGCCGTTATCTTTATCCAGTGACCTTTACTGCCTTGCATGAGCGCCTGACCCCAACCTGAAAACAAAGGAGTGGAAGCTGCAATGATGGATGAGTTAACGGTATTTGTGTTAGTATTTGGCTGTGCGGTCTGACATGGCAGACATGTTCTGTAATGTGTAAGAGTCTCAGCTTAGCAATGTGGTCATAATGCATAAACGAGATTAATCCAGTTTTTTGTTATGTCTGTGTGTCGATTTCCCCTCGTTGCGTCAGTACTGATCTTATTTAGGCAGCACAACCTCAGGCAGTTCTCTTCAATGTAGCGTCTGGGGAGAATCAGTCTATATGTGAGCATATTAAAAGGAATGTGTATAAGTGTGTAAGAGAAGTTGCTTTTCTATTTTGTTTTAAAGCCTGGTTCTTTTTTCTTTTTTTAATGAACTCCTTTTCAGCACTGGTTACCGTCAAGAACATGCTCAATATACTGTATGTATGAAGTGTATGCTGAATGCAGCGATGTCATTGTGTGTGTGGTTGAGAATGTTGATATGTGTGTATTTTGATGGGTGTATATATTAAACTGGTTTTTTTTTCATCTGCAGGATGAAAACTATATTAGCCTCTTGAATTTATGAAATTTCTTTCCAAAATTAAATACTGTCCAACTTGATCGACTGAATTTATCTTCATTCAAACCCATTACAGCCTGACTCTAAACTAAGCATACTTGCAATTGTTATGCTAGTCAGTGTTGGCCTTTTGTTGTGCTGTAAACAGTGACAGCAGATTTACCTCTCAAATTCAAAGCATTTTTCAAACAATGAGTCCCTGATTTCATACAACTGCAAACAGAAGCTGACTTATAATCTGAAAGCTGCCTGTCTTAGAAAAATCATCATTTTCACTCGTTTTTGTTCCCAGAGTGTCTTCTGCTTGTGCTCAAAGACGCAGAAGAGTCAACAAATGTAGAGCTTGTGATCATCCCTGATGAAATTCTGATGCCTTTTATCTGCATGATGAGATTCAGACCTTTGAGAAGACCACTACAGATTCAGGCATGCATGTGACCTTGTGTGACTAAGTTTCATGTGCAGCACCTCGTTTCACATTTGCATTCCTGATTTTAGAATTATGACATGGCTGCGTCATCGTAAGTGTTTAATACAGTCAGTACTGAAATTCTGAAAATAATGGGACAGAAATGCGCAGATGCTTAAATTTAACTTGATTTTTTTTAGCCTCCAGTGTGGCACAGAGTCTTCAAGCCTTTTTCTACACAATCTTTAACTTGGCTAAATGTAAAATATTGTAGTATATTAAAAATACCAAAACATAACATTCATTAATTCATTCATTATCCTAACTGCTTAGTCCGCTTAGGGAAGCTGGAGCCTATCCCAGCAGTCTTTGGGCAAAAGGCAGGGTACATCCTGGACAGCTCGCCAGTCCATCGCAGGGCCAAAACATAACATTTCATCTTAAACAATTATATGAATAAGATAAAACAAAGTAATAAAAAAGGTCTGAATTTAGGTGTAATATAGGTGTTAGATTAAAAAAAAAAAAAAAAGCATAGTGCAAAAACAATATACATTGGTTAAAACAGCTAAAAACCTACAATATATATTGAGCCTCCTGCCCTCTGGGTTTTAGCTTTAGCTCACCTGTAAGAGTGATGATCTGACAGCTGTCAACTATGTTTCTCCAAACAACCACATTTCAAGAAAAATGAATGTCCCTTTAAAGAGAGGTTTTTCAAGAGGACAGTTTTCATAGTGGGGAAATATGCCAAAGATATAACCGAAGAAGCACCAAGTCCATCATAAATAAATCTTATTTTTTCCTCTTTCTTACACTTACTCTTTCCTCTTCTACTTCTTATTTAATTTTCTTCTCCCACTTCGTCTTGTCCTTTTACTTCTCATTTGACTTTACTTTTACTTGTATTTTTATTTCTAATATTATTTCTATCCCTACCTTCACTACTTGTACTTCTACTGCTACGCTTTCTACTAACTTCCAACATTTCTGTAAATGCTTTTATGCTTATACTAAAGAGAAAATGGTTTCTTATCTTAAGTTTTGTTTTAGTTTATTCCAAATATTCCTTCCATGCATGATGTAGCAACATAAACCTTATTGTTTTCGGTTTGTTGCTTAGCAGCTTTTATCTCAGCTCAGCTAGCTCAGTTTTTCCTCTTTATGTTGGCATTCACATGCCCATTTTATATGAGGTATCATGTGATATGTGTGTCCAAACATGTCCATATGGACTGAAAATATATTGAAAATGCTGAATAACTAATCCAGATGGAAAATGTTTTCCTTTAAAAGAAAACATCAGCTAAAATTGAGCATCTGGTTTTCAGGGAGTGGCTTGGTGAATGTAGAACTTCAACATGAATTAAGTGCAACATTTGGTCATTTTACACACGGGGCATCATATATCTGTTGGAATTGGGCAAATGAAGCAGTGCATGTCTGTCCTGGACATTTGATAAGTGAGACACCACAGACCTGATTTGGATGAAACTCCAGGGAGTCATGCTTCATACTGCTCTGGCATTTTCAAAATTACTATGTAAGGCCCAAGGTAAGAGCAGCAATTACCTGGCAAACATTTTAATAACCAGTCATATCTCATATACCTCTGAGGGGAATAAAATGAACCTTGGAGCATATATCCAACTGTCCATGCTCTAAAAATTAGTCTCCAGGGCCAACAGTTTGCAACATATTGCATTTGCTACTGTTTTGAGTTGCTTTAAAACCCGTCTTCTCCCAGGCTTTTTGTCTGTTAATTTACTAATAACAGAAGTCACTACCCCATTTACCCCTTGTAATGTATAACAAATGAAAGTCAAAGCTTAAGCTTGTTACATACTCCATGAGAAGCGAGAACTTTGTTCTTGCTCTCAAGGCCCAGAGAAGAAAATGGCTTCATTTTGTGCTCGCAGACATGTTTGAAGACAGTTCTTGACACATCGGGCTGGCAGAAGTTTTTTCTTGTGGGGCTCTGAGAAGTATCGTGTGATTGGTTGGATGTTTGAGGTGGGTGTGGTTAACACATAAATGCATGAAGCGGACAGTTGCTGCTTCCATATTTTCCTTTTTGCAGGTAAAATGGATTGTTTTGATAAAACAGCTGATATAGGTGGTGAAAAAAGTACAAACATTTTGAAAACATGTGGCACTAAAACACGCGGATGCAGCTGCATGCACAACCCGCTCTACCGCGGACAAAGTTGCTCGTTAAATATGAAACAACCAGGTTCAATGCACATAAAAGCGGACATCGCCACCAGCAGTGATCCCTACCTGCTGCAGACGAAGCTCCTTGTGGAGTTTGAATGAACCTGACGAAAAATCTTTTTTTTTCTTGTTCTTGCAGCCTCGAGAGCAAGAACAAAGTTCTTGCTTCTCCTGGAGTACGTAACAAGCCATGTGCATCTCTAACTACTCTGTGCACAGCGCGAAGGCAAACTTTTTTTTTTTTTATATCTCATGAAACCACAGTTGAGCATAAACATTCAGCTTGTGAGGGGTAGTTATATCTCATCATGTCAATAAGGTAGCACTCATGATAGACATAGAAGCTTTTGAACAGCTGCAGAGGTTTTAAAATGTACATAATGCTGCTCTTAGAGAGACGTTTACATCCCCTAACAGGTTATGCTAATAACTTTGTGGAACTGCATTACAATAATGCAAATAATCATGAAGAGCATGTTTTAAGCTAAAATATGAAGCGCTGAATACAAATGGTTCCAAAATAGCAACATGTGAGAGATTGAGGATGGGGTGTAAAAATGACTTTAGATTAGAATTATTCATTAAGGGACAGCATTATTTCTTTTTATTTTACCTCAATGAAGCCAGAAGTGTCTGGGCAATATGTCTCAGGCTTTCTGAAGATAGTTTTAAAGTATTTCTTTGGACTTTCGCATTTTTTTCAACAATATTCTGTCCAGTCCTTGTGCATTCTCTTTTATCAGAAGAATGTGCTAATTTTGGTATGTTGTCATCTTAACGCTAACCTGTAAGTAATTCAAGTATGAAATACTATAGATAAGTTAGAAAAGAAACTTTTCTAGACAGTAAGCCTGTCACAGAGATACATTTTTTTAGTTGCATCTCCAGAAATCTTAAAAACAACTTAAGTTTGACATATGAAACATTTCCACTAATAAAGTGATTCCCAAGAAGCTATTAGCAGAAAACTTGACATATCTCAGCACAGTGAGCTATATAAAGAGGAAACTTGATAAATAGTGGAAAAAGGGGTGTAAGACCTAAAACAAAAGAAAAAGGTCTCCACAAGAAAATAGCTGTCAAGAGTTACTTCTTAAAGAAGTTGGGGGAAGAGGCCAAAGTAAGGCAAGTGACACAAGAACTGGAGCAAAAATTAGGGACAAAAGGTCTTGCAGAATGACGAATCCTCCACACAACTCAAATCTCAACAATATCAAAGCAGTATGGTATTATTCTTGACACAGAACAAAACAAAAGGCAGCCAACATCCAAAGAAAAGCTTTGGAAAGTCCTCAAGAAGCTCATTAGAACTATGTAAACTGGATTTTTTTCCCTGCATGCAGTATTTCCTGTTGTGGTTGTGCAGTAAAACATGGTATATTCACAACTTCTCTTGTAAGAAGATGTAACATTATGGAGTAACATGCTGACCCTATCCTGATGGGCAAAAAGACACACCTGCTGCTTTGTGTTGGCCTCTGTTCAAACAATTGTATGAGCATGTGTACATACAGTTGTGTTGTGATTGCAATAATTGATTGTTGTGCATATGTGTGTGTGTGTGTGTGTTTGTTTTACAGAACATCCCAGCACTGCCTTGCGGTAAAGCACTCTACTCCTATGATGGCAAGGAACCGGGTGATCTTCAGTTTTCCAAGGGTGACATCATCATCCTTCGACGGAAGGTGGATGACAACTGGTACCATGGGGAGCTCAATGGTTCCCATGGTTTCTTGCCCGCTAGTTACATCCAGCTACTGCGCCCCCTGAGTCAAACTCCACCCCAGGGCAAAGCACTGTATGACTTTGAGGTCAAAGACAAAGACCAGGATAAAGACTGTCTAGCCTTCAGCAAGGTAACACACACACACACGTGTGTGTGTGTGAACATGCTTCCACTCATCTGATGATGCTGATATTTTATCAAACACAACATAAACATCCAAAGACATGGACAGGCTGTTCAACATTGCGAATACATTCGTAGATGAAATGCATGGTGTTTATTTAAAGGGACACAAGAAATTTTTTAGGACCAGCTCCAGTTTTCATATCAGTTCTCTGGATGTAAACTGGGACATCTCCAGAAAGGGTAAACAATCTCCATCCTTAGCAAACAACGGATCTGCACGCACTATATATCTCAACTTAGCTGAATTAGTAATTAGGTATTACCAAAACATCATGTGATCGGCATTGATCAGATATGTATTAACCATACTCGTACTCGTAAAGTTTTATGATGTTGACTTGTTTGAAGATTCTTCATACCAGTGTAACAGTGTAAAAGAGAATATTTCAGCGTTGTGAGTGCTTGATCTGTTGCAGGCAGCTGCTCATTACCACTCTCTATAAGGATTTGGCTGAGGCAGATTTTTTAGACAGACACTGATATTTTTGGAAGGAAATTCTGGCAGCCGATGCTCTCTCTGCTTGTATTCAAGTACTCAACTATTTTTATGCCAAGACATAATTCACACCTCAGTGAGTCTCAATTACTGAATAATCACACTTTTTTTTTCCCTTTTTATTATTGTTGTTTTTTTCCTCCTGTTTCAGTTTTTGTCAAATGCAATCTTTTTATCTGAGAACTGTTAGAAGACCTGGAGATTAAAACCTTCTTCACACCACTTTGGCTTTTCTGGGTGGAAATAAAAGTAAAAGTAAAACTAACAGCCTGTTCTGGTTAATCACACCCCAACCCGGGGGCCAAGTGAAACATATTGTTTCTTCTTTTGTTATTTTTATCCTTATAAACTACAATTTTCATCATCATCATTGCTGCAGGATAGAAATACAAAAAGATGCACTAAAAAGTGCAACAAAGTCAATTTTAAAATGCTCTTTTGACCACAGCAGCATTGGTTGTTGCTGCATCTAGGTGCTGCTAGTGATGGCATCTCTCTCTTCTGGAATATGTTACGTCATCTCCATGTGGATTGGGACTGATCACTGTCAGACAACAATTCTTATCAGATTTTCAAGTTGTTGCTGTTGTTTTTATTTAATTCTCTTATTAAAATTGCATTTATTTTCTGCCTCAAAACTAAGAAAACTTTGTAATTTAATAGCAGCGGGTGATGTTTAAAATTGGTCCCCATTTATACAGGGAAATTATACCTTTTACATGTAAGATGATAAAAGTACAGAGACAGAACCAAAGAAGACATCCAGCCTCTCAAAAAAAAGTCAATCCAGCTCAGTTTGTTGTAAACAGTAATTTGTATTCTCTGTACTATTGTGTTCCTCCAGGCTTATCATTTTGTTCCCGCTGCTACACAGACTCATTTGTACCGGACTGAACACTCGACACCTCCACTCTGTTTCTGCACTCTGAATGTTTTCTGCAGAGATAAAAAAAAGAGAGAGGTTATTAAATTACAGTGCGCCGTTCGCTCCACTGTAGGCGTCCTAAGAAGAGCCGGATCCAGATGAACAGATAATGATAGGACATCAATAGTTCACATTATTTTGTATATTAGGGTTAAGCTAATCAACAGGATTATGACTGAAGATTACATTAAGCCATAAACTCACACTGAGACACATGGCATGCTATATGTGTGTTACCATGCAGAACCAGTGAGTGTGATATTGTTTTCTCAGTATGAGAGGTAATTACTCAGTATGACTAATACACAGCCATTTACCAGCATTATCGTTGCTATCCTGTAATGGCCTAACCAAGACCTCAGTGTGAGGAGAGAAGCAGCAGAGGGAAAACTACTCCATAACAAGAAGTATGTGCGTGTCAGTTGTGAGCAACAAAGACAATAAATTCCCATGTATGGGTTGCAACATTTTATCATCCACACAGTGCAAGAGCTGAAGGAAGCACATAGACATGCTAACGCATAGCTTGCATGTTTAGACGTTACACAGTATTCATACTGGATTGCGTAGACTCATAAGTCTTTATCCAAATAACGTAGAAAATCCACATCAAATATTCTGTTTACTGTTTTATGCTTCATCAGATATCAGGAATGTAAATTCCAGCAAATGGCGATAATATATAGCTTTGAAAATGAAGCCAATTGTGTCCCTCACTTAAAGCGTGGTTTCCATGGTTACGGGTTGTAATGTACAAACAAAGCTGCTTTGAGGGCATCATGTATTTGGGTATTGATAAATATTCTTCAGCTGTTAGCCATTGAGAGACTGAGTTCTGGACAAGAGGGTTTGCTTTGGTTGAGACCTGTCTACCAACTAGGTTCAAGCTAAAAAAAAACGTGGAAATAAATCCACATTGTATGATGATTGAATTTGACCAATAAGATGCTAATATTTCTTTAAAGACCGCATGTGATTCAGACAGACATGATGGTATACTTTGTTGATTTATTTGCTAATCATAATTAATATTCTGATCCTAATTAACAACATCTTTAATTTTTTAATATCGAACATATTTTGTTTTTTAATTACATGATGACATGAAAATGTATTTCAGTTTAATTTCACTGTCATAACAGAAAAATAGTCTGTGAAAGGATGGCTTGATTCAATTTTTTTATTTTTTTTTTTTTTCATAGGTGATTTTAGCTTACCGCTGTTCCAGCTGGTCACATTTTCAGCGTTATTACCCTGACTACCATGTTTGTAATGTTTAACAAGCGATACATTTCATTCAGGTGTGTTAAAGTAGGACTGCCTCTAAAACATGCAGGACAGTAGGTCCTGAAGCCCGGAACTGGCAAACTCTTTGTTAATGGCACAAACTGTTCTGTTTTTTGCTGGGTTGCTTTTAAAGGGGCAAAAAGAATACATAATTTTATCCCTACATTCCTACATTCATTTTTTCTTTCCAGGGTTTTATTTAACAGACCAAAAGCCTTTTATTTTTCTTTTTTTCCACCAACCCTCTCCACAACTGTCACAAAACCCAAACAGATTAAAGAATTTTTCATTTAGCATTTTAATCTGCCATGATTTAGGTAAATCTAAAACCCATGTATAAGTCAGTAGACTGTGTCCCTTTCTCTGGGTAACACATGTGACCAATGTGCCCTCTCCCAAGTGCCCATGCATGTGGCTGATATTTTGCAAAAAAGTCTTGCCTCAGCCAGGTGTTCATTTCACTGACGAGCTCAGACTAAGGCAGACTTTTCTTTCTAGTTTTCTAAGTGCTTGAATGTCCAATATAACCTATTGTCTGAAAACTAAAGAAAGTAAACTATAAGAAAAGTACACAGTGCAGACATTTTTACGAGAATAGACATCAGGATGCTAACTGCATCTTCTCATGTCTTAATTGCAGAAGAGTTTTTTAAGATGAAAATCTGAATCATTTATTGAAGAGTTCCCAGAGCATTAGAATTTGACATAAGATAATTAAATGATCTGAAACCAATCTTCCTCCCTTGGTCATTACTATTACATGATGAGTAGTTGCAATCACAGGCAAGCTATCCAAGCAGGTAAAATCATTCTGATGTCCAATAGGAGTTCGGTACCAAACCTTAACTGTGACATCATGTCTGAGGTCATGGTATCTTTGATGATGTTTCAGGTCCTAAAATAAGGCTAACTGTTAAACAACACATAGTTAATAATATAAGTCACTGGGTGCCGCAATACACCCACTTAGCGCAAAGTAGATAAAATGGTTGTTAGAATGGCAATAAATAAAAAAATGAAGAAGGGTGTCTTCTTCATTTATTTGAAAGATGTGTGTTTTAAAATGTTTCACAAGTTGAATTTAATTATTTCTGGCATCCAGGAATTCCTGTGTTTTATCTGGCAGTCATTAGCTGGTTCCAACATATACACATAAAAATGTTCTAACATACTGATTGTAAAGGTTTCATTTAAATCATTGCAGATAATAACTTAAACAAATTGGAAAACTGACCTAAAAAAAATTAACTTCCAGTGCTCTGCGATGGACTGGCGACCTGCTCAGGGTGTACACTGCCTTTCACCCAAAGACTGCTGGGATAGGCTCCAGCTTCCCCGCGACCCTTCATTGGACTAAGCGGTTTCTGAAAATGAATGAATGAATGAACTTCCAGTGCTTTTAACTGATCCTGCATCAAACCTGGTCAATCCTGAATTAATTTATTCGTAAATTACTCAAATTTAAATCACAAAGGCATTTTCTTGCATTGTTTTTAAATCAAAGGCACATCTTTTGTTTGCACCTACAGTGTAGTAAAGTGTTTTTACATGTGTATTTGTGTGACTTTATTCATTTCCTCTCCCTCAGGATGAGGTACTGACAGTAATCAGGCGAGTAGATGAGAACTGGGCAGAAGGCATGCTGGGAGATAAGATTGGCATCTTTCCCATCCTCTACGTAGAGGTAAACTGACACACAAAGCTGTGAAAAATCACACTGTTTTACAGTACATTTTATCATTACTTATCCTGCTGATACTTTTGAGAGAAGAGACATAAAACTGTTTCTATGAAACGGTATAAAGACTTTCTCGTTTTTTTTTTTGTTTTTTTTAAGTGTTTCCCATTTTTGTACCATCAAAACAGTGACAGAAATGTGAGATTTCAGCATGGGTTGCTGTAAAAAGGACATTATTACATCTGCTTCATTCTTTATTTGAACAAATAACAGTAAAATGTTTCATATTTTTGATGATTTCAAGCTGAAGTTGTTATTCTACACTGTCGGTAGGTATATTGTGTGTTCATGACTAAACTGCCATGAAGTTCCTCATGATGCTTCATTTTCAGTATGTGACATTGTGGAGTCTTGAGTTGATCGCACATTTGATGAATACACAGCCAAACACAATCAGCATTATCCAAGCTGTTTGGCTGTGTGCTGGAATGGAGCTTTTCGTAAATGATGTCTCCTCAGTAAATGGATAAACGCCTATAACGCACCAAACATTTTACCTTCATTCATCATGCCAGGCCTGTCAAGAGTGAAATGCAGTTTACTTTAATCCCTGCGCATCTGAAGAAATATCATGCACAGTTTAAGTTGGATCATATTTAAGGCTTTTAGAACATACCAACATGTCAGTGGTGAAAAATGTGTTTTCTTCTTTTCTCTTCCCATCAATGTAAATGATTAAACACAGTCATTCTTTCTCGGCTCTGTCAAAAACAAGTAATGAAGCTTTCAGAGCTATTTTCGTGTGATTGCAGTGTGTGGTTGGTCAGTTTCTGTGTACGAGGTGTCTGTGAATTAATGTGTTAAAGCTTAGAGGAATTTATTTAGATTGGAAACAGAAACTGGGTCTTCGTTTCTGTTCTCGTGCACAGAACCACACACAGAAACACATGTTGTGCTTTGAGTTCATTTCTGCTGGTTATGAACCTCTAGCTCAGCCAGTTTATTTATCTCATCTGTAATGTGAGAGTGGTGTAAGAACAAGTGCCAGGTCTTAGCAAAATGCCAAACAAGTCTGCAAAGTCACAACTCTGGTATCAATATGTGTAACTTCATCAGTATTAGTGCTCTTTGCTGGAGAAGACCTAAAAAAAAAGCAGCCTCTCTTTATTCTTACATCCTCACACTCAGCACTGCGTAATAGATACTTGAATTTATCAGAGTGAATTTTGCACTCTTCCAAGGAATAAAAGAGGCTGAAGCTCACTGATTAGTTTCACAACTTCTAACTGAGAAGCAATCAGTGAGCTTCAGCCCTCAGTTAGTCCTCAGAGCCTCATGTCCTTCAGCTGACAAACACCTGCTTTATCTGTATTGCTGGAAGATCTGCATTGAGCCTTTGTTTTGTTTTTAGATTTTACCAAATGTGTTATAAATATATATATATATATATATATATATATATATATATATATATATATATATATATATATATATATATATATATATATATATATATATATATATATATATATATATATATATATACATGTGTATATATATATATATATATATATATATATATATATATATATACATGTATATATGTATGTATATGTGTGTGTGTGTGTGTGTGTGTGTGTGTGTATATGTAGACGGAGCAGCATTGGGACAAACACACAGTCATACTGGGGCTCCTCTTAGATAGAAATGCTTCAATAATTTAGGCCTCTCCATCAGATCACTTTGACACAGCAGGGGTGCAGGGGTTTGAAGATGTGTGTGTTCGTGTGTAGTGAGATGCTAATTAGGGGGCCTAGCTGAAACCTCTACTGATCTATATGTGTGTTTGCATGTTTCACTAAATACAAAGCACCTTGTTAACACTGTAACATCTGGAGTCTTGGAGAAAAGGGCATTTAATTTAGTGCAGTGCATGGCTATTTGAAGATTTTATGCTGACCTGCGTCAGTCTGTTCACAGTAATGGGTAAAAAAATCAAACAAACACACAAGAGAAGCTAGAATTACAAGTTTCCACATACTGTTGACTTAGACTTAGACTTAGACTTAGACAGACTTTATTCATCCACAAGGGAAATTCTGTTGTCACAGTAGCTCAGAACAGCAATAGAGGAAGAAATAGAAACAGCAATAGTAGGTAAGAGAAAAAAAAGTAAATAATAATAATAAAATAGAATAGGTACTATCCATAAAGCAATCTGGAATATGTACACTTTTACAAAGATAAATAAAACTATCAAGTAAAATTGGCAATATAGAATATGGAAATTTAGAAATTTACAATATATACAACATGTGACTAAATGCAGTGCCAGTTTACACAGAGGCTTTGAAATGAATGTTAGTTATCTGTCACAAAGTGGGGAGTTATTGTACATCTGTATAGAGAATGGTAAGAATGTGTTCTTGTAGCGCTCACTGTGACAGCGCAGCTGTAAAAGTCTATTGGAGAAGGAGCTCCTTTGCCCCTCTACAGTCCGGTGGAGTGGATGAGCAGGATTGTCCATAATAGAGAGCAGTTTGTCCAGAGTCCCCCTGTCCCTCACTGTCACAAATGTCTCCAGTTGACAGCCAACCACCTGTCCAGCTTTGCGGATCAGTTTGTCAATCCGAGAGATGTCCCTTTTGGATGTACTGCTGCCCCAGCAGGCCACAGCGAAGTACAGGGCGCTGGAGACCACAGACTGGTAAAAGATCTCCAGCAGTTTACTGCACACATTGAAAGACCTGAGCTTCCTCAGGAAGTACAGTCTGCTCATGCCCTTCTTGTAAACAGCATTACAGTGGTCCCTCCAGTCTAGTCTGCTGTTCACATGGACTCCGAGATATTTGTAGCAGTCCACTATCTCCACCTCTGAGCCCTGGATGGTGATGGGCTCCACTGGTGTCCTCTTTCTCCTGAAGTCGATGACCAGCTCCTTTGTCTTGTCCACATTCAGGAGCAGATGGTTAGCCTGGGACCACTTCACAAAGTCTGCAATCAGTGTCCTGTACTCCATCTCCTGTCCATCCCCGATACACCCCACCACCGCAGAGTCATCAGAGAACTTCTGCAGGTGGCAGGACCCGGAGCTGTACTGGAAATCAGAGGTGTACAGAGTGAACAGGAAAGGAGACAGGACAGTGCCCTGCGGAGCTCCTACATTACTGACCACAGTATCAGACAGGGTGTTCCCCAGCCGCACATACTGAGGCCTGCCAGACAGGTAGTCAGCAATCCAGGAGACAGTGGAGGAGCTGACACCCATCCCGAGCAGCTTGTCACTCATCAAAACAGGCTGAATAGTGTTAAAGGCACTCGAGAAATCAAAAAACATGATTCTCACCGAGCCTTTAACACTATCCAGGTTAAAGGCTCGGTGAGAATCATGTTTTTTGATTTCTCGAGTGCCTTGATCTTGCAAAGTGATCTTTTAGATGTTGGCTTTTCCTGTCATGTGTCAGCCCGGCAAGATGCACATTTGGTTCATTTTTGCACCTATTTTTGGATAAAATTCCGTCAGCTTTGGTGCATCAAAACACAGTTGTCACGCTGAAATGAATTATAAAACAGTGCAGTTTTTGACATGTCGCTGCTGAACATCTTTACTGGGATTAAGCTGCATGAAGCCTCACTTAGTTGCAGATCTGGGTGGTAATATAACTTTGCTTTCATCTCAAAATTATGCATGCGTTTAAAGACCAATGCTAAAACTGTACTTTGCCTTAACTATACTTTTCATGGTGAATCAGCACGCTGTAGATAAAACCAAACTATGAAAAACTTTTTCAGCTTCTGAAAGAAATCGCAACAGCTGTCTATCTTAACCTAAACTGTAAACATTAACAGTAGAAGAAAACACCATAAGGAATCAGTCATTTAGCATGATTAAGTTGTTGGATTCATTGAGTATTTTAGGTCAATAGTCTTCATGTAAAGCTGCATCTGTTGCGTTCACATACACCTGGAGTGGATACGCTGTGCCAGACTTGAAATTTGGGTGGGTGTACCGAGTGGGATGGATTGTGTTGCATAAGTCTATCAGCACTATGAAGATGTGAGGTCAGTGTAGGTGGATTTATATTCAGTGTGTAGCTTTGAGGCAGATCTGAGTTTGATTCATGCTTATTTGAGGTTATTTGGGGACAAAACTGTTTTTATTTGCTTTGTTATGGCTACCTGTGACATGAATATGAGTCATTTGTGATTAAAATGCCTGTCATATATCCCCTTGTTTATCTTTATTTTTAGTTGCAGTAAGAGGGTGTCTGTGTGAATTTACAGACTTACCTTCTCATCGTGCACAAATCACCTTGTTTGAGTCCCTGTGTTACCTTGAGATAACGCTCAACCCCAAAAACAGGAGCATTTTTTCTCCATACAGAGTAACAGATGACCTTGGATAGTTCATTCAACAGAAAGCACCAAGTGAAGAACTGTCTTTCACACATACACACACATGCCTGTGTACACTGGTGTGCTTTGAAGCATTACCAGGCGTGTTAGTAGTAGTAATAGAAAAACTGACACAACGGTGACAAGTGTGAGTCAGTGCACTTGTTTCAGCGTGTCACGTGCAATTGTAGATGCATTTGTTGGATGTGTGTGTATGAGTGACTGAGTAGGATCATGCATGCCCTTACAACCCGTCTGTGTGTGTGTGTGCACCTATGTCCTCTTAGCCTCATGCGAGTTATAACTAAGTTATAGCTGCAGCATTAATCCTTCGTGCTCATTAGCATATGATTTGGCTTTGATTAGCATATCTATTATTATGGAAATGGAGCATCACTGTCAGTGAACGGGGAAGGACTATCCGTACCCCACACACATACACTCACACTGTCACAAAAATACAGAAAAATTAGATTCTTAGTAAATTATTAAAGATAAATACAGCATGAAGCTGTGTTTGTTTATGTGATACATTTGATCAGTTAAACTGTTTGATTTATGAAAAATATGTAAAACCATGAGGTTATGTATTTCCTGTTTGGAGGTGTGCTTCATCTTATTTTCTATCAGGCACTTTTTACTAAGAGGAGCACAAATAAGCTCGTCATGCACGCAGACCTGTTGTTGACTAAAATGGTAATTCGCTAACACAGCAGGCGCTACTTGTTTGTCACTCAGACAGTGTTCCATCAGTCTGAGTGGCTCTTCATGCCACTTGTTAGGTTGTTTGAAATATTTGAGATGGGCTGGTTGGCTCAGGTGGAGAAGGAAGTTTACCTTATTACGTTATTATGGTGCACTCGGACTGTAGTCTTTAGTTTAAAGTAATTTAAATTTCAAGACTGTGAACATCACAGACTCTGTGGTCATTAAAGCTTAATGTCAAAGATTAAGAAACATTCGGACTTATCTGATCAGCATAGCTCCAGATTCTGAAAATACCTTTTATCCCATAAAATAAAGGGTCTGTGAACAAGTCAACCTCAGGCTGCACGTTAGCATGAAGAACTTCAGAACAAGACACAATGTAGGTAAAAAGTGGGTGTCCCACCTACATCTTTTACAAAACAGCGGAGGCAGTTTTGGTTTAGATCATCCTCAACAATGTTTTATATCTGTTTTGTAAAACTACCCTGCAACAAACAAAAACTGTCATTTTGGACAAATTTACACAAGGGAAGTCTTTCCTTTTGACCATTTGCTCTCTGTCCCTAACGCGTCTCCTCTTCCAGCAACTATTACACCGCTGTCATTCATAAACTCACCTGTTTTTGGGCAATAAATTATGGTATAATGAAAAGTATACTAGCTACCCTAATCCACTGTAAATCAAACTGCAAAATCACACAGATCGAGAATAAAAAGCCGTGAGTTCTGGTTGTGGTGCTTACGTTTATGTCTTTGGCACAGTAAGTGTTTTACAAAGGGTCTCACAAGACCAGTATTCATTGTTTTGCTGCTGATTTGAACAAGTCAGGAAAAACCAGACTAATGGCCATGTACATTGGAGATGTGCGTGAACTACACAGGTTCAACATTTGGCACCTAATTCTTTCTTGTGTCTTGTTCTTGTTCTGCACTGATAAGAACCAAAAGCAACAAAAAGAAGGCACCATGACGGAATACCAGTTTGGTTGTAAACATAAAAAGAGAAAGCAGAAAAGCAGAACGTAAGTAGAGGAAAACAAAACTTCAGATCCATTATGATCTGTACAAACAAATCCTGCAAAGTTGTAACAATAAATTGTGCAGGGCCAGAGAGCGGTATCTATCTCATATGATTAACAAGAATGTCAACAATTCCCATACTCTGTTTGCTATGATAGAAAATCTTACAAATCCTCCTAAAGAGTTCAGCCCAGACCTCCTCTCCACTGGGAAATGTAATAAATTTGCCGACTTTTTTAATAAAAAAAATTAAAACAATTTGACAAAATATTAATGTCACATATTCAAACAAGAAAACTAGTCTATTTTCAAAACTTAGAAATAACTGATGTTATGTTAGAATTAGATATGATTGATTTAAAAATTTTACAAGAAACGGTTTGGCATCTGAAATCAGCAACATGCTCTTTGGACATGATACCATCCGACTTCTTAAAAGTAGTTTCTACCTCTGTAGAAAGCGATCTCCTGCTTATTGTCAACAGCTCACTGGTACCAGGTATTTTTCCCAAGTTTCTAAAGATAGCTGCTATTAAGCCACTTCTAAAGAAAATGACTCTAGATGCCTCTGTAATGAACAACTATAGACCTGTCTCTAACCACTCTTTTATATCCAAGATAACTGAGAAAATTGTGTTCAATCCACTTAATGATTTCTTAAATAAAAGTGGAAATCTTGATAAAAATCCAGTCAGGCTTTCGACCTCATCACAGCACTGAAACAGCTCTGGTCAAAGTCTTAAATTATATTAGGTTGAATATGGATTCTGGTCAAGTGTCAGTTCTGAATTAATTTCAGTGGATCTCAGTGCTGCATTTGATACTGTAGATCACAGAATTCTGTTGGACAGCCTGGAAAACTGGATTGGACTTTCTGGAGTGATCCTTAACTGGTTCAGGTCCTATTTAGAAGGCTGGAGTTATTTTGTTACAATTGACAGCTATGAATCTGAGCAAGTGGCCATGACTTGTGGAGTACCTCAGGGGTCAGTCCTTGGACCTCTTCTGTTCAACTCATATATGCTCCCTTTGGGTCAAATAATACAGAACGTTAACATAATTATCACAGCTATGCAGATGACACACAGCTTTATGTGTCTTTGTCACCAGATGACCACAGTCCAATAGTTTTACTCTGCCAGTGTTCGGAGCAAGTAAACAACTGGATAGGAGATAACTTCCTTCAATTAAATGAAGACAAAACTGAGATTATTCAGTTTGGTAGCAAAAAGAAGAGGGTCAGTATTGGTAAACATCTGGAGACTCTAGGTCTAAAAACTACCAATCAAGTCTGTAACCTTGGAGTGTTGATTGACTCAGATCTGACTTTCAGCAGCCACATAAAAGCTGTTACTAAGACAGCTTTTTACCAACTCAGAAACATCAATAGGATTAAAAGTTAGTCTACCAGAAAGACCAGGAGAAACTCCTCCACGCATTCATCTCTAGTAGACTGGATTACTGTAACAGTCTTTTAACAGGACTTCATAAAAAGAACATTGATCATCTGCAACTCTTCCAGATGCTGCTGCTAGAGCTTTAACTAGCTTGAAGAGGTCTGAACACATCACACCCATTTTCACATCCTTACACTGGCTTCCAGTCAATCACAGGATAGATTTCAAAACCCTGCTGATTGTTTACAAATCCCAGAATGGTTCTGGACCAGAATAAATCTGTAATATGTTCAGGGAATATAAACCAAGCAGAGCTCTTCAACCCAAAGACTTGGGTCAACTAGTCCAGACCAGAGTCCAAACTAACGGTGTGTTCGGACCAAACACGTTTTGAGCGGCAGGTTTCCATATAAAGTCTATGTGGAGGCACGGCAAGGGGGCGTCGAGCTTTCTCACGTCGCGTTTTGAGCATCAGCGTTCCGTGCGTCAAAAGCCAGAGATGGAAAATCTGAAATTTGGCCGCTTGATGCGGAGCGTCAACCAATCAAAGCGATCAGCTCGCAGCTCCTGGAGGATTTCTGTGGTGAACCCAAACACAAGGTTGAGATGTCCTTAGATAATGTTTATGCATGCGGCTCACTGACTATTGACTTGCGGCTCGTGTCAAGCAGCCACTGGCTTTCTGAAAATGCTATCTAAACAATTCATAATGATCCTCAACGTTGCAGTTCTCTCCACAAACAAGCTGCAGGCTGCTTGCAGAAACTTTGCTGTCATAACGGCCCTAACTGACCCTGTCAGAGTTGCCAGTTTTGGGTGATTTCAGCTGCACCAAACTCCACCAAAGAGCTGCTCCGTCGGTAGCTCCGTATATATATTGAAAAAGAAACACCCACATTCTGGAGGCATTATTGTATTTTCACCATATACTGTTGCATAAGAATGCCATTACTCCGTGCAATATTTAGGATAACCATCCCTTGCTCAGCTCTCTGCTGAGCTCTTGTTACATTAACAGTGGCTATCACTGCACTATGACAACATTCTCTAGCGTTATTTATTAAACAAAGCCATGCCGCTCTCTCTACTGCACCGCCATCATTCAAACTGACCGGAAGAAAATTTCCGCCTTTCCCTCCTCTCTTTTCTGCAGCGTTTGCCGCTCGCTCCAGACAAACGTCAGGAGCGTTTTGGCCATTGGACACAAAAGTGGCAGTTTAGTGACCAGCGTCGAACGTAGCGTTTTTGATGCTCAAAACGCTTTTGAACTGAACACACTGTAAACATGGAGTAGCAGCCGTTAGCTGTCACCCAGCAAACATGTGGAACAAGCTGCCAGTGGAGATTAAAGTCTCACCAAATGTAGAAACTTTTAAATCCAGGTTAAAACCATTTCTTTTCTCATGCTCCTATGCACAGTACCTTTTAATTAATTCTGGTCTTAATTATTTTAATATGATTTATGATTTTTTTTTGTGATTTTGCTGTGATTTTTGTGATTTCTTTTATGCTGTAGAGCTTTTAATGTTTCATGTAAAGCACTTTGAATTGTCTTGTACATGAAAGGTGCTATACAAATGAACTTGCCTTGCCTTGCCTTGTCTTACCACCTCCCCCACCTTCTGCTCTCCTCTCCTCTCAGTTAAATGAAACAGCAAAGCAGCTGATGGAGATCGACAAGCCAATGCCAGCTAATGCACCAGGTCCCAGTTCTGAGCCAGCCCCCTTGGGTCCCTGCAGCCCCGGACCCTCCCCCAGCGCCTCCCCGTCTAATGGAAACGGCTCTGGCCATCGGAGAGGCGAGGGAAAGAAAAACGCCAAGAAACGGCATTCATTTTCTGCCCTATCTGTCAGCCAAAGGGCTGCCCATCTCAATAACAGACACAGCATGGAGATCTCCCATCCGGTCCTCATCAGCTCCTCTGACCCCAGAGCTGCTGCACGGATCCAGGTGCTGGCACACACTATGATCCTCAAAATCCCACCGTAATCATTGAATCTATATTTTGAATATGTGAAAGATTAAATGTTTCACAAACTCTACTTCTGTGTAGGGCTGCTCAGGGTTGACTTCATTCACTCTGTTTCCTCTAGATTTTGCCGTCTTTGATCACATTCTCTTGCTAGTCCAATGCAAATAACATCATTTCTCTTTTTGATCACTTTCAGCTGGAGACAGAATACTGTTTTGTATTTTTTTTCCTCTGGTTCCATTCATACCTGCTTCAATGTGTTTTTGCTGCCACAATGCTGAAAAGGCTGCAGGCACATCTTTTAAATGATGCTTTATGTAAATGCAAACCACTTCTTTTCTGTGTCTCCTTTAGGATGCGTCCCCACCGGGTCCCTCTCCCTCTTTAGCAGGGGTGCCGCTGCCCCCTAAAGTGGCATCTCTAACCTCTGAGCTGCTGGCCCATGCCAAGGTGCAGCTGCCACTCAACATGTGAGTTTTCCCTAAGCGCGGTCATTATTCGTCGTTATTATTTTTTTTTTGCCTTTTTTTGTCCCTCCTTCATTCTTCCCATTCTGTTTATCAGCAGAGTCAATATGTGCCTGAGATCCAAGCGAGATTTCGGAAACCTCCTGACAGCTTTAAAAATATTTGCTCTTCTGTGCCCAGAGATATTGGCCATGTTCCCCCACCTTTGCAACCACATTTACTCCTCCACCAGTCAAGGATGAAATCCCCCTCAGAAGAGAAAAATCCAGCTACACACCATTCACTCACTTGTGTGGGGCTTGGGTTTCATAACAAGTCTTACAACCCCAAAGTATTAAAACATCCGGAAATGTAACAACAAAGCTTTTTTTCTATTTCAATTAACTATGAAAAATAAAAAATCAGATAATACACAGAGATATAAGAAAGATGGCACAACTCGGACAAAATATACAATAGACTTGGAAGCTATCACACTTGCATAGTTTGGCTGAACTGGAAACCAAATAAACACCTTACACACACTTCCTAAAAAGTAAATGAAATTTCATGTAAATGCATATCCACATCCAAGTGGCTAGCTTCACGCCAACGCTGACCTAAAGGGCTTCACGGTATTTTTTTTATCAAGTAATTACAAGGAAGAAACTTCCTTAATCTTCAAGGTGTGTGTGCTTTCTGGTGTCCATCATTATGTGTAGTTCCAACTTTGTCCAGGTCCTCAAAAAATTCTCATCTTCAAAGGTGTTTACTGTTAAGCACTGTTCCTCTGGCAGGATGTGAAACAAATACAACAGCATTGTCATTTTTAATAATATCTCCTTGCAAGTAGTTCATGGGCACAAAGACAGACAGCACAAACACACACACCCACCCACACACACACACACAGTTACCAACCTAGAATGGGTTTGTCCCACTGATGAGGTCCGACGTTTTCATCTTGACCTGGCAACTATTCCTGTTGTCATGGGGAAAAGGGAGACAGTCCCCACATCTGTTACCATGGTAACGGGGAGGCAGCACATATAGCGCTTGTTTACTCAGTGGTCATACCGTCTTCTGTCGGGTTCTGGTGCTACGTACTGTGAATGTGTCCCAGTGACTGAACCAGATGCTTATTTTTAATCACACAGGTAAAATACACACACTCACACACACATTGAGTACAATGATAAATACTACATTCTGTGTGTAAGCTGGTAAACAAAGATGTATTGATTAAGCATCCCTTTACATCATGCAGCACCATTCAGGAGGAAAAATCTATCAGCCTCAAGTGGTCATAGTGATTATTCAGAGAATCACAACACAAATGTTTATTTTATTTATAAAAAAAACAAAAAAAAAAAACACTTGGGAACTTTTACTTGTAGTGTCACTGAAAGCCACTGATCTGCTGTTTTATAAATCTGGATTTTACAATGTCACAAGGCTGCAGTGACCGAAATTTAACAAGATATATATATAGTATTTAAAGTCATATTTTTATTTTTCTTATTTTTTTCTTAAAGTTGCTGGCATAAAAGTACTTTTGAAAAGCGGATTCAAAATACTGGATTGATGAAGCCGGTTTGTCTCTGTTCACAGAGACTCATCCTCTTGTGAACACATTGCTGGGGGTGTAGGGGTGGGAAAATCAAATCGAAAAATCGAATATCAGGATTTTTTGCTTCGCAATTTTAAAATCGATTTTGTAAAAAAAATATAAATAATCCATCATAAAATTTTTGTCATTTTTATTGTTTTTATTGATCTTTTTACTTGTCTTCTTGGGCATTATAGCAGCAGAATGATGTTCAGGCTACTGTGTTGTCTTTTTTCCTCATTGAAATTAGGAAAAATAACAAGCAAAAAAAAAGTTTTATACATTTTTTTGTTTTTAATCTACCAAAATCAGCAATATTGAAAAATTGTGAGAATCGCAATTTAAATCGAATCAGCACCTAAAAAATCAGAATTGAATTGAATCGGGACAAAAACATATCGTCACAGCCCTAGTAATTTGAATGTGAGTTTTTTGGGGTTTTTTAAAAAAAATTTTTTAAATACTCTGTTTACGTCAACAAAAAGACAGAACTAGTTTGAATATATGATTTTTTTTTTGTTTGTTTGTTTGTTTGTTTTTACAAATAAATCTGAACGTTGTGTAGAGTCTGTAATGGCAAGTCAAGAAAATTTGTTTCTCCCTCCTTTTCCAACGCTGCCTCTTCTGGTTGTGTAGGGATTAAGTCACTACTGTCAAACCACATGCATGAATTCTTTATGAAGATCCCAAGGAGGGAGATAATTTTAATGTTTCTATCACACTTCTACATTTTCTTTCTTTGCTCCCCAGATATTTGGCCCTGTACGCCTACAAGCCCCAGAAGGCTGATGAGCTGGAGCTCAGGAAAGGGGAGATGTACCGGGTGACAGAAAAATGTCAGGACGGATGGTTCAAAGGGACTTCACTCAGAACTGCCGCCTCTGGTGTCTTCCCAGGAAACTATGTCACTCCTGTCTCCAGGTCAGTTAGCTCAAGCTTGGCAAAGGTGAGGTTGGAGAGTCCAGTGGTTATGCCATCACCTGTAAAGCAAATGAAGACCTGGACAGGTTGCCAGGTCATTGTAGGGCCAAAACAGACAAACAACCATTCATGCTCGCATCCTTTCCTAAGGTGACCTTGGATTAATCAATTAACCTGAGACACATGTCTTTAGAAGGTGGGAGGAGAATGTGCAAACTCCACACAGAAAGGCCACTGTTTTAAAGCCCCTCCCAGCCAAGGCTCAAACCAGTGAGGCCACAGTGCAAACAACTATGCCACCATGCACACACTGCCATTGGGCACATTGTATTTACTCAGGGTACCCAGACATATCATTATGCATGCATATGAAGTATAAATTGAGAGGTCATAAATACAAGAAAAGCATATTCAAAATAACTCATCAGATGAAACAGAACAAGGAAAAATGTTTTGCAATTTTAATTACTTTCATTTTTCCAGTCCAAGAAAAATGAGCTGCAACTATTCATCCTATCTGTATTCTGCCACATGAAGCGGTGTCGCAGAAAAGAGTTGAAAGGATGAAAGTAAGAGAGAGACAGTAAAAAAACATGAGACAGAAAGCAAAGATGACAAAGCCATGATGAGGTAGCGTGGGATAAACACAGTTTGAAAGAAAATTAAATATGAGAGGAGGAAAGAGGTGGAGGATGGAATGGGGTTGAGAGGGGAGAAAGTGAGGAATGGAGAGAATTATGTGGGGAGATTTAAATGGAATATAGACGGCAGAAAAAGGGACAGCGAGGAGAATGAGAGAAGAAGGAAGGGAAAGCAACTGAACAAGAGGAAATGATACAATGAGATGAAACGCTCGCAAAAGCAGCAGGTGTCCTCCTCCAGTTGATATGAATGGCTGTTTTACATTCTGCACTCAGAGAGAAAGAGAGAAAGGCAGGATGGGCACGTAATCAAATGAGAGGCAATTTGTTATTTTTACACAAGCATACTCTCCTTCTCACTCACCCTTCCCCTCTTACTGCTCCCCCTCCTTTGTCTGCAGTGCAGCTTAGAAATTTCTCTATATGATAATGAAAGGCTTCCAAAGATGCACACACACACACACACACAGACAAACACACACAGAGGCATTATTTACAGTGATACAGGACTTATGGCTTTTTTTACATTTTAAGAGCTAATTTAAAAAAAGAATTCATATAAAGCTTTTGGCTCATTGTACTACAAGATGTTACCCTGATTAAAAAAACAAAAAAAAACAAAGATAAGAAAAGAAAAAACAGCTGAATGCAGCTAAATGATGAGTCTCCCTTTATGAAGTCTTTAAAGCTTCAAACTGCAGCCAGAAATGTCTACAGGAGGGCTTTGCCAGCCCATGCTTGGAGCCCAGCATGAGCAGAAAGCAATGAAATGTAATGTATAAGTGATCTCCACAGAGAACTTCAAATCAAAGAACTGCAAAATAACTTTGCAGTGTCTTTTTGGAGGGAACACACACACAGAAAGCCATAACTCTGTATGTGTCTGACGGGAAGTCGATGGGCAGCCATAAGAGTGTGAATACCGCTGCGTCAATAACGTTCAGTTCACTATTCTGCCATTCAGCACTCTGCAGATAGAAGCACGAGCAGCCTGCAGCACCATATATGATGCACTGTGTTGTCCAGCAGACAGATAATAATACCGATTTTACTCACTTTGATAGAGCTTGTAAATGAATCAAACAGTGGGTTATCATACACATTTTGTTCTTAACAAACCTAAATGTCTCCAGCCATGCTGGCTGCTCAGCGATGCTGTATACACATGTATGAAAAATTAGTCAATTCAGCTAAATTTTAATGTAATCTGGATGTAGTTATGCAATCTTTTCATCCAGTTTGTGCCTTTCTGTTCAGTGAAGATATTCCCTCAACAGGCATCGCTGCTGCCAGGAAGTTGCTGGCTGTACTTTGGAAGCCTCCACATACAGCTGCAAAAGCTCAGTGGATTAGCCTGTATGTTGATATAATTAGTGCGGAGCTATCTTAGGAACAGTACATGGTGCTGGCTGTGTTTCACCATAACAAGCGATGGGAGACACAATTAAGGAACTGCTGTACTTACTATTTCTGGCTGTTGCTAATTTAGGGTTACTGTAAATGTTATCAGGAGATGCACATTTCTTTCGGTATTGTTTTATTGTTTTATGCTGTCTAGTCATTTTGTTAAATAAATAACAATTATAAGGTGATAACAAGAAGACATGACAAAAGTGAAAAGGTCTCATAATATTTATTTTTAAAAAATACAATTAAAACACCTCAAAAACTCTTCTCTTCTTTTGAAGGGCTCCATTTGGAGTTGGTGCTTCTCGGGGTTTGTCCAGTCCCGTTGGTGGAGGAGGAAACGGGTGCAGTCAGTTTGTGGGCAAAATCTCCGACCCTTCATCCCCAGGATCACCTGGCCCCTCTTTGTCCCGTCCCTCTACCCCACTTGTGACTTCAGCAAACTCAAATAGTACCAGCCCCGCCTCCTCGCCACAGACTGCCGCCGCCCATCTGAAGAACTGCCTGCGTTCCAGCCAGCATTGCCAGGCACGTACCTCAATGCAGCTGGGTAAGCCAAACTTTTGCACACAAGTGCTCATTACGTTTGTTATCAAGCATTAAAATTATCTTGCTTTCTCAAATTGATGATGAATCTTAGTCACATGCTTTGTGATGATCATAATCTTAACGAAATGGTACAGATGTCGGGTAAAGGATCCCTAATCTTCTTGACACATTAGAAAATGTGAAATTTGAACATGTTTATTCATGAGCTCAGATACAGATGTTGTTATGCAACAGAAGCAGACACATTACATCAGAGGTGCCCAGTTCCAGTCTGCGAGGGCCACAATCCTGCAGGTTCTGCATGTATCCCATTTCCAACACCACCTGACTCAAACTAATCAGTCATTGTGCAGAACTTCATTGGCTGTTAGATCCTGTAGAAACTATGTGTTTTGGAACAGGGATACATCAGGATGCCTGCAGGACAGCGGACTCTGGGCACCGCTGCATTACAGCCTTCAAAAGAAGGGTAAATCTTCCCTCCAAAGAAATGTTTCCCAAGTTGACAAAAAAAATAAAAAGATCATCCAGAGATGTGTTTGTCTCTGATGTCTTTCCAGTATCATCCTTTGCACTGTTACTGCTTGTCCTATGGGCTTCCAGGAGCAGAGTCCAGATCATCTGGGACCTTGCTGCATTTCAGCCCCTTTAGTCCCTGATTACAGAATAATGAAATATTGAACAGTCATTAATTCAAGTAGCTACTACACTCTGTGCAGCCCTGCAGCCGGCCTCTCTAGCTTCCAGTTTCCTCAAAGTCTTTACTTATGCACAAATTTTTCTACAACATTCAGACAGATGGATAAAAATGAGTGTGCAATAAAAATAGATAAATAAATAAAAACTCATAATGAATAAAAACTCATAATAAAAATAAAAAATAAAAAAAAAGTCGGTGCATTTTATTCTTTAAGATCAGAAGTTAGAAAGTATGGAGACTTTTTACATGTTTGAGTTTATCTCAGATGTGTGGAATTTGTCTGAAGTCAGGGGAGATTTTGTTAACAGAACCTGCTCACACATGGCGACTACATTTGTTAATATAGATTCTCTGTACTAAACTATCTCACATCACTGATAGATTTTGGCTGGAAGGCAGTTTGTTGACCTCCTTTCAAAATATGTATGGGATGCTACCCCCATCATTTCTGTTTCCAGTGTTTCAGTTAGGATGGTTAAATTGGTGATGTCTGTGTTGGGGTACCAACCTGCCCTGCTGTCTTGCGCAACCTGCACAGCCTGACTCATAGATTTATGCATAAGGTGCCTGAGTCGGAAAATAACATAATTGCTATGTTGGTGAACGGTGTATTCAGTGCTGTCAGATTCTCTTCCAGATTGTGGAACCACTGGTGAACCTCTATATGTTGTTAACTGACCATTGTGGAGTGCTTAGTGTTGTTTTGTTTGTTTTTTTTTTATTGTATTGTCGTATTGTTATTATTGGTATATGGATCCTTCTGGGTCTGAAATAAAGAAATGAAGTAAGAAAAAAATATATATCAGCAAAATGTGGACATCCATTAGTTTTTCATTTCATATCACAACTCAAGCCGTTTTAGGGAGAGGTTCAAAATAACTAAATTAATTGTAATTAGATTTAGTAAAATCTCAGGTCAAAGGAGTAATTTGAAGGCTTTATAAGACTAAATGTGGACTTTTTAAATATGTGTCATCCTCCTTCGTGGACTCCTCACTTTAATTTAGTAACCACAATTAAATTTATGTTACAAATAATCAATAATATGCAGAATCTCAACATTTCTGACGTTGACAATTTAGCTTTCGTGAAACTGTGCAGTTGCTTACAGTATTATGTCAGTTTTACTCAGTACACACATCTGTAGCAAGCATGAATTCCTGTGTTATTTACAGGCAAGAAAATGTTTGCTCATAACATTATGAATTTGTCTTGAGTTGTCTTGAGATTTCCATTAGTCATATAGACACCAAAGCTACTAGTGTAGGCGTCAGCAATAAAATTGGCTCATTTTAGGTTGACCTCCCTGTTTTCACCTAAAACAATTTGATCAGACTGCTTTGTTGCCCATGTTAGGTTTATGTCTTGATTTTCTGGTTAGGTTTGGGAAAATATAACATGGTGTCAGTTACAACATTTTAAGATCCTGAATGTTTCTCACAAAGATGCGTTGTAAAACAATGAGTCAAGACTTGTGGCAGTGATTGCTGGTATCCATGGTATCAAGAAATGTGTCACAGCAACATTTTACTACAGAAACCAGGTTTCATTGTGTGTCTTCACATTGTAGAATTAACTCCCAAAGCTATTTCTGATCCGTTCAGTGTAGCTGTTAAAGAACATTGTTAGGATGGGTAATTTAGCAGAGCTGCAGTGTTACTCTGCTTTCAAAAATACAAGCTGTGCACAAATGCAGTAAAAAAAAAAACCAGTTGGCGATGGATTCTTATCCTGCCTGCGTTACTGCTTATGTTACAAGGGCACACACACACACACACACACACACACACACACACACACACACACACACACTTGTGTCTATACAAGGTCTAGATCATATCAGCCTTGCTTTCCACTCAGTCTATTCATCACTTCAATACTCCTTTCTCTTCTTCCCTTTGTATCCTTTTCTCTCTCCCTCTGTGAAAATGATGACGGTCTCTTTAGGGAGACTGGAGAGAACACACTGGGAGAGGACTGCCAAGAAAAACACACATACAGACGTGCACTCCCACGTACATACCTACACACGAGTGAACACACAAACTGACAAACACACAGCTGAATGACACCATTGTGCTTTTTGTTTTATGGAGGCGTAATGACAGAGCTTCTCGCTTCTCTCCCCACTTCTTTCCCCTTTCTTTCTCTGCTCTCCCATTGCTTGCTTTCTGTCTCTCTCTCACGCACACACACACACACACACACACACACATACATCTGGTCTCGATTACAAAATAAAGTATGAGCATAGTTCTGGCATTTAGTGGTTTTATAATATGACCGGCACACCTCTCTGAGGACTTTGCTTCAGTCCTGTGGTATAGTAGAGCAGGTGGCTGGAAACCCCAAGTGTTTGTGTGTGTGTGTGTGTGTGTGTGTATAAGTGTATGTGTCTCTTTGTGTATGTGGGAGCATTCCCATGCATATCTGTATGTTTATGTGGGTGTTTATTTATGTGCACTTTAATCTTTGCATGCATCAGAAGTGCTTAAATAAACGAAAGACCGAGATCAGTTCTCAGATCTGTTGTTGTTTCGGCAGTTTAGTTTAAAGTCAAACATCTTTTTCTCCTGTTTTCTCATGTTTTTGTTTGGAAATCGGAAACCAATGGAAAGCAATTGATCTTGATTTTTCTATTTACAGCTGGAATGTTAAACCTGCCAAATGGCACATTTGGAAATACCTTCCCAATTTGTTTTAGTTTTAACCAACTGTTCGCTTCCTTGGCACAGCTTGTTGCACCAGAACCCCCTCACAGCAAAATGTTTAGGCAAAATATCTCTTGAGTTTTGTTGTTTACTGAAAGAATCGTACCATATGTTTTATGATGATGCTAACTGCAAATCTTTCAATACACTTATTATTTTTAGACACTGATTGTATTAATAAGATAGAGGCGGATTCAGTTTCCATTACTGACACGTGTTTTTGTGTGTTTTAGTCCACAGTCCTCCTGCTGGAAGTCCAGAGCGGCCCACTGTGGTAATCTCCCCCCTGCGTCCTCAAAGCTCCTCCCCGTCGCGTTGCTCCGGCCAGTCAGGTCGTCCTCTCTCCATGGTTTCTCCAGGATCCAGCTTAGGGCCCTCCCCCCTCTCCTCCCCAGCATCGCGTCCAATCCTCCCCCTTTCCTCCCCTCTGTCTTGCCTCACTCCACCGAACGTGTCAGCCGTGCTCCTCAATGGCGAGCCAGGAAGCCCAATGCAGCCGCCGTCGCCGGGCCCTTCCCATGTTACCACCCAGGGCGCCCTTGCACCCAAAGCAGAAAAGGTGAGGCTCAAAAACCCAAAATGTCTCAAGACTTAGGGTTAAAGTCATGTTTTTCATTTGCAACTCTAAGCAGACGACCACACCCCTCACCTTCCGAATTCTCCTTTCAGCTTTTCTTACTTCTTCCAATCCCTCCAGTGACACCAGATATTTTTAGTCTCCCTGTGAATTCTCTCTGTTATGAATTCATTTTCTTTTAACACCATTTCAGGTGAGAAAAGGTTTTTTTTCTTTTGGTTTTTTTTTTTATTTTCCTTCACCTTTCAGAGGTTTGTGGGTGTGTATTCAGCCCTGCGTGTGCATATTAACTGCCAGCAGACGTCCTCTATCTCAGTAAGAGTCATTAATCTGGGGTCTGGCATTACTGTTGAGGGCACCTACAGTGAAGGATGGTGCAGAAAGCTTACATCTGTCTCAGCTCCATTTGTTTCACTGCTGGTTTCTCTCTTTGGGGCGTGTAATCTGACTGCATGGCTAACTGACAAACAACTCGCTGGCTGCAGAACAGCAAGCAGAGGCATCATTTTTCTCATCAGACTCAAAGATGGCAGAGAATCACACGTAATAAAGGTTCATATCCCTCGTACTGATGACATTACGATTACATTACACAAATTTTTCAGCTAAGTAAAAGTGATTTTAAAATATAACAAGCTTGATATAGAAAAATGCAACAATGAGGTCAGGCTAGCAATGAGACTTCACATGGACACATTTTGTTTCAGAGGAAATGACAAAGCAGCCATGTTTACTGCCTGGCTGACACAGTGTCGGGTAATCTGGGTTTGACATTCTGGATCCCAGCCCACATTACAGACCATATGATTCTGGACACGCATGCATTGCACACCATTTCCAAAGAGTCATAACTCAGAGAGCAACTGCCAAGGAAAATGCTGTTGGGATTGCTTGCAGTATTTCTGTTGAAAAAGTATAAAAATGTCATAAAACACTCATTTTAATCTGGAGTTTGCAATTTTTTTTAATACAGATTGTTTCTTCTTTTGCTGTATTTAGCATCTTTACAGTAATTTTCTTTACTTTTTAACTGCAAAAATGGTCTGAGTCATTTTAAAAATAAAAAGTTAACATTTTAGCTTAGAGACTGAGACCTTACTTATTTGAATATATGTACATGGAAATATCATGGGCTCGCATATGTCTTTCTCCCATTCCTTTCCTGAATTTTCTTTCTTTTTATGCCACTGTTTGTATCAGCCCTAGCAGCCACACAATTTTCAAAGATGGCGTGAAAATATTTTTCCACATTTAATGAGAAATTACCAAAAGAAATCTAGAAATAGAAATCTATATAAATGCATGTTTGCGTTTCTTTAACTAGGCGTGAAAGAAAGCCATAGCACACAAACACATGATGCAAAATCAGTTCGAAGTTGCAATTTATTCCTTTTACATTTTGAGTGTGTGCTGCCCTCTGGTGGTTTGTTTATGAACAACCCTGGCAGCATGACATACTGTAACACGTGCACACACTCACAGAAGGCAGATTAAGCCTTTAAGCCTGCAGATGAAAGAAGAGAGGAAGTGATTATTCATTTTTTGTGCCATTTACAATTCGCCTCCCTTCTCCTCCATCTCCCCGTTTACATCCTTCTGTTCTCTCTATCATCCACTCTCTCCTCCCCGTCTCCACCTTCTCCCCCCCCTTTCTTCCTCCTGTTTCCTAACCTCCCACCATTACCCCTTCTCTCTCCGAGCTTCCCTTTCAACTTTGTTTTCATTTTCAAATTAAAATTTACTCTATATTTGCACATTAAAAATGGGGGAAAAAAACTCAATTAAAAAAAAAAAATTCTGTTACCCAAGCTGTTGAACATTTTATGTGATGTATTTCAGTCCCATGCCAAAATACATTCAAGACAGTTGTGCATTGAGACTGTTAGCAGTACTAGTCTAATATTTAATAGAAAATTGCCATAAATAAATAAATATATGCCATGAAAAATTCTGTCAACAGCATGAACTTATATTCCTATGTTAAGGGAAAAACATATGTTTTTTGGTACATAACAGCATAGAAAGGATGGTTGTTTGTACTCATTCTGCTGAGTAAAAGTGCTCATACTGCCACTGTGACTGCTTTCCTAAGCACTTTCTCTTCCATCCGTCCTCTGTACCAGCCCTGCTTTTCAGAAATAGGAATGTTTTGTAGTCTTCTTCCTTTTGTGGGTCTCTCAGCTGCTTTGTTAAACAAGGATTCTGGAAGAATGTTGATGTAGGTTGTCAAAAGCGCAGCAGTGCTTACACAATTTGGTGTGAAATGCCAATGTGTTTGAGTTTGGGTTTATTCAGTGTTTGACAGCCAAATTTATCTGGTGATGAGTGCTACAGCTGGCAGTTATTTACATGATAGATGATTTCACTGATTATTGTTGCCATTTAACTAAATGACCTATTAATATGCCAGAAATTAGCAATTTGTCAGTTTTACTGATGTAAACTGTTTTTGCAAATTTTCTTCCATAAATTTCCACCAGAAAGCATGAAAACGTTCTGCTTTGCATTTGTAGACACAGTTTAGATATTTACATGTGCCCCAGCTTTTCTTTCGTTATAGAAATGGGAATTTCATTGAGGAAGTATCCCTATGTAGCTGTAAATAATGAGATAAAGAAGAGGATCACAGTTTTAGAATGTAAATATAGCTGCATAAACACAATAAAAAACCCTATCAAGTTAGTTGAGTTTAGTTCACACGGGAAAAGACTGATGTTCCTCTAAAGTAATTTCAACTGAAATAAAGAAAATGAGTACAAATGAACTATTAGTGGTGCATCCCTAAAAGGCTGCACATATTATTAATTTAGCGCCAGAATTTGCAGGTTCAATTGTGCATTAGTCATTCACCCAAATACATATTCTTTAAATGCTTTGTTACATTGAATTTATGGAAATTTAATAGACTGGGTACCACACACACATATTACACACTTTTTTAGAACATGCAGAAACAGTGGATCAAACATATTTATACAGTAGGTAATGCATAGATCAGTAACAAAAGAATGAAAGGGCCCTGTGTTGAAATGTGGTCTGCTGACTTCCGCTGCCAATGTGATGTAGCAAAAATAAAAAAAACACTCTGCAAATTATCTCACACTCAGGCCAGCTTCGTAGTAATTCATGTCATGATTGAGAGCATTAAAAAAACACATTAAATTGCAAAAGTTTGAACAAGAGGGCAGTGTTGTACAATTCTTGTTATAATAACTTGTTTTCTATTGCAGCAGTCATTAAGAACTACTTCAATTCAAAACAACCTTTTTACCTCTTCACATAGTCAGCTAGTCCATTTTTTTTTCTCTATTTTAAAATAATTTAGAATAACAGGGGACTTAATTCAGAAAGCTAACAATCATGGAGCTTTTTTCTTTTTTGCAACATTTGAAAACTAAAGACATCAACTCATATTTTAGAAATATTGTACAACTATTCAAGACTAGACTTGACTTTTTTACTTGACTTCAGTACATAATTATTATACACAAGAGTTTTTTTAAGCCCTTTATTTTTTTTTTTTTACGACAGTAAAGACCACTGTCCTGTAGGATTTAGATGTTTCCTGCTTAATCTCACCAGACTCAAATTTATGGCTGATTGTGAAAAACTTACCAACAAGGTGTTGGATTCATTTAATATGAATTGGGTGTAGTGGGGAAAATGGAAACTTATAAAACCTTCTGCAGTGTATGTCAATGACCAGAGTTTAAGATTTATGGTATCCCTTTGTATTGCAAGTTTCTAAAGATTTTATTTTTATTGTATAATTTCTAACTCTTCGTTTATTTGTTGCTTTATCACGCCTCTCTCTGTGTTATTTTCTTTCCATGTCGTTCTTCATTGCTCCATTCTCAGAAGGAGAGGAAAGCAGCAGGTTTGCTAAAGCTCCTATCAGGCGCAGCAGCCAAGAAGAAACCTCGCTCTCCTCCTTCGTCTCCACCCACCCATGACCCTTCACTGGCTGGCCAAGGTGCCATCCCCACTGACCTTGTCCACCATCCTCACCACCATCACCACCATGCACGTTCAGGTTCCTGTCCAATGGCATCACAGGGACGAGCTGGCTCCTGTCCAATTGAGAGTGACATGGCAGGAGCAATAGGGTTGGAGCCTTTGCACAGGAAGTCTGGATCCCTGGATACCAATTTCCCTATGTCACCCCCGGCAACACGCTCTGGAAATGCTCTGATGATTCTCCGGCCTGAACCCAAACCCCTGTCAAGAGAGAGGTGGGTTCAGACATATGAAAAATAAACATACTTGCACATACTTAGAGACTGTGGACAACACTGGCTCAAAGAGAAGTGCATTGCATAATTGTAGTGGAATAAAATTTGTGTTATACTAAAATGAGATATAACACTAACCTGCCACGTGAATGTATGAGTTCACATATGCAAACAATGAGAAATATTTTTCTGAAAATGTTGTGGAATTTTGGGTTAGAGGAATTTGGCATCAGGATTTAAAGTAGCCCTTAGAGAGTCAGTCATAACAAAACCATAAGCAGAAAGTGAGTGAAAACATTGTTAAAGCCACCCTAAGGTGCTTCTATAAGCAATAACTCACTTCTGTTGGATACAACTGGTAGTGGCTCCAACAGGACCTGACATAAAGTTTTTAGAATATAAGGTGTCATCTACCATATTTTTCCTAAGTACTAACAAAGAACAAGACTTACTAATGTAAATTATCATATATCATTCTCTGTGTTTTTTAAATATAGGAATACTTAGTCTACAAGGCCTAATTTCTCTTATATACACAAACTCACACACTGAAACATGGTTTAACCCGCCCTTGTATGGAAAAACAATAATAATCAGGAGCATGATTATACGCAGTTCAGAAAGTTTCACAAAATTGACTTGAATAAAACATTTATCCTCACTGTCAGCACTATAATACTGTTATTGAACTTAGTAACATGTCATTACAGACATGGTGCTCTTTCAGATTACAGTAGAACACTGCTATATATTTAAAGAAACAAAAAGATTGTAATAACTTGTGAATCACATAAACCAAAATTTTAAGTATTTGTTTTTTATTATTTGTTAATTTTAATTATGATTTTACAAAAGAAGAAAACTGTAAAAGTAAGACATTTTACTATTTTAATAAAGTTTATATTTTGCTGTTCATGAGCAAAGCAGAGGTTATATAATTTTATATCATGGTCTGGGGGAATACTCTATTCTGATTGGTTGCAGGGTGTCCGTTAAAAAGTGATAATGGACACCAGTTTAAAAAAGTTCCGTCAAATAGCCGAATAATTCTAAATCATTGCGCTGGCTCAAACGGCAGTTGGTAACCATGGCAACAGAAATGTTAGACTATGTCAAACAGCAGCCCATGGTTACTAATGAATGTATCTAAACTGCCAGGTTTTTTTTTATTTTATTTTTTCAGGTAAATTTAGACTATCGGTTGACCAATAACCAGAGTAGAAAAGGGAGAAATGAAAAAAAGTCTCCCGATCCCTCCCCATGTCACTATTGTATTATGTTCATGTTCTACCCAAATCGTTAGTTGAAATCAGTCACTGCAGATAAAATATTTATTATATTGTTTCAACTGTATTAAATAGTATTTAATCAGCTAGTTTGTGATGAAGCTCCAGATCTCTCAAAGAGGGACGGAGCGGCTCTGATGTCACCCTGCAGTGGTGCAGTGGACCGTGCTTATGGTTCTCTGCATTAATGCTCCAGCGGTTACGCCAATTTCACAGTGATCTTCAAGAATTAAAAAGGTCCATGCTGTTCGCATTTAGATTTTTCCACGGCCAAATTTTTCTTATGCTATTATCAAAACCAACCATTGTATGTCCTCCCCGATTTCCTTCATATTGTGAAGAAATATGCATTTCCAAAAAATTACGATATTTTCGTTGGAATCTTTTAAAGGGAGGGGGCGGCACACACTCACTCACATTCATTCACACTGAGCTCCCTGGACCACACAGTCACACACAACCTGCAACACTATCATATTTCACCATCATCGGTGATTTGTTGCAATAGTATCTGCTGCCAAATGAGCTGCAGGTGCTGCCAATGGTGGTTACCTTGGCAACGCCACAACAAGAGACATTAAATAGTCCACTCCGCTGCTTCTTGTTAAAAACATTATTTTAACAGTAAAAACAACATTAGTAATTGATCTTATATATTTCTTTGGTGAGTGACCATGGTATAAGCGGGATAATGCCCTCCAAGGTGTCCATTATCAGAAATTAATGGACTTCAAGGAAGTCCATTATGGAAGCAACCATCCGACGCAAAGCGGAGGACAGTTCATGCCTCTGCGGCGTCCAATGGACACCTTGTTGGGCATTATCCCTTACTTGACATAGTTAACAGCAATTATTTCTTACTTAAGATCCATGCCAAAGCTTGAGGTTCCTATCTGGCAGTATATACCAAAAATTTAGATTGAAACCCAATTCTAGAATATTGTTAGTTTTCAAGATCTACAATGTAAACATAGCTCAAAACCAAAATTATACAATGCTGTCAATAAAAAAAAAAAAATTACCTGGAATGTTGTGAAAACTCTGGAATGTAGCCTAAGACATTATTCTAGATATCTGTGAGAACTTTACAAAAAAACTTTACTTGTCAATCTGGTCAAGATTCTAGTTTGTTGACAAGATTAAATGTTGAATAATGGCCTTTGTATCAAGTGTTGGCCAGTGTGTTTAATATTTTGTAAATATAAGTTAACGTTGATAATGTTGTAGAATATAGTCACAGATTGAATAAAAGATTTTAAAATATTGTCAACATTTTAAAATGTTGCTTTTATTCTAGAATGTCGTTACGGATAATAGTTGAGATACTAAAACATCATCAACTTTCTGGAATGTTGTCAAGATTCAACAATGTAGTTACAGTTCATAGTTGAGATTTTAGAATGCCATCAACATCCTAGAATGTTGTCAAGATTCTAGCATGTTATTGCAGATTACGGAAGAAATTTTCCATTCTTTCAGAAATAGCTAAATGTTGCCAAGATTGTAGAATGTCAGGGTTCTCGAATGTAGTTACAGATCACAGTTCAGATTTTAGAACGTCATCAACATTCTCTAATTTTGTCACAATTCCAGATTGTATTTAAAGATCAAAGTTGACATTCTAGAAACTTGGTCAACTCCAAAATGTTACCACATTCTAGAATGTCAAAATTCTTGAAAACAGTCAAAAATTGAAGTCAAACTTTTCAAATATTGTCAGCATTTTGGACTGTTGCCAATATTCTAGAATGTTGTGATTCTAGAATGTAGTTACAGATTATAGTTGAAATTCTAGGATGTCAACATTCAAGGATTTTGTCTAGAATGTACATGCAAATTAAAGTTAAAATTCTAGACAGTCAAGATTTTAGAATGTTGATCACAATCTAGAATGTCAAGGTTTTACAATGTAGTGACAGATCATAGCTGAATTTCTAGAATTTCATTAGCATTCAGAAATGTTGCAAAGATTCTAGAATATGGTTAGAGGTCATAATTTAGATTCTAGAATGTCATCAACATTCTAGAATGTTGTCAAGATTCTAGAATATAGTTACAGATCATAGATGGAATTCTAGAATGGTGTCAGCATTCGAAAATGTTGGAAAAATTCTAGAATGTCAAGTTTCAAGAATGTAGTTTCAGACCATAGTTGAGATTATTGAATAACGTCAGCATTCTAGAATGTTATCAAGAATGTTGAATATTAAAGTTGAAATTCTATAAACTTGGTGCAATTCCAAAATGTTATTAAATTCTACATATTAAATTCTAAATTCTACAAATTTCCAGAATGTAGTCACAGATTGAAGTCAAGATTTTATAATATTGCTAACATTTTAGAATGTTGCCAAGATTCAAAATGTCAAGATTCTAGAATGCAATTACAGATTAAAGTTAAAATTGTAGAATATTGGAAAAATTCAAAAATATTGCCTAAATCCTAGAATTTAGTTGCATACTAAAATTAAAATTGTTGACTTTTGGTGACATTCTGATATGTTTCCAAAATTGTAGAATGTAGTTGCGTATTGGAGTTGAGATTATGTCAACATTCTGGATAATTTAAATAGTCAAAGATCAAAAGTTATTTCTACATTTATAAAGTTAAAATTTTAGTATTGGCAACATCAAAAAATTGGTCAAGAGTTTAAAATGTATGCACAGGTTACAGCTGAGATTTTACAATGTTGTCAACAGGCAAAAATGTCAGATTCTACAATTTAATCACAGCAAAATTGGGATTATTACATTTTTACACCAAAGTTTTTACTCCAAAGTGCTTCTATCTAGAATGTTATAAAACAGAGAAATGAGAACAAATTGTATCTGTGAGACTGCGAGTAATGGTGTGAGAAAAGTACAATTAAAATACTTGGAGAAGGGGTTGTTTTGCTCTTGTTTGTTTTGTTTTGTGTGTGTGTGGGGGGGGGCTGAAAGTATCTTTATTCTGCTAGAATTGTACTCAAGTAAAAGTAAATGCACCATCTAAAACCTGCTTGTGATTTTACCCAAGCCATTCACAGCCTGATGCATATTATACCTTTTTATCTGTCAGGTATCGTGTCGTGGTCCCCTACCCACCTCAGAGTGAGGCAGAGATTGAACTGCGGGAAGGAGATGTCGTATTTGTTCATAAGAAGAGGGAGGATGGTTGGTACAAAGGCACCCTGCAGAGGACGGGTCAGACTGGGCTGTTTCCTGGCAGCTTTGTTGAAAGCTTCTGAACTTCAAAAAGCAGACGGAAGAAGTTGTCCTTGTTTTTGACTTAAACAGCACACAAGCATATACAAGATACATGAGCACAGGTGGTATGCAGAAAAGAGTTGGGCTGATATTGATTTCCCAGATTTTTTGCTGGATTAAAGATCAAATAAAGGAAATACAAGTCAAAACCTGCCTTAAAGCTGCTAACATTGAAAAAGTAACTTCTCTGAATTCCAGTGAAGAATTAATGTTTTGTGGTGGTGTTGAAGCCACACTGGAGTTTTACATTGAAAGAAATTTAAATCATCCTTTCTGGTTAAAGTCTTCAGGAATCCATGTTAGTCCAACGAATTTATATACCTACACAAAGTAAACAGGAAAGCTAATTTTATTCTAACAACCAGCCCAGCCACCCAGAAAACAGGATAGGTTTAACCTATCACTCATGTTGCAGACAGCTGATATTGACTACTAAAGGCCCAGACTCCACAGAAAGATAAACTCTGCCTCCCAGTTTTTCTCCTTGGCATCATCCACCAGCAAACACTAGCACAAAAAGCATTAGCTCTGCTTTTTCACTGAGACCTCAGAACTTGAATCCGGGTGCTTTCTTTGTATGAGAAGTGAAACTTTACAGCCAGGTGATGAGGGAAGTAAGTAAATTTACACTCCAGGATTATTGTAAGCACATTTGTGTGTCTAATGTGGCAATGAGCACATGCTTCTTTTCAACCACATATGTTAAACAATGCATGTAGCATTTTTACTTTCTCTTTGTTCTGTTTTCTATGTTGTATTAGGGTGTTTGTGTTGTCCTGATGTGATGATCTGTCACAAGGAGCTTAATTTAAAACCAATGGTGCAAATTGTTAAGTCTCAATTAGGTCATTCATTTTTCTATTTATATGTCTTTACATAAATGTCTACAATGTTTAATTTATGTTGAATTTGACTTTCATAGATCCCTAAAGCTTAAACTGAAATAACTGGCTTGTTGAATGTAAGAAGAAAACAGAAAGTCACACCAAAATATATTTACTGAATTTATTTGTATTTATAAAGATTTTGAACTTTGGTATGAGATTTGAAACAAAAGAAATGCACTTGGTAATATTGTTACAACCTGCCTCTATATTTACATAAACAATATTTTAAAAATGCATTTACTAAGGGATTTTCCCTACTGCTTGTTAAATCCTTATTTTAACATGAATTTTTTGCAAGGCACAAACTGGCAAGACAAAAAAAATCTTAAATCTTTATACTTTTCATTTGGAGCCTTGTTAGCTGCATAGCATAATTGCGCAAGGGATATTTTAGCTAAATTGTCACATCTGTATCTTGCTCATTGACAGCATCATTGACTATAAAACCTTGAAACATGACTTAGGCAATTATGCTGTGAAGCTAATGACATAAAGATTTCTTAAAGCGACAGAACAAGAGTCATTACTGGAGATGAAATTAATTTTTTTATAATGGTTTTTAACAGGAAATTATGTTCCTACATCCTTTCATGGAAAACTGTCAATGGTTTTGTCTAACTGTGCCAACAAACGTACCAATCCAACCATCCAATGCTTTTGACTGAATGTACTATTGACAGTGCACGGGAATGGATACCTGTAAGTCAGAGAGCAGGACACAAATATTCCATCGTACAACTGCCAGCCTTCAGATTTCTGAGTTTACATTGTTTAAGACAACAAACTTTTTTTTGTTTCTTTCTGGAAACAAAAGCACAGCAACAGTTATAGACCGAGACACAAGCAAAGTCCAGGAACACAAATATTATATTGATACCAACCTGATTGTAAACAGTGTCTGCTAATGGTTAAGCAGCGTTGAGGCTCATTGGCTAACTGGACCGATACTGCAAAAGGAAGGTGGCAGAAAACCAGCCCTAGTTTTCTGTTTTTATTTGTTTTGTTTTTTCTTTTCATTTTATCATCAAAAGCACATCAGAATTGATCAAATTGTAAGATCGAAGTTCAGAAACTCCTCACTTTAAATAATATTACATCAGAATTAACCGCCAATTATGAGACTGTCCAGCAGGAGCTTCAAAGATTCATTAAAAGTTAGCACAAGATGGAAAAAAAGAGCACAGATGATGTATCAACTTGAAAGTGACAGCAAAAGAGAAAAGAAAAGGAGGCCTATAATAATAATCATTAAAAAAAACAAGCAAGCCAGATAAAATTATCCATTTTTATGATCGTTTAGATCTGTCGAGGTGGGCCCCTTGGTGGGATTGAAATGGTCACTGGAGCCCACCGAAGCAACAGTTTCTCAGTTTAGCATCATATTTAGTGTCATAAGTCTATGAGATTTTAACAAACTGAATGTTTGATTTGTTTTCTACATTTATATAATTTTTTATTTTATGATATAGGCCTAACAGTTGCATAAGTTTCAGTGGGCTTTGTGGTTCAGTCAAGCTGAACTATTTTCATTAAAAATAAAATGGAGTGGCAAATTTCGGATATAAAACAATGACAACTTAAAATGTAAACAAATGCCCATTTTCCTCTAAAACTGGTTTGTCAAACCTTAGTGCCTACAAATGTCAACACATACACCTACTTGCTCATACTATTTGTTTTGGACATTGCATTGTGTTACGTCGGTACATGGAGCCTGCTGGATGCTGTCATTGAACTTGACCTGATGCCTAAAACAAGCAGATCCCAGATCAGTACTGAACAAAGAAAACAGATCTGAACAAAGTTCTTCTTTTTCTGAAACCTAAGCACAGTTTGTGGTTTGTGTTTTCATTTCGAGGGGTTCGACGCTCTGAGGAAAAAGAGTTTACAACAGTCAAAACGTCAGGAATCAAACCACTGCACAGTGGTAGTTTTAGATTAAACAACTTGAAGCGCCAGTTTTTCAGATTTCTATCTGTTTAAATGAAGTTACATAAGCCAGTCATTCTCCTCAGCTTCCTGGTTGGAAAGTACACGGTGACAGCTCGACGAATGTAATCAAGCTTTTCAGAGCAGTGGCGGGCATGAACACAGCAACGCATCAGTAGAAAGCTCAATTTTCAGTTGGACTTTAACAGAATTCCCCAGGTTTCCCACTAATTCAGAGTGATTTGAGGCACAAGTATCTGCATACTTGGTCCTGTTCTACCAGCATGCACCAAGGTTGCCATTACAGTTCTTGCCACAAATTGCCTCTTCAAATCTGATAGCTTTTAGCGGTTTTGAGGCCAAGCCACTTTTGCTACCTGTGCGCTGTTAACCCTTCTCCCAGGAAGCCTGAGCTCTCACTCTGCCATTTTCAATTTAATGTCAGCCATATTTGATCTTGTGGATATTTGTGTGTGTGTGTTTGTGTGAGTGCATGTGTGAGTCTGTGTGTGAGAGGGAGAGAGAATTATTGGAAAAAGACCTTTGTATGTAGCTCTTTACAAACACACACAAAAAAAGGAATTTTATGGACACTCATGCCTCGCTAGGACTGAGTTGAGTTGGAGACAGTTGGTACAGTGAGTGAAACTGAATAAATGAATATTATATATATAAATATAATTCTATATTGTGCAGAATATTTATAGGCCTTTTGTGCCACTGAGGTCATGCTCTGTGCTGGCCACGTCCAGCGCTCTCTGCCATGTGATCATTATACATCGTCTTGTACTGATGACCCGTGGTTGATATGATTGTTTTTTCATGTCAAGTGCATTTTTCGCAATAAAAGCCTTTGTTCTAAAACATTTCCCAGATTTTTTTTTCTTTTTTTTTTCTCTCTGCTTATAGCTTATTAATTGAAGTGAAACAGAAAATGTTTGAGAACAATATTCATTTATGTGCTGTTGCTACAAAACAAACACATTACCTGAATTGCCCATTTGGATTTTAATGGTTGCCCTTTGGAGGATTCATCCCGAGAATAATATATTGCTCTAATTATAATTATCTTTCTCCGACAATGTGTTCATTATGAGCTTATGAAGACTTATGAGTACCACCGTAGGTATTGATGTCTCAGAGTATTATTGTCTTCATTATAGACATGCTGGTGAAGGATGTCCATTTCATCCCTCCCTCTACCTTCCTTTTATCCCCATTTCTCATTGCACTCTTTTTCCTCCTGCGCTCAAGCCAAACACTGACATGGATGAGGTGTGTAATAGGTAATTTCAGAGCATTGTTGGCACTCCCCCTTAAATGACAACCTCATTTCTCTAGGAGTCAGGCCTGTCTATAATCATCACCTCCATTTGCATTTAGAGTGACTAGCAAAAAGTGATGAGGGTGTGTGTATGGGAATATGTGCGCTTGCCAGCACAGGTCTGACAGCTTGGATTTACACCCATTCAGAAAAACTTGACTTTGCTATATTTGAGGTGAGCAGGCAGCTAATTTATTTATTTCTATATTTGAATCTGCTGTAGTGAGATAATGTTTCAGAATATGGGTGAAATCAGCCAGAGTGGTTAAACATGTCTGCTCACTCCATAAACACACCCTCTCCGTGTTTTACTTGGGTGAAATGGGTCTCCTCTGGGTGTCCTTTTTCCTGCTTTTTACCAGCAAGGTACCACAGACTCCTGCAGGGAATCGATCAGCGTTTCTCTGCTTTACGCCAGACCTGTCTGTCCACCTGTCTGCATACCTGCTTTTGAGTCACTTGAAGGGCAATGGAGCTGGAGGGTGAGACACTGCAGGGTAACAAAGCTCCACCAGATGGAACAAGACGGTCTCTTTGTGAGTGTGTGCCCAAATAAAGCAAGTGGTAGGTGGGGAAGATGTTAAGCTGCTGCTGCTGCATTTAAAAGCAAATGCGATACATGTAATCATCCACTGCCCTTTCCATCCATCCTTTCCAAAGCAAGAGAGGAATTCATCTTGACAAAATTGAAACAAAATTTTTCAGGTCTGAAGAAGCAGACAAGTACAGCATGTCATGGCAAAAATACAAAAGGTTTATTTAAAAAGAAAGGAAAAAAAATCCCAAATAATAAAGTTTTATTCTTAAAAGACATAGCAAAAATGTGTGTGAGATTTTCTCCTGTAGATCAGTATGTGGATAGTGTATCTTTAGGTTTTACACAGTTAAGGCACCAACACATTAGTGTAAGAATCTACTGTCAGTGAGTTAATGTTTGGCTTTTAAATCACACTTTTCTGAAAACCAGCACCACAGTGTCTGCTTTAAATCGTGTAGTTTTACAGTACAAAGAAGTGAATACATACATGTAAAAATAGAGTAACACAGAAAAATATTGTCCTTTTCTTCATTTGCTTCCTAAACAAACACTGACATAATATGATGCATAGTTTGTTTTCAGTGATTTGGCCTATTTCAGTTTGTGCCAACAGGAAAAAAAAATCAACAATATACAGATATGTAGAGACAAGTTTCTGATTCATAATCAAGTCCAACACACATCATGCTGGAAATGTGTCCCACTGTAAATGTAAATGCATTAGAAATGTTCAGAAACAACATCCTCCTTTTGCAACAACCAGTGTGGCTGCTGCAGGTTTTAAGCAATGAGAAATAAAATGCCCTTAAACAGTGATTCTGAACAAGTCTGTATGCAACAGATTAACTTTTAGAAATGGCAATTGATGCCATTTCAATCCTTTTTAAACAAGGATTTCAAACATATTGAAGTAAAACTAGTTAACCACTATATGACCACAAATACTGATGTTATGTATCTATATTTGAGTTTATTGTTACATTTATTGAAGGTTCAACTGGTTTTATAAAAAGTATTTTTAAATTTGACCTTTATTTACTTGTAATACTAAAACTTTATATTGTTGCTTTATTATGAACTTTTTATTCAATTACTCCTTGAAGAATGATAGAAACCTTGTTTAGTGTCATCAATTATCTGACTAAATTAATTTATGGAAAACTGGCTTATTTCACCTTCTGTAATCAGAAAAGGGCTTTATATGAAATTATTAGGAAGCTCTTATGAAACATATGGCAGTGTATATGATGGAAAAGGCCTCACACTATTATTGTACCTGTCTAAGTTCTTTCATCTGTAAACAGAAGCTGGTGAGGATAACTCCGTCTGGCAGAAGTTAAAAAGTGGAGGTGGATAGAAAATGAAGGCATTTTTATATGAAATAAAAGGATAAATACAAAAGGCAATACACAAAATGTCATAAAACTTACAAAAGTGATTAAAAACGAGAATTAAAGTGTACAAAATGACTTTTGGAAACAGTTTTTAAACTTTGGTAAACCATACTTTTACATGCTGCAGGGCGTGTGGTGATGTCCCAGGTAGTGTTTGAGACTGGCTGAAGATGACGTGAACAGACTGTCACTGGTTAAACAATTCATAATGGAGTATATTTCCAAAAGGTCCTCACATGAAGCCGGAGCTGAAACACAAAGCGAATGATATGGCTTAAAATTAGTGATTGACTAAACTTTATGTAAGCATTTGTCAATGAACAGCAATGTTAACTTAAACCAGCAGTTTGTCTCTAGGAAGTCTGATTTTAATAAGCTTCTCTGTCATCTCAGCAGTTGCTGCCACATGTTCATTGATCAGAATGGTAATGTTTATTGTATCACACGTCTCAGTTTGCTAAACCCACTGACAACAGCAGATTACACATGACTCAGCAAACTAATGTAACCATCACTGCCAGCATACATAGAACAGAGAACATTAGCAGAGTGTTTCAAATAAACAGTGTCCAAAAAGGCCTCTTACTTCTTGCGGTCTTTGTCCTTCTTGCCATTGGCTGTGAGGCTCTGGGCCTGCAGGAGCTGAGCGGCAGCTCTTCTCTTACTGAAGGAACTTTGGTCTTCATCAAGGAGCCGCTTCTTCTCCTCCAGAGCTGCTTTCTCATCTGCGTGGAGACGCTTCAGCTGCTCAAAACGACCTTGCAGCTAAAACAAAAACACCCCAAAACAAGAGTTTTACTCTGAGAGTATCGTGATTTATACGGTGTTGAACCAGCTTTTTGGCCCCACTTCTCATACCTCTCTCTCAGCCTCCTTCAGTTCAGCTTCCTTCTCCTTCACCCTCTGCACAAAAATTTGTCTCATCTCATCCTCTCTCTTCTGTAGCTCCACCAGGAACTCCTGACGCTTGGCTTCATAAGTCTGCTGCAAACTATGCACACACACACACACTTCCATTTCATCTCTGTGAACTGTGCATTTTGTATGAAAACAGAACTTCTGAGTGGGCAGCCTACCTGACAGGTTTGCACTCTGGATCCGTGTCCTTGAATCCCATTTCTTCAAGTTTGCAGCGTCTGTAAAGCTCATAATGCCGCGTGTGAGTTTGCTCCCTCAAGTCCTCCATATTGACACAAATGAGCATCTCTCTCAGCTTCACGAAGTCACAGTGATGCTCATTCTCCACTGACAGACAAACAAGCAAATTACAGTGTTATACTTTGTGCTGTTCAATGAAAATATATAAATAAATGAAAATCTTGAGGTGTCACTGAGTTGTATTGTAATACACACAAACACACAGTGATCCATCATACCTTGGACAACACCCCATGGATACTGGCGAGCTTTCACCATCTTATTGCCAACGCAAACTTCCTCAGTACTGCCGACTACAGCAAATGGCAAATGACCCTAAAAAAGGTTTAATATAACATTTTAAAATAAAAGGCTGGAGCTGTTGGAATGTGGACAACAGGACACTTATAAAATCACAGGCTTCATTTACACAAACACTTTCAGCAATTCTTCCTCATACAAATTAAACCTGCATGAACACTTCCACCAGGTGTGCCTGCAAGTATAATTCATCTGATGCTAGAAATAAATTCCAGTTTAATTCTTCACTTCAACTAATGGGAAAACAATAAAAACTTTGTACTAATAAGAACATGTCAGTCTGCAACATTTGTATATTGCAGTCACAGTGATCTACAAAGGGCAAACAAATTAACTACAAAACCTCTGAAAACGTGTGCCTAAACTATAAACCCCTTGTCAGAAAGCATGCCTGTGTGTTTCCTTACGTTCATTGTAGTGTTGACTTTGGCCACAGTCTCATCATCCAGAGGGAACTGGTAGATCTGGACACCATTACTGACCAGCTCACTCATGATCTTGATCTTGAACTTGTGCAGTTCGCTCTTACTGATGGTGTCGGCTTTGGCAATGACTGGGATGATGTTCACCTGCAACGAGATGGGATTTGTATTTGAAATAAACAGCATCTTAATCTACTTTCATTACTCATTCTGAATATCTGCAGGACCTTTTTTGCATCTTATGCAGCTTGTTTAAGAAAATAACAATTTTATAATTCAGCATATACTTTCTTCTTACAGTCATCTCCATTAACACAATTACCCATGTGTGAAGAACATCTGTTATTAACAATTAGTACTTAAAATATTAATAGTGACATTTTAAAGAATATCTTAACACACAAACAGAAGTAGTAGAGCAACTCTCTTTCAGTAGAAAGTATATGCTATTGCAATTGATCAGCAAAAACTTTTCTAGATGTTTACATTATTTTTGCACCTATTCAGATCAACTTAAAGGCACTATTACAATGTTGTGCTGTTTATAAATTAAGCAATAAGCATTAACGTAAACAAAAAGGACAGAAAAAATTCTTTGAAGACATAGTTAAATGTGCAAAACATGTGTAATGAGGCTAAATTTGATATCATTGATTTCTGGAAGAATGGCACATGGCTCTAATCACTATGCTTGTATGCGACACAGGTTCCAGTGATATGGTTCATCATTCCCATGTTGCATTTGTCACTAGGGGTTGGAAGGTGAAAAAGTTTCAACATTTCTCCAACAGTTGGCAAAACGTTTCTCTTCGACTGTCTAACATGACGTTATATTTGTTTTGGAAAACGCGTAAACAGAAGACAAAGAATGATGGACAACCTGCAAAAAAATGCAGAGATAAATCCTCCACCATCACATTTTAAGTCAAAAGTTTGGACATATTTTGGATTTTTTGCTTTGAAAGGAAAAGCAGAGTTGGACATGTCAAAAGCTTTGTAAACTTTGTCATGCAGATGTCGCATAGTCCTGTAACACGACTAACGTTACTGTGTATCTAGCAAGACACAATCCTGAGGTAAATGTAGAGCTATTAGCCAAACAAACGGCAGCAGCAAGCTAACAGACTCTCAAACCAGCACTTTTATATGCAGTCCAAGCTTTTGAAACAGGAGTATCAGTTCAAACAGCTGGTTCAGAATTATTGATGCTGAATAAATTTTAAAAACTGACACACAGTTGATTTTTTTATTTGGGAAATGTGGCTTGTGAAATAGTCTGTAAACTTGGTCATCGTGCAACTTTTTCAGATGGTCTGGTGTTTAAAAAGCAAACTAAAAATTGGCAAAACTGAGGAAATCGCAATTTAAATTGAATCGGCACCCAAAATAAATTGTTACAAATCCAATCGAGAGAAAAGCACATTGTCCTAGACTACTTTTCACCACTTCAGGAAATGGTGGATAAGGATTAAGATTAAGCTAAATCCCAGAAGATGGTGTTGCAGAACTCGATGTAAGAGAATTAGCTAGTATTCACTCGATAAATACTTCTATTCACTCTCGCTTGCTGAAAGAAGCACCTGATATGAAGTTAACATGTCTGGGACAGTGGCTACTGCATTAGCTTGTTAAAATAACTAAAAGTGAAATCATCAGTTGCACCAGTGCAAAAGAAAAAAAAAATCTATATCCAGTATAGTTGTTATGCTGTAGCTGGTCGCACATGTAGGCAATAAAAATGTGTTAATGTGTTTGGCTATATAAAAACACATGCACAAAGGAATAAGCAATATAAATGAACATTTTCTTTCCATATATATATATATCTATACATATTTATGTCTAAACTGGTTTTAAAAAAAGTGTTTTATAAACCATGCCATTTCTAGCCCAGCAGCTCAGTCTGGTGCCCAAGTCGTCCCACATTCCTGTCTGTCATCTCGTTGTACCAAATACAGGCTTGGAATGAGATGTCACTACGCAAGCTTCTGGGCCAGACCACACACCCGTAGATACATGCAGAACACACACTGATCCCAGCAGAGAAAACAAAACAATGCTAGGAGATCTGTTCTAACAGCTGTGTAAGTGAGTGACTATCCGTCACCACAATTGGCTCTTTCTGTGTGTATCTGTACAGTGACACAAAAGGACAACTCAAGTGTGTGTGTGTGTGTGAGAGGTGATTACAGCATTCCACTGCTTCTTCTACTCCTTTCACATGCAAATCCAGGGTTACTGCTACTCCAGGCCAGTGAAACCACACAAACTCACAAAAAACAAGTCACTACACACAGAGAGCATGGGAAAGTTTCTGACCACTTCAAGAGTTATGGAAGCGGGAAAGAGGAGGTGGGGGGCAAGGCAGACTGTGAAATTGTCCCAGCAGTCGCAAATAAAAACCAGCATGTGTTTATTATACACTAAGTCTTACCTTTTTCCTTGTATGCAAATCCGCTTTAATGGTTTTAAGTGTTGTTTATACTAACAACACATCAGTGTTTGAATTTTTTTTTCACCATTTATCTCTATTTGGGGGGAATAATAGAAATTTGGCAGCAGAAATCAACAGTGTACTGTTCAAATTTACAGAGTTCATATTATTCACTTTTTCATAAGCTTGCACAATTTTTTAAGCTAAACTAATTATATAACTAATAATGAGATTTGATGTAAATAACAAATTAGTTTTAACTTTACACCTATAAGTTATAGCAAATGTAGCAGTGTCTAAAGTTCAACCAGGGAAGAAACTGTAAAGGAGGGGGGCCCCGATAATCTCTTGAACTAACGGAACTTTATACAGCAAAATTTTAACAAATTCACTGAAAGTCACATTTTCAGATACAGGAGGCTGAAAACAAAATGCCATTCAGAGTTGTATTTTTTTTTAAATTTGCATTGATCTCTACCACCCGCATATTTTCTCTCAAGCATGGAAAGAAAGGTGATTTTTTTCCATAATATGTTTCCTTTAAAAAATTTATTTTTAGCCATTTTCCCCACCTCCAATGTGCTGACAACCGGCCACTACCGCTTTGCTCTTCACTTTTAGAGAAAATATTGAATATAAGATTTTTCATAAATGTTCATAACTGTGCTGCCCTAAGAAACATGAAGGAAGGAAGGAAGGAAAGAATGAAGGAAGGAAGGAAGGAGCTTGTTCTGGCATTTTCAATACAAACCATTCAATCAAAGTTCGGCTGAAATTTGAGAAATACAATATATGCATCATCATTCATGCTCCGACGATACTGAAACTTACAGTTCCTTTCTGAACGACTGCCGGTATAATGCTCTGCTCATTTAAGGCTGAATGCATACATGGCTAAACAACAGCAGTTAACAGTTGCTTCAATCATTTGTCCATGTTTATATAATTTAGATAAGTCTGAAATTCTCACTAACCTGCTGTGATGACACACTGAGGACTACAGGAGACAAACAATGACTTCAGAAGCTGTAAACAGTACTTCACCACCAGTATGAGATGCACTTCCACAAGAGTTATGCACATGCAGAGTCATGCAGAGGACTTGTACCGTCTCTCAACATGAGCGTTGTTAACACTTTAGTAACAAACGTAATCATATTTTTGGATAGTTTGTATCTGTCTTTCACCAACAGCAGGTCCTGTTGTTTCTGTGAACCATCCAGCTTGTATGAGATCGTGAGAGTTGCAGCTGCCCCTTACACACAAACTCAAATATGATTCCGAGTAGCACCAATTAATCACAGATGCATGTGTTAGAATAAAAGTAACACTGAGGACTTACAAGGGACTAAACTATTATGTTGATGTTTAATGATAAAAACACCTCATTGAATGGGTGAACAACTCAATCTATTACAGTTACCACACAAAACTTGCACTACACTTTTTAATGACTTAAACCATTAAGAATGCCTGAGCCACAATGCTGTGAGACATCTTGTACCTTGCTGTCTAGTTTCTTCATGGTGACCAGGTCCAGGGACTTTAGTGAGTGACCAGACGGGGAAATGAAGTAAAGGCAGGCATGGACTCGTGAGTCATGGTAGTTGTGCAGAGAACGTTTGATCTTTAGCTCCTCCTGTAGGTAACTCTCAAACTGCTTGTCGATGTAGTCCACAACTGGTTGATAGCTGAAACAGACATGACAGTGCAGGTCAGTGCTTTGGGATCTTTATGACCAATTAAATCATTTTATTTTAAAATGTAATATTTCTTCGGTCTTAGTGACTTCTGTCACAGCAGCTGACAAATGTATTAACTGTACCTCTCTTGTTTGTTCATTTGGTCTCCAAAGCCCACAGTGTTTACCACAGTAAGTCGTAGTCTGACATTACTCTCCTGCAGGTCATAGGTTTGAGCCCGGAGCTTCACCTGAGGCTCAAAGTGGGATGACTCAAAGTTCTCAAAGTTAGTATTGAATAAAGTGTCCATTAGCGTAGACTTGCCAATACCGGTCTCACCTGAAGCAAAAATAAAAAATTTGCATTGACTTTTTTTCCAGTTACATACAAATAAGACATTCAATAAATGTTTCTTCAGTAAATTTATTAAAACTCGTTTTAGTCCATTTTAAAACTATATTTTTTTTTATTGTTTTAGTCACAACATGACTACAACTTTAAAACTCAAAACTAAATCAATCCAGTATAAAACAGATGTAGAGCCTGGTAAATACTGTTAGAAAATAAAACTATGTGCATGCATTCACCCAAACAAGTAACAAATGAAATTTAGTTGTGTGGCAACATGAGCATAATAATAATAATAAGGAATCGTGTAATGTATATGTGTATTTAAAAAAAAAAAAAAAAAAAAAAAGTACCAATGCATAGAATATTGAAGCAGAAGCCTTGGCAGATAGACTTGTTGACAAGCTGATCTGGAAGACTGTCAAAGCCCACGTGACCAGCCAGGGACAAGGGCCGGACTCCTTTATCCTGTAAAATACATTAAATACGCTGAGGTTTGCTCTTATAATGTTGCAACTATATTATTTCAGACTCCTTCTTAAACATGGGTTCAAAACTGAATCAAGGCAAATGGGTGGTGTTTGTTTGTCAGACATACACAAGGCCGGATTGTCTAGTGGGAATTATGGGCACAGGCCCAGGGGCCCACACCCAAGTGGGGCCGACGTAGGGCATACACCAGCAGTTTGGAAATGAAACAAAATGTACATAAAAGCCAGGTAGTTACACCACTACCAATAGTATATTGCTATTGGTACCATTGGCTGAGAGATGTAAGAAACGTTGTTTTACAGTGTAGCTCACAATTTTCACAATGTTGCGTTGGGAAAGGGGGCCCTGGAACGCTGGGCCCAGGGGCCTGTGCACTTTTAATCTGGCCCTGTACATACGGTTATGTTTTTTGACTAAGAAATAATCAGTGTGATCCTTATGGAATTGTTTACGTAATATATGGTGCAAATATATTTTTTTAAATATGTGGCTTCTACAAAAGAAAAAACCCTAATTGATTGTTAGATTTTATTTGTAAAAATGATAAATTAACATTTCAAATAGTAACTGATTAGTGCATCTTCAATGTCCACATATCCTCCTCTTACCTGTCCCACCCTGAACTATACAAACATCAGGAGTACATCAGATACACCTACTATGTTTCAACACAAACTGCAGACGTTCAGGAAATTCCTCAAGGCTCAATTTTCCAATCATGTACACGATGGGATGTGTGGAAAACTAAAGAAAAAAAAATGTATGTGGAAAGTCGACTGTGTGGAATTACGCATCAATGGCAAGTTTATTTTAAGAAAACGAAACTGCTAACATGTATCTTATATATGTGACCTTTGGGGAAAAAAAACAAAAAAAAAACAAAAACAGATGACGGCCCAACCTGAATCTTAGCTGATCTCTTTTCCCCCTTTTTCTTGGTGCAAATTAGTTTTATGAAATTATACTTTTCATTAACAAATACAGTAAAGTGCTAATGTTGTGCTAATGTAAGTTAAGCTAGGGTTCTTTGGTTTTAAAAACATGTAAGTACTCTCTTCTTCATATAAAGCTAGTAAAAATAAAAAATAAAAATAAAAAAAAGAAAGAAAGAAAAAAGCTGCACATATGTCCAAGTGAATGGCTACAATGTTGTAGAGTCTCATCCCGAAGCATCGGTTTTACTTTCAGATTTTGATGAAACGAGAAAAAGAGTTATGGAGCTAGCGGTGGCTAACTAATGATAGCCGCGGACACTCCCTGCTCAACTGTCATTTGTAACCACAAGAGAGAGAAAAAAGCCTACCGGCTGCCGTGCGACATCCGAAGAAGCCATGACTTTAGACAGAAGTAAACACTACAAGTAATTCCGGAATTATTTAAATAGAAAAAAACAAAATGAACAACTTTGCGTTCTTTTAGAAATTACTCTCAGGAGCGCCTCTGCTTCCACAGTCGACGACTAGACAGACGAGCCCATTCAAAAACTGTGGGAAAGAGGGTAAATATTTAGTTCATAAAATTGCTTAGATGGTACACTTTTATAAACAATGAAAACAACCTATACTTTACTACTATATAGCTTTTTTCAGAGTGTATATACTTTATTTATTCAAAAAATAGCAAAAACGGACTGTTTACCGTCTTGATCAATTTCAGCACCCTTTTTTGTATAATGGTACAGCCCGAGTTAATTTTGCCTGTTCTTGTGTTGTATTGCTTACCATCAGAAAAATGGGAAATTTTATTTGTGGAGGAACTAATAGCTGTTCGTACATGTTGTCACATAATATCTTAACAAAGAAAAAAAGGAAATTGGAAGAAAGTTTACAGCATTTTCTGAATCACTTGTGAGAACTTAAAGTAGAGGAGTTTGCTTATGTCATTGTGTTCCTTTTTTACTCAGTTTTGTAGCTCAGACTACTTTCTCAATGTGTTTGCATTGTGCATGCTGGCCATTTAATTAGTCACTCCGGTTGGATATGAGAAGCTTTAGTTATTTTTTATCATATATTTATCAAAATATGTCGTAAGTTTATTTTTCACAACACACATTGGGCATTACTTGTTGTTTTGGTTGTCCGAGTTTTTTTTTAGAGCACCTAAACGCAACGTGGTTCCTATGTGGGTAAATAGTTTTGTGCGGTGGCTTTAGAGAGGACGCGCGCGCCCCCTATCTGCCAAAGCACAACACAGACAGGTCTTCCTGATGGAGGAGAGGAGGAGGAGGAGGAGGCCGGAGAAGATGCTGTCATCAGCCGATGAACCGACTTAAGTGAATGAGCATGACCATAAGTGTATTTCGAAATGCTGATTACTCGCTAATCTAGTTAATAATATTATTAAATCCAGTAATTCTGGTTCGTGATGGCGTCCCAGTGCACGGAACAAGCCGTGCAGGAGTTTCTGCTGGAGAGAGGAGGGAGGGTCCAACAGATGGAGCTGATCGATCATTTCATTTCACTCGGAGGGTGTAATGACCAGTCAAACGAAGGCGTGGATGACGACGTGCTGAAGCGCATTGTTGACAGCGTGGGTTTCGTGAAGGTGGAGAACGGTGTGAAATTTGTTTGTTTGGAAGCTGCAGATCGCGTGGGATCAGCGATGCGTACGGACACAGATGGACACAATCACGCGGAGTGCAACGGTAACATCCAAGAGGCGCTGGACGATAAATATCTGAATGGCAATCCTGATAATGAAGACCAAACAGGTGAGGGAAATGCGCCTATTGTGATTATTTTAATCAATGCGTGATTCCCCCCCCCCCCCATTTATGTGAATGGATGGGGTTCCTGTGTCTGTTGAGTTGTGTAACACAATGAATTGTCTGGGTTTTGCCGGTCTTAAAGGCCATTATTTCATTTGTTCAGGCAGGCTGGCAGTAAATGTTAAGAGAGAGAGAGAGAGAACATAACTAGTCTGTATTTCAGGATAGTAACCCAAAATGTTAATATATACCCAGGATAAAGTGGCATGTATGTGAACATTATGCAACAATCTTTGCATTTCAATGAACTCCACCGAGCTTGACTACAGTGCTTGACTACAGTGACATGTTTGACCATTCTTCAGGTGCACCAAATCCACCCTGTGCCAGCTTGGACAATGACAAATGCTCAAATGGTAATGAACAACCTTCAGCCCCGTTCCAGAGCAAGACCAGCTCTGGGACTCCTACCACCGCTGCAGGAGGGGAGGTGAGGCTTAGGGACAGGAGGAGGCGAGAATCTGCCCCAGTTATTGGGATACAAGATCTTGATCAAGCCCACTCCACTGGGTCCCACAACCAGCAGGTGAGAGGGGCACGCAGGATTTCCAAAGGATCCCAGCGGGCCATGCTGACCAGTTGCCTATCTGAAGACAGTGCTTTGGAGGGACTGGAGTCTATAGGGGATATCAGCACACCCAAAGGAAGCCGCAGGAACTTTATAGAGTTGATGATGAGTAGTTCTCCTCAGGTAGGAATTGTGGAGACACTGGTAAGTTGAATATAGACATTATAAACCATTCAAAAGAGTAAACCTCTGTAAATATTCTGCCCCTCGCAGGTTCGAAGATCCTTGATCAGCCGTGGCTCACGCGTCCGAGACTCGGTGAGGAGCGAGGGTGACTCAACATCTCTGCTGTCCTCCAACACAGATGAGGACTGTGCCTCTGTAACCCTGGACCCATTAGAGCATGAGTGGATGCTTTGCGCCTCGGACGGCTTGTGGGAGAGTTTGCAGCCGCTGCTTTCAGTGGAACCGAGTCTTGTGACCAAAAGAGACTTTGTGACAGGCTTCACCTGTCTCCACTGGGCGGCAAAACAGGGCAAAGCCGAACTCCTCTCCCAGCTGCTGGCCTTTGCCAAGGAGAACACTGTACCTGTGAATGTGAATGTTAGATCAAGTGCTGGATACACGCCGCTACACCTGGCTGCTATGCATGGACACACACAGGTGGGTTGCAGGGAATGTGGTGTCATGTGTTGCACCTGCTCAGTGATGCAGCTTGTAGATATTAAAACTCATTAATTATTCATTCTGCCTTTTTACAAAAGAAATGAACATAACTACTGTTTCCTGTGGAATTGTAAAATACCAGCCAGCAAACACCAATTTTCAGTATAAACTCATGAAAACAATCAATAGGAAAAAAAAGCTATAGGCTACTTATTTATTGTTGTTTTGTCTTTTATCAGGTCACTGAAAATCAATAGCAAAAGTAACTATTCCAGTTTTGATTTATTATATTGGGGATGTACAATTCCAGTTCTCCAGGGTTGCTATGGTTGTAGATCAGGGATGCCAAATTCTGGCTCTTGTAGAGCCACTGTCCTATATGTTATAGATGTTTCCCTGCTGCAACACACTTGATTGAAATGAATGGATCATTAACAGACTCACGCAGAACTTGATAAACTATCGAGTTGATCATTCATTAGATGTTATATCAATCAGATGTGCAGCAGCAGAGAGACCCCTGAGTGGCCTTTGAGTACTGGAATTGGACATGTGTTTTTACATCATATTCACATTTTTAAGCATTTATATTGTATCCACTAAAGTACTATGAAACAAGACTCCAGACCCTGAAGTTTGGATGTGATGTGCTGGGATTTTACAGGTGGTTCGTGTGCTGCTCTCAGACTGGGAAGCGAACCCTGAAGCTCGAGATTACAGCGGGAGACGAGCCATCCAGTATCTGCCCCCGCCGTTGGTCTCTGACCTGCAGCAGGAGGGAGTGGTCACCTCACCAGGAGCGGAGTCAGACACAGAAAATGGCAGCAGCAAAGGGCGTGGCTGGAGGTTGCCCAAAGTCCTCCAGGGCAACCTGAACCCATTGCGGCTACTGAACTCACCAGCAGAGACAGCAGATGACTCACCAGGTTCTGGGAAGAGCAAGGGCGGATTGCAAAGGAAGTCATCCCTCAGCCGGCTAAATGCTCGGCTGCACCGAGGGCGCCACCGAGCTCAGATCATCCACAGCGCTTCCTTCAGGGACACGGGTGAGGTGGGAAGAGGAGAGGACCTAGCCAGCAGTCCGATCCGAACCAGGCCACTTTCCAACTTGTTTGGCTGAACTTAAACTTGCTTATCACATTATTTAATACACAGAGTACCTGCCTTTATAATCTGACAGGTCAGATATTTTTATAACAGAAATGAATAGTGCTTAAAATAACAAATGGAGTTTTTCTATAGTATGATTTTACATAAATCACCGCAAATTGATGTTTTTCTAAAACTCTAACTCACTTTTGCTCTAAAAGCAGTTAGACTTTTTTCAGGGCAGGACATAATACACACAGCATTTTATTTGTCACTTGAATTCACTGACTGAAAACTCAGCCACTTATCTGTGTTTGGGATTTTTCCATATTTCTTAGGAAAGATTTGGAGCAGCTAACAAATATTAAACCTTGTAACATATCTTAGAATAATGCAAAAGCAACTTCCAGCATTGCAGATTGCTGTCACTTGAGTCACAGTAGCATAATTTAAAAAAACAAAAAACAAACAAACTTTGGATTGCTTCCACACTGCTCTCCAGAACCACATCTGTTTACAAAGTAATATATTTATAGAACTCAGTTTTTACATTTTTACCTCCTTTAATTGGATGGTGTTGAGTTTTTTTTTTCTTTTTGTACATGTCTGTAATGAGAACAAATGCAATTATTTTCTAAGTAGCAAATTTAAATATTCAAACTGAATTCTTTTATCAATCAAGCTGGTGCAGTCAGCTTGTTTGCACTTTGTCACTTTGAAGATGGTAGGGGATTTTTGGGATTCAACTGTATAAACTAAAACCTTTAGTCTCTGGACATGCCTTTATTTTAAATGTGTAGAATCAACCATGCTGATAAATTACAAATAAGGACATGTACTTGTTTTCCAAACCTTTCATCTATCTTTATTGATAAATGGTACCAAAAAGTCAGACCCAGATTATTTGTACAGAAACATGTTGTGATAAAGAAGCATATTTACAGAGTCAAGTACATGAATAACATAGTTTATATTTCTTTTTTTCTGCTAACTATATTGTACATCATATTATATGAGACTGCGTCACCTTTCGTTGTGAGTCACCTGGTGTGTATATTTTGGGTCTGTAGTTTAGATTGTTTTCTTTTCATTCAATTCGATACAGCTGACCTTTTTGTCCATTCCAGAGGTTCTTGCTTGTCTAAGTGAAACACAGGTTCACTGATTTGTTCACAATTTGAGCTTTCAAAGATCAGCAGATGTTTATAGATCCTATTGGGAATTAGTAAAGTTCAGGTTATGGCCCTAAAAAGCCTGCAGATCACTGATTAGTTTACACTAAATAAGTAATCAAATGCATACAGTATATGACACAAAATTCAAAAGTCTCAATTGGCTCAAACTGTTGCATCTAATCTTGTTTGGCTGAGCAGCACTGAACAGACTTCCTTACTGGTTTCCCAGACATGTGAACCAGACATCCTCAATGACAGATACCATGAATGATCCCTTTGTATTTTGTAGCATTTGTATTTAAATCATAGGGTTTGTGTCATTGTGTTTTTGACACTTTTGATGTAGAATTGTAATAATGTGCATGTGTAGGGGAATTGTAAGAGCTGTACACTGTTATTTTGTTACTACTTTTTGTTTCTTTGTAAATAATTGTGCCATTCTTGTTTGTGAAATACTGTGAAGTCATTCTGTGGTGTGAAATCATTGTTAATGAGCCACTCTTGTCTTTCTAATCAAGTCTTACTGGTGAATGTGAAATAAAGCAATAATTGTTTGCATAAAACTAAAACTGCATTGTCAGCCGTCGCTTATTTTACATTACTGTGACAACAGTGGTCGCCAACATAATGAACTTACATAGTCCAGGTTTGGCCAAAAATAAAAAAGACCTCATTTAAAAATAAATAAATAAACCCTCCAGAGACATTTTTGTAATTGGACAACAGCAGTAAATGAAGCAAACCACTTCATCGGCTGTTCCTGCTGACACCCAGGGATTGTCCTTGTTTGGTGGCGCTGAATAATTGATGACCTGACAACCCCTCATCCCAGCTTGGTGCAGCATTTACAGCAAAACCACCACTTCCTGTACACATATAGCACATGATATATTCACAGTGAGTTCTCCTTAAAAATATACTTTATGCGAACTGACCCAAAGTCTTTACCCATCTAGTTTTATATGCGTTTCAAAGTATAAGCCATCCCAGTTTTTCTACATGTCGGAGTTTTTCCTCCTCTTTGGTGTAAATTTGAGCCTGTTAGCCACAGTATGCTGCAGAGGATTAAATTAAATGAAATGTAAAAAAGAGAATAAATTTAAATTCAAAAGCACTCCCAAGCAGGAATAGGATATTATGATTCATTTCCAGCCAATGTCCTCAATACATGGGACTGAACAGATAACTCCGGCTCTGACAATCCTCTTCATGTTCTTCTGTCAGCTTGTCTAGGTCTGTTTTCCATGTTAACCACATCAAATCACCCACAAAAAGCAGGATTACACTTAAGCAGGCACTGCTTATCATAAGTTTGCTGTTTATGTTATTGTGGATGCTCATAAGTCAGAGTCTGTAGATGTTTCGTTGAGCCCTGATATTGAAATCATCTACAAGAAAGAAAAAAGAGCTGCAAAGAGCTTTTTTTATGGGTCTGTGAAATCCAGAGTTTTTGGTAAGCCTATCTATTTAATGACTGCTGATCAGGACAGAAGAGCATGTCTGACTGCAGCCACTGACCTACATAGACACTGAGGGGAGTAATGCCTATTATGTAAATTCCTCTGCCATCTTTTCAGGGAAACTGTGACAACTTTTTTGCCTGGGGCCCTGTTGGACAAATCCATGTCCAGCCCATCCACTTCTCTCGCTTCCAACTAAAAGAGTTAACATGGTAGTGATGGCCGTCATTCCAAGCTTAAAATGGCACCAACAGTGTCAAACACTCATCATGCTTTTGAAACAAATATGCAATCAACTAGTCTTTTTTCTATGTGATTTTTATTTCTTTTTTTTTATTGTTGGCCCACTTTAAGAGAATATTACAAACATCCGCAGGTGCAAATATACATACATACATTCATTTATAGATAGATAGATAGATAGATAGATAGATAGATAGATAGATAGATAGATAGATAGATAGATAGATAGATAGATAGATAGATAGATAGATAGATAGATAGATAGATAGATAGATAGATAGATAGATAGATAGATAGATAGATAGATAGATTTTTTCAGGTTTTGCATTTTTATCCCTTTACATAATTCTTTCGTTGGTTTTTAGATTTTCATTTTTTTTTTAGACAGTTTTTAATAATTTTGCATCTCCTTGTGGTTATTTTTTTTTTTTAATCTAATTTTATGCATGTATTTCTTCTCTGCTTTTTTTTGTGTCTTAATTTCTGTGGTTTTGCAGGTTTTTAAAGCCATTCCGCATGTTTTTACACTTACCATATATTTTTTTATGCCTGTTTTGTCTTTCTCAGGGATTAACCTGCATTAACCTAAAAGGGAAGAAGGGAGTTTGTGTTTGGTTGGTATTATACTTTGTGAACAACATCTGATGAGTCCCTTTATGGCAGTGTTTCTTAATTCTGGTCTTCAAGCCCTGCATGTTTTTGACATGGTCCTCATCCAAAGCACCTGAGTCAGATTATTGAACTTCTTCATCAAGTTCTTTGAAGCCTGTTAACGAGCCCTTTATTTCGTTCAGGTGTGTTAAAGTAGGGTTGCCTATAAAACATACAGGGCAGGGGGTCCTGAGGACCAGAATTAAGAAACACTCAATACAGAGAGATACAACATGTAAAGATGATGTGTCTGTAAAATGAGTAACATGACTAACTGTGTGGGTGGTGCCCCCAAATATGTGTCAATATCACAAGCAATATTCTAACTGTATTGACTCCTATTTAAAGATTTAAGTGTTGGAATGTGTATCAATGACATCTGATTAAGTGATTCATGAAGTCAGACATATTTGGGATGAGATGTTGGAGCCAGTGGTAACCAGAGGTGTCAAGAAACGAAGTACAAATAATTTGTTACCTCAAGTAGAAATTTTGGGTATCTATACTTTATTGGGCCCTGCGATGCACTGGCGAGCTGTCCAGGGTGTACCCTGCCTGTCGCCCAAAGCCAGCTGGGATAGGCTCCAGCTTCCCCGCGACCCTGAATTGGAATAAGCGGTTCGGAAAATGAATGAATGAATGAATATACTTTATTGGAGTAAATATTTTTCAGATGATTTTCCACTTCAACTCCTTACATTTTTGCGCGATTATCTTTCAACTCCTTACAATTTAAAATTACAAATAAAAGTAGTGTATTCCTACATCTTTCCAGCATATATATGTATATATATATATATATGTATATATATATATATATATATATATATATATATATATATATATATATATATTACACCCACACACACAATTTTTTTTTCAAAAATTAATTAGTTTTGTTTTCTTATTAACTATAGCTTCATTTTTTTGTTTGTCTCCTAATACAAATGTGTTGCCCTCACTGATTCCTGCAGCTAAGCTTATATTTACTTATATTCCAAGAAAGGTTGTTGGTGACATGCCTTTTGAAGTTGGACTCTTTGCAACATGACAGTGCTTACAGTCATCATATCTTCCAGGCCATTAAACACATCTTAATGCACATACATGGTTCTTTAAAATATTTACATTGCACCCAAACGTGTTAATTTTTCATCAGAATCTACGTGGCTGAAAAGGTGTAATGCTTCCCAGCTTTTTCAGTATTAACATTCTGATATAACATCCTAGTCATTTTAACTTTTACAAAAATGTTTTTTTGGGGAGAGCTCAGTAGGCTCTGGTGCCACAGTTTAAACATTCCTTTTTAATGGTATTTTTCCACATCTGTATTACTTTTACTTTTATACTTTAAATTTTTTTAAAGTAAAGTATTTTTTTAAATCACTACTTTTACACTTTTATTAAAGTAGAAAATTTGAGTTGGTACTTTAACTTACAGAAGTCTTTTTAAACCTGAGTATCTAATGCGTAATGAATGTGAATACATTTGACACCATTGGTGGTAACCCCATAACTCGAGAAACTGCTAACTTCATCCTCCAGGAAGTCCTCCAGAATTTCGGGAGTGGAGAGAATGGAAATGTCTGCTGTGAGTCCCAACCATGCAGGTTGACCTTCAAGTCCTGCTTACAGCAACTGAGGTCTCCGACTATGTAAAATAAATTTTCAAAAGGCCAATGGTGTGTTTTTCATGAACACCAACCAGAGAATATTGCAGGGGTCTTTTGTTTGGGGGTGGTTCTATTGAATGAGCAAAAGAATCAGCATCCTCTCACAAGTTATACCTTCTTGTAAAGGTGACTAATCAGGCTTTTAATGAAATCTTCAAAGAAACATCAACCTGTATTATTATAGGGGAGACAGAAAAATAAACACAGATGCCCTTAATTTCTGAGTGTTATCCCTGAATAACTTTTCAGGGACAATTCCAGGGCCACCCTATTACCTTGGGTCCAGAGTTGGGAGCCTTATTAAGTCAACCATCCATGAAAATGTAAATAAATCGTTGCACATGCTGTAATTCGTAGTTATGCATTCCCACATAATGCCACGCGGGGTCGCTGTATTTTACTACGGGCAGTGGACTGTCGTTGCACGTTGTTTCTTTGTGCGGTCAAAGCTACAGTCTATGGGTCAAAGTTGAGTTTATGGGAAACTGATTATTGATTAGCTCCTCTATGATTAGCACACAGTAGTTGAGGTTTGACTTTAATGGGTAGACGTACGAGTTAATTAGTCTGTGTTTGGCTCTGGCGAGCACTTAACAGCAAGACTGGAGGGGTTTTGCTCACCAGGAGGCTGACTAAAGTTTGGTAAGTTGCGGTTATATATGTAATACCTGACGTTAGCATACCTATGTATAAAAACAGATAGTTGTTATGCAGCTACAGCGGCAGAGTTATGGGAATGGAGGCTAACTAGCATGTTGCTCTTTTAGACATTTAGCTACAGCGGCTAACGGAGCTGTTCCTAACAACTGAATCTGTTTACTAATGGTTCGTGTTAGCTACTCAATTCTTGGTTTATTTCAAGGCCCGCGACTTCTCCTACTTTCATAAGCTGACGTAAGCTTAAGTTGAGCGTTTGTTTTCAGCTAAAGACGATTGATAGATAGCTTTTTGTCAGCTGTAAATCCAACTTTCCTAAAAAGCATTATTAATGTTTGTCGCTTATATTAGGTTTATTGTGGTTAGCTTAGCACCTTTAAGGTTTGAGAATCAATTTCATCCGGTTTTACCTACACACAGTTTTTTGTTCTTAAAAACCAGCGGGCAGTTGTGGGTATTATAGTATTAATAATAGTAATAACAACAATAATAATAATTCATGTTTAGCTGGTGTTTGGTGTGGAGGCTCTTTTTTTTCATCATAACACTGATTCGGCTTGCAGATTCTCCGCCTGTTTGCAAACATGACCACCATCGTCCATGACACTACAGAGGCCGTAAGCTTGTCCACAGAGTACAACTTATACCTCAAGCCCATTGCCAAGATGTCCATCAGTGTGGCTTTGCCACAGCTCAAGTTACCAGGCAAGAGCATCTCCAACTGGGAGGTAATGGAAAGGGTAAAGGCCATGGTAGCTCCCGAGCTGTTTTCAGCTCTTCGGATCTCCAAGAGCACCATGGACTTTATTCGCTTTGAGGGTGAGGTAGAAAACAAGACAGTGGTCAAGAGCTTGTTGGGCCGTCTGGATGGAAAGACCATCAAACTTAGCGGATTTACTGATGTACTGAAGGTAAGACTAATGCAGTGTGGGATCTTTAAAACTGCTGTTAATGTTGCAGACAAGGTTAGACTAAAGGGAGACAACCTATTCTAAAATGTGCTGTAATTTGACTAAGTTGTAATGAGAACTGGCCTAATTCAGAATTAAACAAGAACTAAAAGTCTTGACTAAACATAAATATTTATTATAATATCCCTCCTTAGTTCAATGTAATATTCTGGTCACTGTTTAGATTCACTTGCCTTTTATTTCTTCAGGTTCGCGCTGTAGAAAATAAAGTGGACTTCCCCACCCGGCATGACTGGGACTCTTTTTTCCGTGACGCCAAGGACATGAATGAGACTCTTCCAGGAGAGAGACCTGACACGATCCACCTGGAAGGACTTCCTTGCCGCTGGTTTAGCCAGAAAGATAGCCAGTTCCCAGACCGGCCCTCAGAAGAAGTCCTTACTGCTGTTTTTCAGACATTTGGCAAGGTTGTTTATTCTTTTTTTTAAATCAATGTTTTGTTGTTTTTTTTACCATCTTTAAGAATAAGTTCAGACACAGGCTGTCAGAAACAACTCATGTAATGCACATTGTGCTGCCTATAAAGTAAGCAGGAAGCTTCTGAAAGCCTGTTCTTATAGAGTTCTTAGTGTTGTTTGAGATTTTAGTACCCTGACATTGACGTTAACATATTTTCACATGGAGAATGTAGAAATTGAAAATTTGAATCACTAAAAATATTAGTTTCTTACTGATACTGTGTTTTTATTCATGCATTACTATAAAAAGACTCAAACATACATATTATATGTTGATATTTAGGTGCGTAATGTCGATATCCCCATGCTGGACCCGTATAGAGAGGAGATGATGGACAAGAACTTCAGTACCTTCAGCTTCGGTGGACACCTAAACTTTGAGGCTTATGTCCAGTATCAGGAATACTGTGGCTTCACAAAGGCCATGGACACGCTACGTGGCATGAAGCTGATGCTAAAAGGAGAGGATGGGAAGGCGGTGGCATGCAACATCAAGGTACTGCAGCCTGCACTAGCTGTTAAGATTCATTTAAACCTTATTATTTATAGCTAAGATTATATTTCTCTCCCAATTTGTTTTAAACCTTCAGATTTACTTCAAGACCTTGAGTGGATGTGGCATTTTATGCAAAGTTTTGGTGCATCGTGAAGACTTGTAGGTGTTTGACTGCAGTGTTGATTGGGGTGATTATTTGTCTCGTCTGTTACAACAGATGAGATAAGAGTGTTCTTGCTTCATGAAGACATTGATAATGAACAGGGATCTAACTGGGGATTGTAACATTTATTTATAAAAATAAAACATTTTAGGTTGGAAAATGGTTGCGTTCCAGCAGATAAATTTAAACGATAAATAACAAAAAGTAGTTTAATAAAGCAAAGTTAAATAAGCTAAAATAACTAAATAAGACAGTAGTTCAATAGTTGTTCAGGGGGTAGTAGTCAGCAAAAGCAAAACCAATTTTAAAACAGTGTATGATTACATAACTTGTAAAATTAGTTCATGTAAAATAAAAACTGATGATCTTCTGACATCAAACATATAATATTTCATCAAATGTTTGGTGGGCACAGCAAGGGAGATGAGGAGGATGACGGACAGGAGAAAAGAGCCAGAGAGGTGTGGAGGAACCTATAAAATTCAACATCTCTAGAAACCGAGCTGTTATTATAGTAGATATTCAACACCATCACATCAACATTTTTTTTTTTTTTTTTTTTTTTTTTTTTTTTTTTTTTTTTTTTTTAAAGATACTCTGTATTAAGGGTGGCTGTGGTTCAGGTGGTACATTGGTAGCCTTCCAGTTGGAACGTCTCTGGTTTGATCCACAGCCCACTGCCTCTCAAACTGTTCTTTGGCAAGATACCAGTCTCTAATTGATGTGTGATTGTACTGGAAAAAGTGCTACATATGTTGAATGTACGTGGATAACATATTAACTTTAGATATTTTTTAATATGTGTGAATTGGTTTAATGTAACACAGACAGGTAAAACATTTTTTTGTTGTTTTTCCTTTAAAGTCTGGACGATGTAGAAAGGAATTAGCCTTTATTTTTACTCTGCAGCTTACAAGTATGTGAGCCTTCAACACACTGCACAAGGACTCTTAAAAACACAAAGGTTTGCTCTGCTCAAAGCAGTGTGTGAACACAGTTTCAGCACAGCAAAATTTTATTTGTGTGTAAGGTTTAAGCTCTCCAGACTTTAACAAACACAAGTATACGAGAGAAAAGTTCACCGTGGATGGGAATAGAATTAGTCAGACTGAATTATTAAGGACATCTGTGATCTGCCTGCTGCTGTTATGTGTCTTAGGTTGCCAGAAAAAATGCATCTCCCACAGTCGTTCAGCAGATGTGTACAATTTTAACTATGGAATTGTAGTCTGAGCCACAAAGAAGCTCTAAGACCTTTTTAATGCAATGAGAATAGAAGCTGCATCGTCAGTGTTCCTAAGATAATGAACATTGGGGGAGCCAAGTCTCTTAATCCACAGAATTGAGCTGTGTAATCGAAATGAGGGCAAGAACTGAAAATGATGGCGTGTATAGTGATGCTTAATAGGAAACTATGAGAAACAAAGTTGTTTTGTTGCTTAAAAAGTAAAGCAGCTTTTCACTGCAAATGAAAGTTCCTTATCTCAGCATTTAAATATGAAAGCTTTTAGAATAATTCATGTCATATTTTTGTTTTGCAGGTGAGCTTTGACACCAGCAAGCACCTTGGAGAGGTAGCCATTAAGAGAAGGAGCCTGGAGAGGCTGAAACTACAGGAGCTGGAAAAGCAGAGAGAGGAGCAGAAACGACGGGAGAAAGAAGAGGAGGAGCGACGAAAGGAGGAGGAAAGGTATGATGGAAGTGTGTGGAGGTAGTTCATGTTCAGCAAAGTGTGATTGACAAGGATCGAATATGGAAGGAGGTTTAAAGTATGCTGCGAAGGAGAGGATCTCTACACTACTGAGGGGAGAAGCTAGACTCAGAAATGAGCATAAAATGTAACTCAACAAACTCCATATTAATTAAAAAGCATTACAAATATTTTATTTTAGAAGAGAAAAGTTTTGTCATTATAATCCATGTAATCTTTCAATTCAATACCAACAGCTGTTGAAAAAAAAAGAAAAAGTCAGACCAGCTTGTTATCAACTGTGTTGCATCACTTCTTCTACGTATGTGGGAACTTATGACATGAGTTGCTGTAGATCTAATATCAAGAAAAAATATATACTTTTCCCTTTAATGTTGGATTTCAGAAATGTAGACTAGTCTGTCACCTCCACGCTTACAGAAAAGCTATGCTGCTCTGCGATATGGAGAATGGGATTTTACCCTCCCTAGAACAGACGTTTTGTTGATTGCAGCACATATAACTTCAAAAACTTGGTGTTATTGGTACTTTCACAGATATGGGAATGATCCATCCCATGAGCAGTATTGCACCCTTGTGTCATCACAGACTATGTGCTACCAACAAGCTGAGCTGTCCCTCTTTAGCCTGGAGATTTTCCAAAAATGATTTCAAGTGCAGTTTTCCATTTCATCTCAGTCCATGTTCAATCCTGTTGGAGCCCAGAGAAGGATTTTCTATATTTTACTTTTTCTTCTGCCTTTGACTTCTAAAGACTTCATTCACATTTGTGACATGCTGCCTTAAATCTTTCGATGTGAATGACTTGGTTTTGTGAAACTATATAATTGAGTATTGTGGGATCTATTTTCATTAGTTTAATAAGTGCGTCACAACTGAAGCTATTCATGTTTGGTTAATTTGTACAGTATTGTGATACATTAAATAATCTCTCCAGGAAACAGAAAAAACAGGAAGAGGAAGAAAGGGAGAGAAAGAAGGAGGAGAGGATACGGAAACGAGAGCAGAAGCTGCGGGAGAAAGAGGAGAGGAGGAATTTGAAGAAGGTGAGGCGACGGCAGGAGGAGGAGCAGAGGAAGCTGCAGATGAAGATTGCCATGGAGGAGAGGAGGCTACTGCTGGCTCAGCGCAATCTGGAATCAATACGGCTCATTGCGGAGCTGCTGGCAAGAGCTAAGGTACTAAATTTGCACAACATCACTGCACTAGTTTAGTCACATCAGCTGGATTCTTGTTAGCGCTGCAGTCACTGAAGTGTTGATTTTCTTCACATTCACACACATTCATATCACAATGTTGGCTGTTTTACAGCTTTTGTTTTCATCATACATGCAAAAATGACACTTTAGAGGTATTTGTATAACACCGTGAGGTTTCACTGTAGGTAGGAGTCAGCAGTGCCCCGTTTAGTCTAACCCAGATTTGGAATATTTGGAACTTGAACTAGCTTCCACTAGATACATGTTGCTTTATTATAAATAATTTCTCATCCTAGTTGTTTTTCTTCTTCCTGTCTGTGTGCGATCCTTCTCCTCAGACTCTAAAGCAGGAGCAGCAGGAGAGAGAGAGGGCTGAGCGCGAGGAGCGGGAGAGGCAGGAGCAGGCTCGACAAAAGGAAGAACTGGCCCGTCTTCAGCAACTGGAGGCCTCTCGACGCAAGCAGGAGGAAGAGCTGCGAAGGGTAGAGGTGGAGAAGCACCGAGCGCTGGAGCTCCAGCGCCGAGAGAAGGAACTGAGAGATAAACTTCTTTCCAACCTCATTAAGAAAAGCAGCAGGAAAACTGCGGGAGCTGCCGGCCCTCTGACAAGGGAAGAGGCCTCTGATAATGAGAGTGAGATGTTGGGAGCGCAGGACCAGGTGAATGGAATGAAGCCAGCTGAGCGCCACGAAAAGCAGCTATCTGGTGTGCATCCCCAAGTTTTAGGAAAGAAGAAATCAGAAGAGAGGAGAAGAAGGGAGGACAGTCAGGAAGAATTGATTCAGAACAGACACAGTAGAGAAAGAGCGAGGGGCCACTCCCACAGAGACAGGAGCTCATTTAGCCAAGGAAGGAGGAGGCGCTTCCACAGTTACAGTAGAAGAAGGAGCCCAAGCCGTCAAAGGAGTTACAGTCGCCACAGGCGGCGCAGCCACTGCAGCAGCAGCAGCAGAACAAGCTCCAGTCGAGAGAGGAGCCGGAGCAGCAGTGGGAGGAGCTACAGCAGGGGGAGGAGCCACAAGCATAGTCGCCGCAGATACAGCAGACATTGCTCCAGAAGCAGCAACAAAAGTAGGGGGCACAGGAGTCACAGTCATCATAGTCGAAGACACCAGAGACATAACAACAGTAGGGATGGAAGCCACTCAAGACGACGCTGAACATTGTAGCATGAACCAACCTTTTGGACTCCGACTCGGAGTCCAGCTAATTTTAAAAGAATAAAAATCGGAGCTTACGAAACTTCAAATTCACTTCTAACAACACAATTAGTAAGGAATGTGAATCATTCAAGTTGTTATAGTAGTTTTTACTCAGCAACTTTTGTTTTTCAGCCATTTTTTGCCCATGAGAAACTTCTGACAGTTTTTAATTGTCCAAATATTCTGTACTGGTTTTGGGTTCCTGCCAAATAATACCAACTTACTATTTGATTTGACTTGAACTAAAATTTATATGTGAAAGACTCTGCATCAGTATTTATTAATGTGGAAAGTAAACAAAAGCTGGTATTAAAACGAGCTTTTCAGTGACTGAATATTCTGAGATTGAAACTTAAATACTGATTGGAACACCAGAATTACAAGTTCATTTAGGCAGATACACACCTTAAAATACAGAGCCTGTTAATAACATCTGCAGTTTCTTGAATTTAATCTATCTGTTGTAGTTGAGAAAGAATTGTATGAGAACTGTTCATAACAAATACTAAATGGTTTATTACAAATGAGTAAGTGTCAGCCACGCTTATTTGTACCAGGGTATCAGTTCTGTTGCTGATACAGTCTTTAAAAAATAAAAAGAGAGAAAGGAAGGAAATCACAAACTTCATGCTTTTGTAAGGAAACTTGTTTGGACTTGATGTAGCCAATAGTTTCTTTGTGAATATTTTAATTTAGAACACAAGTGATGCATTTGAGGCCTTTATTTTCTTTTAGGATTCTTTTTTCTTTTTATTTCTGTGATAAAAGTTGAAGAAACATTTACATAATGAAAAAAAGTGAATGAAGTAAAAGGTGTTTTTCTTGATTTTACACATATTGTGGTAGAAACATTTCTTTTTATTTGGGATGGGGTGGGGGGTGTTGTACATGAAGCTCAGCTTTGGGAAGTCGATCCTTGTTCTGTTGACACTTCCACTTTAATGTTACTTGTGCCTGTTGTGGCAAAAACTGTTCTGCGTATGGTCATGATCTGCTAGAGCATGTGTTGCACAAACTGGTAAAAATAAAAATGCTAAGCTGACAGCTTAGTTTTTCCTTGATGAACATTGTTGCTTTGTCTCTGTAAACACATGGAAAATTACCACCCTTTCATAGACATGAAATTAACTTTGTGCACCACCATAGTGATTCTGAAGAGATTTTTGCTGAACACTCATATTTCAGCATGGTGAGCAGTGTGTCCTCAAATAATTTAAGGAAATTGAACTAATAGACAGCAAAAGAAGAGGGTTGCAGCAAATGAACATTGTCTGAAGTGATATCTTTTAAGTGAGAGGAGGGAATCTTGAAAGGTGATAAGACCTGAAAAATGCTGTACATTTCATCCAGCTGTTATCCAAAGCCTCTTCAGAGGGCCATTTTATAAAACCACTAAGAAAAAGGATCAGAGCGAAATGGCTGATGTAATGACACAAAAACATTACTTAAAAATCAAATGTTATGGAATGATGAGTCCTCCTAAGACCCAAACCACAACTTTATTGAAGAACTATTCTTGCAGACTATTCAAAATGATAAAAGCTTGTCAAAGGGAGATCAGAATGTGTTGAATAAAAGGCGTCATTGCATAATTCATGTAAAACATGCATCTTTATGTTCAAATACAAATTATAACTTAACTGCTTCTTGAGCTAAAGAGAACCGACAATACTTGATCTTTTGGTCATGAATGAAAATAATCAAATACTTCACATTTTTCTACTGTAATAATTAGACTGAATAGTGTGTGCAGTCTCATCAAATCATGCAATGTGACACATTACAGTAGATTTAATCTTACCTCCAGTATCAGAGCTATGAAAAGGTTTGATCATGTCACTTTATTGATCATATTTTCAAGTCCAAGAATCTTTTCAGAAAGCCAGTCTGGAATGTGACAGCAGTGGTTGAGTGATAATGAACAAGGCAGCAGTGTTTCCACAGAGTTGTTTCTTTGTCTGCCAGACTGAGCCCATGCTCTAATCTGGGTTATCTGGCTGTAATCAGCTTAGCCCACTGCTACTCTCACTGCTGCTGCTGGGTGGGCACTTTGGTTTTAGCCTGGTTCCACCTTCACCGCAACTCATACAAACATCTGCTGAAGTGACTCCAAGACAAAGGAGACTTTAAAGGGAAGTTCACTTTACAGGCACAGGAGGCTGAAGAAACTCCCCGTCCAGTATTCCAGTAGGAGTCCTGTCCACACCATGGCTGCATGTCAGGAGATGGGCTCCACTGAAGGGGCACCTGCTGCAGACTTGTATCCCAGAAAAATACTGGAGTACATGGAAGGCTTCCTTATCTCCAAGGTAACATATTCATGCTGCAAGTTATTGACATGAGATTGAAATCATGTTGACCTTTAATTTGTGATATGTAATTTAATATTTTATTATTATTAGCTGTGTTGAGATCAGGAGTCCATACGGGTCACGTGACAGTTAGAAAATAGTTCATTACCTTGTTTTGTTTGTTTAGTTTTTTTTTCAATTGCTTTTGGTATTTTGCATTTAACAAGCAAAACACATGATTGGAGTTTTTCTTCCAGGTTGATTAGTCACATGACTCCTGCTGAACCTCTTGGCCTCTGTAAGGATCAAACTTCTGACAGATCTAATATCAAAACAGAAACAAAAATCTGCTTTAGATCATAATGCCGTCATATACTTGAACGAAAAAAAGCGTTTTTTAATTGTTTGATTGGTATTAGTCCCTCTTTTTTTTCAACCAATAAACTATGTTGGATTTATTGTATTCCACTCTCTTCTGCTTCTCATTTATTATTTCCACTGTGTCTCCATCCTGTGACCCAGACTGTGTTCACCTCCTGCGAACTGGGTGTTTTTGATGTGTTACTGGGTGCAGAGCGCCCTCTGTCTGCAGAAGAGATCAGTCAGGCGGTGGGTGCCAGTCTGGATGGCACACAGAGGCTGCTGGCCGCCTGCACAGGCCTGCAGCTGCTCAGCACACACCATGAAAATGGACAAGGTCAGAACACACTCTCAGAAATAAAACAGTAATTACCAACTTCTCAGGGTTATTCTTGTGCTGTAATACTGATTGCAAATAATAGTGATTTTTTTTTCGGTTAATTTTTTCTATTTTAATTTAGAATTAAACAACACAAATGTGATGTGACAACAAGAATTCAGTTTGCTAGAAATAAAGGAAAAAGAGCAGTAGTCCTGATGATGATGATGATGATGATGTACTTCATTGGCTTGCATGTCTTTGTAGGTTCGACATTCATTATTGGCCAATGTCTCACACACACACACACACACACACACACACACACACAACTCTGCTTCACATCTGTTATGTCTGCTGATGTCTAACACGTAAAAGGTCACGCTGTGCACTCACACCTGCACTCATTCGCTGGTCTTCCTCCACCTGTTTCAGTGTTTTACAGCAACACAGAGCAGGCCAATGTCTTCCTCACTCGCTCCAGTCCTTTGTCCCTATACCAGTCCATCCAGTACAGCTCCAGAACCATCTACCTCTGTTGGCACTATCTCACTGATGCAGTCAGGTCTGTAAAGTTTAGTCACTTCTTTTTCTTTTTTTTTAAAGATTCACTGTTGTTATTTGGTTTTTGTTTTGTATAAACACAAACATCACAACTTTACAAATAAGCAAAAACAACATTTGGAAATAAAAACAGAACGAGCGAAAAACAGGTAAAAGATAAAAAACCAACATATTCATGGAGGAGCCATATGTTTGCACTTACTGTAATGCTAATACACAGGTTGCTGGAGATTTATAAAGTCTTTTTGTTTCCCTTTGGCTATATATATTCATCTTCCCAGACTAATTCAGCCTGCAAGCTCCTTCATCCACTGTCTCAAAGAGAGAGCATGCATACTCTTCCAACAGTGCAATTATTCTCCTGGCTTGAAGAAGTCCAAAGTCCAGTAATATAACCTTTTTCTGTGTTTTTGTGAATCCCGGTAAATTCTATACATACAGAGTTCAGCACCTGCAGGTATTACACAGGTACATTACACAGTCACTTACAGTATACTGCAGTGTTTTAGACTGTGTGTTCATGGTTTGTTTCTGTCCCCTTCAACAAGTCTGACAGCAATCTATATCTATATGTGTGTTCTTGGGTATCGCTTCTCCAGGCATCTGATTCATCCATCGCTACAACTTTAGAAGAAGACATCAAAGCTGACTTCCTCTAGTTTTGTTTATAGTGGAACACAGACAATCCATCCAGATTAGGACAAAATGTAGTTTTTTAAATTGTGAATATTTGATCCAAAGTTGATCAAAAGTTAGTGACGTCATCTACAAACAGATCTGTAACTTCCTGAATGCCTGTTGCTTTTCATTATCTAAATCCTCCATTATTTTTGCAGTTTAGTCAGTTAAATCTATACCAAGCTATCCCATTTTTTAAAAAATTTGTTTTAAGTTTTCTTCTTTTTTCATTTAAATGTTTATTATATACACTCTTCAGTTCCATAAAGTGGTGAGATCTAATGCAAAATGTTAAATGTAAAAGCAACTAATCCCTTTGGATACCATTTTTCAGCAAGCAGGATAACATGTCAGGTGCCACCTTAACCTTACATTGTGATGCTTAAAGGACTTCTTAGCCTATATTTAGTTTGTTGGTTTGACATTCAAATGTCAGTATGGGATAAGTAGGGAGTGGGAATGAGCTGTTGCAGCTGGAGGAGAGCTGTGCTGCTGGACTGATTTGCTACACTGGATTCAGAGTAGATTATAAAACAAAGACACCGTGCCAAACAGATGAGGAGCAGGGGGCTGCAGTTGAGGCACGGACACTGAGTTACAGCTTATAGCTTAGTCTGGGAAAGGGCGTCTCGGAAACTTGGACATTGTTTTGTGAAAGTGCAAAGGAGAGAGAGAGTGATGTCATCATAGATAAGTGGTTAGCCTTAAGAACCACAGGCTTGGTTTCCAGCCTTGTGAATGAGGATTTAGATCTATTTATGTCTTAACATTTTCTTTCATCAAGTTGAAGCTCACCGGCAGCTCTAGACTGTGTTTATTGTGATCAAGCATTGACAAAAACTAATAATCAGTGCATGTACAGATGATATCAAGAGCTGAAAAGCGATTTGATCTGAATGTCTTTATTCTTCCTGGAATAATTTGAAAAAAGAAAAACAAAAAAAGGTTTATTTATTTATTATTTATTTATTTCAACCATTTATTATGTGGCTGTCTGTATATTTTCCAGAGAAGGAAAAAACCAGTATGAAAAGGCTTTTGGAGTCAGCTCAAAAGATCTGTTTCAAGCTCTTTACAGGTAAGAAGCTGTCTTAGTGTCACACACACACACACACACACACACACACACACACACACACACACACACACACACACACACACACACACACACACACACACACACACACACACACACACACAGAGGGAACCTGTTTTTGTTCATTTACATTCCATCCCCGTCTCTCCATCTAAAGCCTGTCTGTCACCATTTCACTCTTCTCTCCTACAAAAAAAAGGAAAGAAAAGAGAAAACCTACTGGTGGGATTCATTAGAAGGCAGGAAAGTGAGATGGAGGGAGACAGAGAGAGAGAGAGAGAGAGAGAGAGAGAGAGAGAGAGGGTATGGGCAGTGATGTGAGGAAGCTCGGGGCAGAGAGAGAGCTAAAGAGAGAGAGAGAGAGAGAGAATGGGAAAGAGTGAATTGCATCTGCCATTGTCCTTGAGGTCTGTTGTGTTTATAGTATCTAGTGCCCACTGTTTTCACGCGTCACTGATCTGCTGGTCAGCAGTTTTCAGGGGTCATCACACTCGAAAATTCACACTTTGTTTGCTAAAAGATTTTGATAAGCCTGCCTCAGGCCATGTGCTTTAAAACACTACCAGACCCCAAAGGACAAAAATCCATCCACAGCGAAACACGAAGGAATAACCTGCTAAAAACATCTTCCCTTCTTTCCACATCTGTGGCACCATTTTCTAACTCACTGCTCTTTGATAGAGAAGGAAGAAGAAGCTAGCATGACGATTTATGTTTATATTTTACATGTGAACAAATAAACATGTTTCAATTTATCAGTCTTGAGCCTACGTCTTTTTACCAGTTGCATTTTACTCCTTAAGTTGTTATGTTTACTCCACTTTAAACAATGTTTTTTCTTTTTTTTTTTTTTTTTTTTTTTACAGTAACTGGTTATTTGGGCTTTTCATTAAATCACTATAGTTCATACAGTATCAAAATATTTTCTAATCTTACATTCTTTACAAAAACAGCTGATGTATCAATGGGAATGACTTCATGATGAAAGATAGCTCCAAAATGTACGTAAATATTTCAACTATGAACACAAATTATAATATACTTCTGGGTAGGAATTTGCAACTTGCATTTATTTAAAATTAAAATACCCCACAAGATTCATATCAGCACCTTTTGCACAGCTTATTTAATGTTGAGAAGCAGTTGTTGGTGCCTCTTGATTCCCCCTGTGAATAGTGTACGTAAATTAAAAAAGGGTAACAACCCCTTAAGTCATTCACCACGTTCTTGGAGCGCTGCAGCAGGAGCTGCATGATTCAAAGCCGGCTGGATGACTCAGACCCCTGTTTGCTCATCACCATTTAACCAGTCATGCTGCACCTGAATGACTTACGGCCATGTCACTTCTTCAGCTTGAATTCTAAATCCAATGAAAACAGAAAGAGTTGGAGAGAAATTGGGGGAATGGGGGGTGAGGGGTCAAATCAAGATTCAGCACATCTTTTAATATAAAAAAAACAAACAAACTTTTTTTCTACTGATTTGGCAGAGGTGGAGGTGAGTTGGAGCCTGACTTGACTCAACTCAAATCAAATCTGTATTTAGAGCAGGGGTTCCCAAGTCCAGTCCTCGAGATCTACCATCCTGCAACTTTTAGATGCATCTATTCTCCAACATACCTGAATCAAATGGCTGAATTCTCTCTTCTGCATATCAGTCTCCTCTGCAGAGGCCTGGTGACAAGACATTTCATTTGACTCAGGAGAGTTGAACAAGGCTTGCATCTAAACGTGGCAGGATGTAGATCTTGACAACTGAACTTGGGCCCCCTTGATTTAGAGGTTTCTCTTGGAAAGTAGCACCTGGGGCCAGGTACATTATTTTTTTAGCACCTGCTTTGCTGGAGTTCCACTGAATTGAGTTGAGTCGAGGCAAAAATGTAATGTCTACAGACTGCAGGTCACTTCTTATCCAAGTACTCGTCTGAATGGCTGTTCCACAAGAACCCCAGATTGCTGCCTGCTGCCTGGGAAAATATAAGTTTATGGTAATAGTAGATATGGTCCACTGTATTCACCACATACACAAACATTTTAGACTTGGATTCTTGCAGGCTTTTTATCTGGCAGTGTTAATAAAGATGTGCTGTTTGACAGATGACGTAACTTCCTGTGATTACTCATATTCACTACTAGACATCTTTCAGAAAACAAATCAGTTGACTTTGTTTTCTGTTTGCTTTCTGAGTCCCTCGTGTACAACCACGCTGAGGAAATGCCAGAATTGAAACACATCTGCTCCTGTTACCCTGCTAATTACAGCTGTAATGAAATTTATTAATGTGTGCTGACATTTCCACTCATTACATTGAATTCTATTGTGATAAAATGCCAATCTTCTTTTTGTTGTTTACTCGTATCCATCACCAGTACATTTGCATAGTAATTTTATACATTATTAACAAAGTCACATCTGCAATGTGGAGATTTATCTGTAAAAATAAAAAGTTTGCACTGTGGCTGGCATTTAAAAAAAATTACACATTTGCATGACACATCTGTGTAGCGTGGCTTTATATATGACAAACATGGGAGTTTGTTGAATGTTTAGTGTTATTTAGCATTTATGAATAATCCAATTATCAACAAGCCGTCAGTCTGAGAAAGTTGATGCCTTTCAAATATTCAGTCATCATTATTTAAACATGTTTCGTCTCCCTTTTCCATCTTTGTCACTGATAAGATGGCAAAGCCTGAGTAACATGACAGTATTCAACTGTAACTCAGTGGAAATATGACACGGCCCTGCAGGGAAGCTGTGGATGTATGGCATTTGTGCAGATTGAAAGACAGAGCATCAAAGTTTTTAATGATGTATGTTAGGATGGAATAACTGAGCTCAGCTCTAGTAAACATACATATATAAAAACTTTATATAGTGCTTAAAGAGCATTTAATATCTCATGCGCAAAGTGCTTAATATTCAAGCTGACAGTCTGGTATTTGGCCTCACAGTCATTTTATCTTTTCACATTCAATGCTGTCAGAGTCCAAAGCCAACAATGAGTCACTTTCAAAGTTCCTCTGGATGTCATTGTGTCATCTGAAGTTTGCTTGAGTATCAGATGACTGAACACTTTGCTACAGTAAAGTTTGGATTTAAAAAAAGTAGTGCTACAGGAAGGAGGATGTGTGTGTTTGGATGTGTGTTGCCCTCATGGTGATGCTGCTTGATGAGGTGGAGATTCCTCAGAGCAGCAGTAGTCACCACAGGCTCTTCTGTTCTGCCACACCCTGTCTGTCACACACAATAATACATGGTGTCGCCGCAGGGAGAAACTTTGTACATGGGCAAAGTCTGGATGTGTGTGTGTGTGTATCTTTTAGCACATTGCCCCCTTAGGTGACAGCTTACAAAAAAAAAAAAAAAAAGCTATGGATGATTTAGCTTCAGTCATAACTGAAAGAGGCACATATAAAAGTAAGTTATTTTCTCTGTGTGTTTGTGTAGGTCTGATGAGGAGATGGTCAAATTCATGCAGTTGATGAACTCTATTTGGAACATCTGTGGTAAAGACGTGATCAGGGCCTTTGATCTTTCACGTTTTAAGGTCATCTGTGACCTTGGAGGTAAGTGCTTCATTTGTATGTTTATTGAGTCCTCGTATCAAATTTCCATAAGGTGGGGGTTCATAATAATGAACATTCAGTATGAGTGTTAACCGAGCGACAGCTGGCTCAGCCTCATATATTTATAACACATGATCAATGATGACCTTTATGAGCCCCACCCACACAGCTTTTTTTTAATGAATGACTTTAAGTACATTAATTAACCTTAACAGCATGCACATCTTAAATTCACCTCTATCTGGAGCTCAAAGACTTGAAGTTTTAAAGTCCTGACATTATTGCCTTGTTATGTTTCAGTGGGATTTTAATTTGTCCCACTGTGGTTGGGACACAGTTTCAGAAGCATTTCCATCCTGATAAAACCAGTGAAAGGAAGCACTGGTTAGTGGCAAAACCATTGAGCAAATCAAACTTACATTTCCTGATGTCTCTTTTTGTTAGCATCTGGCTTTTGAATGAAAAATGCTGAACAAGTCTGAGAAATTTCTCAAGGCCAGTGTTGCAAACACTAAAATAACAGAGACAGTTAGTCTGCACCACTCCTCAGATACACCAAAAAGCTTGAAAGCTGAATAACTAATATCCAGGGTTAAAGGTGCAATGCAGTGAGCAAATCAGCAGCGTAATCTGTTAAATAATCCAGAAGTACTGAAGCAACTTTCTTCATGTCTCATTTTGACAGATTCAATATGTGGGTCATTTAGGTTTTATGACTTGTTTGCTTACCAGTTTGCATGCTGGACAGATATGTATTTTAAAAAAATCTACAATAGGTGAGAAATAATGATACGATTAGAAATGATACGCTTTGGATGTAGATCTTAAATCCAGATCAAGGATCCATGTATTATGATCACTGTGTGAGAAAATTGAAGACCTGTTTGATTTAAAGATGAACAGATAATTAAAATCTTGTCACAGTGATGAACTGCCAACCAGGATGTATTCTGCCTCTCACCCAGTGCTTGCTGGGATAGGCTCCAGCTTCCCGCGACCCTTAATTGGACTAAGTGGTTAAGAAAATGAATGAATGAACAAAATCTTGTCAATTGGTTCTCTGTCGTCATTGATGAAAGTAGCTCGAGATCAGATCGATCAAGAGGACGATAAAGGCTGACATTTGCTGGTTAGCATCTTTAATTAAAAGATGTCTGTGTGACACAAGACAGACTTTGACTTCATATTTGGAATACCATTTTTCTAGATAAAACAGAAAATTCTGCTTTTTCTTTGATATTCAGTGATTTTAACTTCTAATCTTAAATATTTAACATATAATAAAGAGAAAATATCAATGTGTTTTTTTTTACGTTCATTTGAAAGCTGAATCAGAAAGCTCTCGTCAAGAACACTTAAGCTCCTCAACAAGGAAAATTCAGAGTTAACAGAGTCAGAGCAGAGGGATATTTTTCTAAGACTGAGCCTCACCAAACAAATAAAGCCTGACAGTTGAATTCAGCTCTTTTTTTCTCAGTATAATGCCTGAAACATGTGACTTCAGTGTGTAGCTAGTTTGTGTCAGATTTGTTTAGTTTGGGGATTTTACCAAATGACTTGATATATTTTTGTTTTCAGGCAAATAAGAAGTGTGTGTTTCATTGGGAAAATAGGGGACAAAGATTTACCACTCAATAGACTGATTAAACAATGCATCTGCATAAAACTGTGTGAATCTGAAACAAGATGTTAGTCTCCTTTTTACCCTCAAACTGAGGGTAAAAAGAAAGCTTTGTTCATCACTCTGTTTGTTCTTCTTTGTTTCCTCAGATTTCTTTTATTAAAAATTCGGCTTCGAAGAGCAGATTCCTTACAAAAGGAATTTACATAGAGAGAAAAATAACGTGTTATGGAAGAATAGACTTAATAGTCATAATATGAACTATGGGAGGGCACAGTTTGCAATGAATGTGAGACATGCAAGCAAGCAGTGGAGCAGAATTAAATAGGAAAGATGGAACAAGAACTAGAATAGCCTTGTCTGACAGATACTGAATTGCTTCTTTTCACTTTATCTCATTCTACATTTGGAGATGAACATTGTTTCGGCTCATGTACTGTCAAGTTTATAACATGATTTACCATTACACCTCGTCATTTATGGTCATGAGATGTTGCAACAATCAGATTAGATTAAGTGAGACAGGCGTTGAACAGACCCTACTACTGTGTCACACCGCCACCCCACAGGTGGGCCACCTGCGATGTGTGCCACCTCAGCTGACCACACAGGGGAGCTGTGGAGCCACTAAAAGCACATAATGTCTGTCTCTGTGTCTTATCTCACTGTTCTGTGACTCTCTTGGCATGGAGCTGTATGGTCATGCTTATGCATGAAGCTGCATCACCAAAAAGTGTGTGTATGTGAACAGCAGGAGCCTGAAGGGTATGACTGTTGCGTCCCATGTCGACCCTGTCTCTTACACAACATCTGTTGTGCTCTGCACACCTGCTGCTCAAGACCTGTCTGTGTCTTGCCAACTGTCAGACCAATGAGCTGATTAGGTCTCTGAAGTATTAAAGCTATATTAGAGAGACAATGTCTATCTAGCAAACACATAATGACTTTTAGCCCCTATGGATCCAGCAACATGATTCAGACTCTGTTTAAAATGGATGAAGATGGCGACTTGCATTTTTTTCCTTTCCCCTCGCTAATCTGGAATCTTCTCCGGGCCCAAGAGCATCATTCAAACATTTGGTGCTCTGTGAGAGTTGATCTGTAAAGCTGCATGTGAGGACACAAAAGTCCTCAACACTGACATCAAACTTCTTGAGAAGATTACCCAGACAGCAACACTGCGAAACCTCCTGAGAATCTCAAAGTGAAATCCTCTGCAGCATTTAAGGCGGATGGATGTTTGTGTGTGTTATGTGTGTACTGATAAGAGTGACTTCTTCACACTAGCTCTCAGCGCTCATCCTGTACACAGAGTACAAAATATTTTGCCGCTTTACTTAAATAGAGTTCTTAGATATTTGTTCTTGAATTCTTATTTTATTGCTCATTTTTTTGCACATTTCCTTTATCAAGGTTTCAGGTTGTGTTGATATAATAACATATCATAACTTAACATAACTTAAAACAAGAAGGAGAGTTGGCTGTAATAAATGTAATATCAAATATATATATATATATATATATATATATATATATATATATATATATATATATATATATATATATATATATATATATATATATATATATATATATATATTTGATATAATATCAAATATATATATATATATATATATATATATATATATATATATATATATATATATATATATATATATATATATATATATATATGTCAATGTTAAAAAAAAAAGGAGCCAACAAAAGATGGAAAGTCCCCAAAAGGCATCAAATTACAGATTAGACATTCTTCTAGCATGTCAAAAAAAGTTAGATCTTATTTCCATCATTTAACCTTTCAAAAAAACAGAACACAAAAAATGGCATCTGCAAAAGTTTGGGCACCATGCAGAGTTAGTACCTTGTACTCCCCCCTTTGGCAATTATGACAGCTTGTAAATGTTTTTTATAGCCAGCCAATAGTCTTTCAAATCTTGTTTGAGGTGTCTTCACCCATTCTTCCTTGTAAAAGTCTTCCAGATCTTTCAGATTCTGGACCGTCTGTGACGCACTGCTCTTATAAGGTCTCTCCATAGACTTTCAATTATGTTGAGGTCAGGAGATTGTGAAGGCCATGGCAAAACCTTCAGTTCATGCCTCTTGATGTAATCCACTGTGGATTTGAGGTGTTTTTAGGATCATTATCTATTTGTAGAAGCCATCCTCTCTTTAACTGCAGCTTTTTCACAGATGGCATTACGTTAGCATCCAAAATTTTCTGGAATCCCATTGAAACCATTTTTCCTTCTACTCATGACATGTTCCCTGTGCCACTGGCTGCAATACGCCCCCAAAGCATAATTGATCCACCCCCATGCTTAACAGTAGGATAGAGGTTCTTTTCATTAAATTCTGTGCCCTTTCTTCTCCAAACGTGCCTGTGCTCATTCCAGCCAAAAAGTTCAATTTTAACCTCATCAGTCCACAGAACTTGTTTCCAAAATGCATCAGGCTTGTTTATATGTTCCTTTGCAAACTTCAAATGCAGATTTTTGTGGTAAGGACGTAAAAGAAGTTTCCTTCTGATGACTCTTCCATGAAGGCCATATTTGTACGAGTACCTCTTTATAGTGGAATGGTGTACCGTAACTCCAGTATCAGCCAGATCTTCCTGGAGGGATTGTGCAGTCAAACTTGGGTTTTGACTTGCTTTTCTTACACTCTTGCGAGCTGTTCTGTCTGATATTTTTCTTGGTCTTCCAGATCTTGCTTTAACTTCCACTGTTCCCAATGACTGCCATTTCATGATTACATTCGGAACAGAGGATATTAGCATCTGAAAACACTTTGCTATTTTCTGCCACCCTTCTCCTGCTTTGCAAGCATCAACTATTTTCAGTTTCAGTGTTCTTGACAGCTGCTTAGAGCAACCCATGGTGCCGATTGTTGAGGCAAGGTCAGATGAGTCTGGGCATTTACAACCTTTGAGATTGACATCACCTGATCTTTCCAGACACTAAATGTAAACAATCCAGGACACTGTCAAGTGCTCAGCTGGTACTAACTCTGCAGGGTGCCCAAACTTTTACAGGCACCATTTTTTGTTTTCTATTATTTTGGAAGTTTATACGATGGAAATAAGATCAAACCTTTTTTTGACATGTTAGAAGAATGTCCAATCTTTTGTTGGCTCCTTTTTTTAACATTAAAATAAATTTTCACCAGGGGTGCCCAAACTTTCGATCATATATATATATATATATATATATATATATATATATATATATATATATATATATATATATATATATATATATATATATATATATATATATGTACACATTCTTTTAATTGAGTTAACTGCTGGAATCACACAGCAGTATTTGATGTCTTGAGTTCCAGTGGCAAATGCCCTGCTTTGAGGTGTTTGGGTGAGCAGCAAACGATTGCACTCAGGGGAAAATACATAAACACATACAGAGAGTTAACACACAAAGAAAAGTGAAAAGAGCGAAAACAAAACATACACTTTTTTTTTTTTTTTTTAAAGTAAGCAAACCATAGCAATAATGCATCAGTACTTGTTCTGTGAAACTCAGAAAAATTCAGGCAGCCATGTATGATTGCGGTCTTGAACAGTGTAGTGGATTCTTGGTTTTGCTCTTCCTTGTTGCTCTTTGATTTTTTCCCCTCTGCTGACCCCCGTTTGATGTGTGAACCACATAGTAACCCCTGTGTGTGTGTGTGTGTGTGTGTGTGTTGGGTGGGTGCGGGGGCCAGACAAAGCTTTGTAAAAATACAGACTGATATGGTAGCAACAGGTCACATTGGAAGATAGCTTGAAGGAAAGCTTGCCCTGTATATGTACACATTAACCCATATACATACAAGCACACATGCACACAGATACACTGACTGGAGTCTTGCTGGCTTTGTACGTTTCTCAAAGTGAGATCCTTTGATGCTGTATTCAGCATCACAACCTTTTTCCACCCCTTCCAAAAATCTCCATAAAGCTCTTTCTTTTGCCCAATCCATCTCTTTTGTCTCTATCACTATGTGTCACTTTCTCTTTCATTCCCTCCATATTAAATTCAGTTGGCTTTATGAAGCATGAAAGATGATAATAATGCTGCCAAAGCAGCAACTTGAAGGATTTATATTTTCATATTAAATCCCTGTTTCCACCCTCATGTGTATGTGTGTGTATTTCAGTGTTTTAGTTTCCATTCAGTTGTGTAACATACTGTTGAACAAGAATTGTCCCCATGAATTAAAGTAGGTTTAGTCTATGGCTATAACTGTGTAATTACTGACAGGTACACACACACAGTTCCATGTAGCTTCCATGTAGTAAAAGAAGTTGCAGGTTGTTGTAAAAATTTGCTTACAGTGGCCGCAAGACCAGGATGAAGGAAGCTTCTTTTGATCAGTATTCTGACATTATAAAACATACAAACAAGTGGGAAAGCATTATAATTTGAAATTTATGACAATCCTAAACAGCTCCATAACTGTCCAGAAATGGTTTTCTGTACAAAGAATTCAAGATGTTAACACAATGGTGTGATGGAAAAACAACTACCTTACATGGATACTGGAGTCGGTTCACAAGGCTGATAAACATGCCACTTAATTAGTCAATCCATGACTAAAAATCAATCAATCAAAGATAAGACTAGATGAATTATCATATTACACAGATTTGCACATTTGACCCAGTCTCACCATCTAAACTAAAATGTTACCTGACTTTGTCAGCTTGTCCACCTAACACACAGTAGATCTGCTGATTGGACAGCATCCAGTTCATATGGAATCAATCAGTTGTTTCTTGGTGTAATATCGCTACTAGGTGAGAACTGACAGACAGGTAAGGCAGCAGTGAATTTACCTCTTAATTTAAAATTTCATGCATTGTGCCTGCAGTTTGAAACTGGTCCTAACGTTCGATTTAAAAGCTTATGCACATCTAAGGCTGCCTGGAATTTGATCAGTTTTGCAACTAATGTCAGTCTCAAATGATGATGGAAAAATACTGCCACCCTAAAAGCTTTAAAGTTAACATGGATAAAAACCAGGAAAATTACAATAAAATATTCATGTTTTGAAATTGAGATGCTTTAATCAAACTGGAAGTTAGCTGCTAATTTCACATAAAGCGTCTGTCTCTCTGTTGCTCTACATTCAGTTTAATTCCCTCTTCTCTATTAGGATTGTTAGATGAACCATATTCCCAGTGCTGCCATATTTAACTGAATACTAATCGAGCTAATAAATAATTGCGTTACACCTGAAAGCATCTATTCCACCCATGTAGCTGTGTGTTGTGTGAGTATTTGTGTGCAAAGTGTGTAAGAGAAGCGCTACCTTGTTAATGAAGGTTATGTGTTCACCGTGCCATGACTAAAAGTAATTCTCTCCTTCTCTGCAGGCTGCAGTGGGGCATTAGCCAAGCAATGCACGTCAGTCTACCCAGAATGCACTGTGACGATCTTTGACCTCCCCAAGGTGGTGCGTATGTCACGGGAACACTTTGTCAACGAGGCTGACCACAGGATAAGCTTCCATGAGGGTAAGATCATTACAACTGGGTGAAATCATTTGACATTTATTGCAGATTAAGGGCAGTTCAAGTGCAGTGCTTTCTGGATGCACAGACATTGTTGAAAAAACTGAAATCTCTCCAGGGAGCCATGATCTATGAGAGAATAAAGCACAATCAATACACACAAACAGAGATGGATTGAATCTCGTGAAAAGTGTTTAATTTCCCAGTGAAATTAAACTGGCAGCTTGGAGTCAAATTACCTGGAGAGGGAAATGAGGATAAAAGCAACTGAACTTTTTCTTTTTATTGGTTGTGAAAGATGTTTAACCTGGCTGGTAAGTGTAACTCTTCAGACGTGAGGGGTCTTTGAGGTTATAGGCACTACTGACTTACCTGTACATTGTATAGCTCCTACAAGTCTTTGTCAACTGTGAGTTGTTTACCTGTGTGACCACAACCGTTGTGGTCACACGGGTCCAGCCTAGGAATTGTTGTGAAACTCATAGATGAAAAGCCAGAACTGAACAAGACTTTCAGATGAGAAGTGAAATGTCTTCAAGAGCCAAGATAAATCAGTCCAATATTTTCTTTTATTAAAGCCATTAGGATCAGTATGACTGAAACTCTACACCAACAGGTGACGGAAAGTTATGGTGAATTTAGAGTGAACCTCCATCGCACACTGAAGTGATTTCAGGTTCTTCTGTATGCATTTAGAGAACATCTTCCTGCAGCAATAGTCTCCTCTTTGCTCAATATAACCGAGTTTTTCATCAAATCCAAAGGGGAAAGGACTCATGATTAAAGAAACAAAAAGTTTTAGATATCAGTTATAAATACAATGACTTTGGCTACAAAACGTGTCACTGTTAACCTGGATTTCTAGTATAGTCAAATTAAAATACCTGCATTGTTATTAAAGAACAAACACAGTAGGACACAAGGTGCTGCCTGCCATAGCTCTTACTGTTAAACTAAGCTGCTTCTGTTGGACTGAAATCATTGTATACAAATCTGTCAGTGTGTACCCAACACTTCCTTTATTGTGTTGCTTCTACACTACAGCAGCTAATGTGGGGAAAAAAAGCTTCACAGCAGCTGGTAATCTTGAGATCCTGCGGCCAAAGTCAGTTCCTGCCTCTCCTGCTGTTCTCACAGACGTGTTGCTGAACATGAAAAGTGTTGTCACGTGGCATTTTGTAGCCTTAAATTGCATTATTTCATTTCAGCTTAGATTTTATTTATTTAAAAATGCACTGGCTGGCTAAACAAGCCCTAAAACATGACTTTCTCCCAGTAACCACACTGTTGAGCAAGTGTTGAGCATCAGCTTAAAGACTGCTGTAATCAATGTAGGTTGGAGTAATTCATTTTCAACAAACATCATCCATGTTTTATTAATTATGTTTAAGAGCGTAAACCTCCAATTGAGTTATGTCTTATTACTTGAAGGCTTGTCAGCAGAATTAATGATTATATGAAATAACACATAAATGAAGAGACGCCTGTAAACCAGTTTAGGCAGGCTAACTAGAGTCCTCAGAAACACTAATATTGCATAGTCTTCACACAATTGTGCAACACACTTAAATCACTGTGATGCATCAAAATCATTATTAGTCTAATTAATATTTGCTCAGGCTTTTACAATACTGATGACGTTAAGGGAGGACCAGGGATGGATCTGGCCACCTTTAACAACCAACAAGGAGGCAGCTCATGGGCCTCCTCATTTACACATAGCTAACTTATGGACTAATGGACTGTTTCCAGCCACTGTTGCATAGAAAATAAACTTTTTTTTTTTTTTTTTTTAAATCAACTGAGACAAGGTAAAATACATTATAAAAGTGAATAAAGAACATACTGAAAGGAAAACACGTTACTGCTTCATGAAACTTCTTAGTTTGTTTAGATTTTTTATGGCTGTAACACTTCTTAAAAATGTTGGGAAAGGAGCATCAAAAGCTGGAGATTTAAGTGCCTACTTATGGAAATCCCTGCGTGGACTTAGGAACATTGTAGAAAAAATGTATGTGAAAACATGATTGTGAACATAGTGCTATGTATTAACCACAAATGCAGTTTAAACCTCTGTCATTTGCACACAAGATGCAGAAGTGGTACCAACTTCTCCATGTCAAAGCTCATTTAAAATGGGCTGAGGCGAAGTAGACAATTGTTCTTTGGACAGACATATTCCATCCATCCATTTTCTGAATGGCGACACAGTGGTAAATACAGCCATGTACCTTGTTTTTAATTGTTTTGTTTCAAAATAAAAAATGTTTTGGGATCATCTATTTTTTTTGTGAAATTATAAAATATATAATTTTCATCATTCAATATACTTTCTATATTGTGTTGATGATAAAATATTGGTTCATGAGATTGAAAATTATCACATTATCTTTTTTATGTACTTTACAGCATTCTAACTTATTTGGAACTGGGATTGTAAGAATAGCCAAAATACTTCATTTAATAACCATATATGCTGAACAGGAAAAATAACAAAACAACAACGCACGGGTCTCCCCATTTACAATGATGCTGTCTACCTGGCAAATCCTAGTTTTCTTTTTCATTTGTGTTGTAACACAAAAACACTTCAGGTGCATCACCTTCAGCATCAGTTTCTAAAGGTTTGTCTTAAGTTTGCCTGACAATATCATTGTATTGTTATAATATATCAATAGATTATATTATATCTATGTTGTTATCATTACACCTTGTTTCTTGCTAATAGTCTATATACCAGAATTGAAATATAAGTATTGCATATTCTTTCAGTATTCTAGGAACTGGATGCATTTTTGTATGTTTTTCCAGGAGATTTCTTCACAGACTGTCTGCCAGAAGCTGACCTCTATATTCTTGCCAGAATCCTCCATGACTGGACAGACGAACGCTGCATAGAACTACTCTGTAGAATCTATAAAGCCTGCAAACCAGGTCTGTGTGCGTGCGTGTGTGTGTGTGAGAGCGTGTCTTTGAGTGAGAAAGGAATACTTTTTTTTCCCCTGCTGCTTGAAATGAGATGGCAGATTGTATCCCACAATGCAGCTGATCCCAGAAAAAATCTGTCCTTCTGGCTTTGATCAAAGTCAGACACACAGACACTAACTCAGCTGGCGCAGCAGGGTAAAGATAGGAGAAGGGAAGAAGAAAAAAATCCACGGGCCTTTTTGTATACAATCACAAGTGGAAGTAAAAATATTAAAATTGGCCCAGTTGTCATTTGTCACTGCAATGCTTCAGTCATCAGTGGGTTTCATGGCTACATTCTGTGGCTGTCCTGCAGGTTTACGATGTGTTCCTGCTTCAACACACCTTACTCAAATTAAATGGATCCAACAGCCTATCATCAGCACATTAGCTGGTTAAATGGAGTCAAGTGTATTTGAGCAGAAATACATGGAAAACCTGCAGGATTATGGCCGTAGAGGACCTTAGCTGGACACCTCTGGTGTAAAGTCACAGCTGCTGTTCTTCACAACAACATTTTATATGAATGTTAAAATTGTTACATCAACTTCTTACAAGTTTTGCACATGTTGGTTTACAAAACTGGTGTTCACATATGCACTGTTTCCTAACTTTGCTACAAATACATCCTGTTATTTAAACTGACAGTAGAAAATAACAGATCCGAAAATGTGAATTATTAAGCTTGTCTAATTTTAGTTAATGACCATTGAGGGTAGAACATATCAGGCTACTTTGATATGCAGTAGTGTAATACCTAATAAACTAATTAATATTATTATTAGATTAATGAAATGAATGAATGAAAAATACTTTATTAATTCCCCAAGGGTAATTCAATAAATAAATATGATACGTACAGATTCTGAGACATTTGGCATCACTTTATGGTGTAAATTTTGTTCCAAATCCTGTGAAACACAATCTGATTTTTGTCTTCCTAATGGGCACCAGAAAGCAGAAAACTACAATATGGAGTTTTGGAAATATCACATGGTAATAAATGCTATCCCCCCCAAAAGTAGTACTTTTGTTTTTCACATTTTGTTAAAGGGATAAATATTACCTCATATTAAAAAAAAAAAAAAAGGACTCATCTTAACATTTTTTCATGGGTTTAGTGGGTCTAATGGGTTAAGGTAGATAAGATTTACCTAAAATGTGAATAAAGAAATAGACAAGATCTTTCTGTTCTTGCTGCAGGAGGCGCTGTGTTGCTGGTGGAGGCACTGCTCAATGAGGACGGATCTGGTCCTCTGACAGTGCAGCTCTACTCCTTGAACATGCTAGTCCAGACGGAGGGCAGAGAGAGGACAGATGCTCAGTACGCTGCCCTGCTGGCTGCGGCTGGCTTCTCCAACATCCAGCACTGCCTAACTGGCAAGATCTATGATGCTGTTCTGGGTCACAAGGAGACATGAGAGATAAAAAGAAATAAATATCGTGTACCAAGGCTGATGATGCGCAACTGAAAAATGGTTTTACTTTGCTAACTTTTTCATCAGCCGTCTTGATGTTTTCCTATTGAAATTTAAATAAAATCATTTAAAAAAATTGATTGTAGTCTGTGGAATGTGGAGCACAATGTGCCATCAAATTTAGAACTGGTGGTAAATTAGACAACTAAGTCAAATTAGATAACTTGGGTCAAAAAAGTAATCTTTATGTCACATATGTGTGAAAAAAATACAGTTTAAATTGGTAAAACCATATTAATACACACATGTAAAAACATTTAACAACAGAGGATGACTGGAAATGAATGAAATGATCAAATACACATGTAAAAAGAAAAACGAGGTTTAGATCTGTTATGAGGATGTTGCAGGGTGTTATGTCTGACTCATCCTTTTTCCTGCCACCTTCACAAGTCATTGAACTGTACAAATGTCTGACTTCCTTTATAGTTCCTTTGATGTAAAACTTAATTCTTTAAAGTGTGTAATCACTCTCTGTTTCTGTTAAATGGAAGTAGAAGAGAAAAAAGTTCTGATGGGTAGTTTGACATGACTTACTGTTGCTGTGATGTGGAAATTCCTGTGACCGTCATTGATGGTGGGAAGTGATGATGCAGGCTCAAGACTGAGTTGGATGCTTTGGTCCTTATATTCATGTAGTGTTTATTTTTTCCTCCATGTCTGTTCTATACCTGTATTTTGTAATGTTTGCTTCAACTGTTTAATTACTTTTCCACTCATGCCAAGCTGGAGATCTTTAATAAAATGACATAATTTACTTTCACCACATTTTTTCCCTCTCTTTGATTTTATTGCGTTTCCGCTGAAGTTATTTAAAATGATCATATAAAAAGTACTGCTGCATAAAAGTGCATATACTATTACATTGATTGAGGTACAAAAAAAAACCCAAAGCAAACAAAGCACCCTCAGGATAAAAACTGGAGATGACATATTTGCATTTATTGCTTCTTGGTTAGGAAGAAGTACATTAAAGAAAGAACATGTAGAGTTTATCAGGACCATAACTATATGTTAACAACAGTGACTGCAGAGTCAGTTGACAGACTCCTGAAACATTTCAGTCTGAAAATCTTAAATGTAGTGGATACTGTTCCAGTGATAAAACTCAAGAGCACCTTAAGATAATAGGAGACATCATGGCGAAATACAAGTATGATCACAAATCTAAAAAGCGAAAAGCAAGAAAGCTGAATAGAAGTGGAGGAGAGTAAAACTTGAAATTCATAATGAGCTGTACAAGCAAAACCTGAGAAAACATAACAATGAGCTGTGCAAAGCTAGAGAGGAGTTTTTTTTTGTTTTTTTTTTTATTATCTCAGATGATTAACAAAAGTGTCAACAGTTTTTGCTCTCTGTTTGGTATGATTGAAAAATGTACAAATCCTCCTAAACAGCTCAGCATAGAGATCCTTTCTACTGAGAAATGCAAAGAATTTTCCAGCTTTTGAAGTTAAAAAACTGAAACAACTTGACTAAATAGTGATGCCACATAAAAATGAAAGTAATCTGTCCAAAACCTAAAATATCTCGCATTTTAATATAGTTGACTTAAAAATCATACAAGCTCAATGCTTGTATGATTGTTTAAAACGTCATTGAGCTTCAACCAGCTCAATGACGTTTTAAATGAAAGTGGAAAGTCAGGCTTCTAAACTCATCAAAGCACTGAAACAGCTCTGGTTAAAGTCTTATATGGCATTAGGTTAAATACTGACAGGTCAAGTATCAGTTCTGGTTCTGCTGGATCTCAGCACTGCATGTAATACTAGAAATCACAGAATCTGTTGCACAGGCTGTTATTTTGTTACGATTGGCAGCTATAAATCTGAATGAGTGACCATAATCCCTCTGGGGTCCGTCCTTGGACCTCTTCTGTTCAACTCGTGCTCCCTTTGGTTAAAATACTACAAAACTTAAAATCAATTGTCACAGTTATGCAGACGATATACAACTTTGTGTCTTTGTCACCAGCTGACAGTAGTCTAATAGACTTACTGTGTCAGTGTTTGGAGCAAGTAAACACATGTTGAAAAAAAATCATAATTAACTCAAGATAAAACTGAGACTATTCTGTTTTGACAAGAAGATCAGCATTGGTAAACACCTGGAGACTCAGGCTGTTACTGAAATTTGTAACCCTGGGTCATTGATATTCTAAGATCTGACTTTCAAAAACCATATCAAAACTCTCACTAAGAAGCTTTTAATCAGGTCAGAAACATCAACAGAATTAAAAGTTTAGTCTCCCAGAAAGACCAGCAGAAACCCATCCATGCGTTCATCTCCAGTAGACTGGATTACTGTAATGGTATTTTATCAGGGCTTTCTATAAAAAAGGATTAAACGTCTACAACTCATCCAGATGCTACAGCTAGAGCTTTTAATTAGGACGAAGAGATGTGAACAGATCACATCAGTTTTAAAATCTTTCCACTGGTTTCTTGTCAATCACAGGATACATTTTAAAACCCTAATGGTGGTTTACAAATCCCAGCAGACTGGGCCCAGAATATACTTGTGATATGTTCAGAGAATATAAACCAAGCAGAGCTCTTAAATCCAAAGTCTCAGGTCAACTAGTCCAGACCAGAGTCCAGACTAAACACGGAGACGCAACATTTAGCTGTTATCCAGCAAACATGTAGAACAAACTGCCAGTGGAGACTAAACTTTCACTAAATGTAAACAGTTTTAATTCCAGGTTAAAATCATTTCTTTTCTCATGCACCTATGCATAAAATCTGCACTGTACCTTTTAACTTATTTTGCTTTAATCATGTTAACGTATGATTTTACTGTGATTTTGCTATTTCTTGCTGGCTTTTGTGTTTTCTTCACACCATATGTTGTTTTATGCAAAGTACTTGTCTCATACATGAAATGTGGTATACAACCAAACTTACCTTGCTTTAACTTATCTAATATGCTGAATTCCAGCCACAGAGAGAAAAATCACCTGGTAAAGTGCCAGTGATGACATGAAACATGGAAGAAGAACAATCTGGAGTAAAATAACTTACAAAAAAAGTAAATTAATTGCTTAAAGTACTGACCACTTGAAACAGTGCTCAGAGCCAAAATACCTTAATTCCTCACTATCAAATTACAACATGTCAATACCCATAACCAGTCATGTTGTGTCCCCTGTTTGGAGAACTTAGAGAACATTATTTGATACACAAAACACAGTTGTCAATACAGAACACTTTAAGGCTATAAGTGACAGATGCTGTGAACCATAGTAAAATAACAAATTATTGCAGGAACATAGATTATATTATTTTATTGGCAACTTCCTTGCTCACACGCTCCCCTGTGTGGCATATTCTTTTAGTGCAACTGCTCAGTGTTGGGTCAACAAATTAAATCTTGTGGCATCTGAAGCAGGCAAACTTTGAGGTTTTATTTAACTGCATGAACAATGTTTTTATCTGAACAGTCTCAACAAAAAGCTGAGTAATACCAGCCTTGAGATCTGCAGGTTACTTGAGGAGATACGTTTTCCTTTGAGTGCTTTGAGGTTTGAGATTTTACCACTCAGATCCAACAACCTGGGATTTTCTCAGGTTGTACACTGCAATTTTAATTTTGTTTTATATTTAACTGTTTTTAAATGTCATAACTTCACCCTGCAGTATTGATCTTATTTCATATTGATGAAAAATCACAAGAATGTTCAATTTCCTTCTGAAAATAAGAAAGGGACTAGATTGAGAGAAAATACCAGAAACTATAAGAATCTGTTCTGTCTATGTGGTTTATTATACAACAATTTATAAGATCTAATTCAGACTTGGCAAGTGAGAGGACAGAAGTAAGTGCAGTGTTATGGTTGAGAGTATGAAGGTGGGCTTTTACTTTGGACTTTTCTTTTGGTGTTCTGACTGTCTTTCTAGGTTACTGTTTTCCACAGTTACTTGTTGCGAGAAAATCTCCTAAGTTTTTCTTATGTTTCATCTCCTTCAAGCGGTCTCAGTGAAAAGACGCTAAAAATAGTGCAAGCATGATGAACTATTACACTACCCTACACCTCATCACCATCGGCTGTGACCCTAATGATAAACATAAACTAGCAATAACAAATTTTTGACAATGTCAAACTAATAATAGAAATTATTATAATAGAAATGTATTTCTTAATTGGGCTGGATTCCTGTTTTTACTACCGACTGTGTTGAGAGTATTTGCATTATAAATGGTAAATTAGCATTAATAGCGATTGTGGTTGCAATGTAACATTTTTCAGTTCTAATGTTGTTTGTTAGCTTAACACTTTACAAAATGTGGTTAAGACTGAATTCAATCAAGAAATTACACATATAAACATCTTGTGTTTACGTGTGTGTGTGGCAAGCTGGAAAATGATGAGCATGATGGTGATGTCAGTATATGTAATTAAAAAATATGGTTGCTTCGATTGTGTACAGAAGTATTAATTTATTTTAAATCTATTTTAATTTTAATTTATTTTAATTTTCGAACTAGAAAAGCAATTGGAGAGCTCATTTCCATATCATAATTTCCTCCCTGTGTTATAGTCTTATATTAATTTTATATACACCGTTAGTCTCTTTGCTTATCAAAACATACCTTTAGCATTTGAAATATAGGCAAATATTGAAATAATATTTAAAACATATCAGTCTTGTCACAGTTCTCTTTCTTTTTTCATTTCAATTGTATAAGAAACAATATCAATATATTAAAAACTTATGCATAGCAGATTTAAAACAAAGACCAGCTACACAAGGCCTAGCTCTTTTTTTCAACATTTGTAAAATAGCATGATATTTATTTAGTTTAGTTAAATTAAATTAAAATATTACCAGCCGCTTAATTTGCCCCATATTTTGATGTACCTCAGAACAATCGTTTAGTTATTTATTCTCTATGTCACCCAAAATATATCTGAATTTATCTTTATATTATTATATTTTATGCAAGAAGTATAATATAACTCTCAAATGTTTTAAGTTCAATGTTTTTTATTGGATATATAATTATAAAGGTTGTGTAATAATAACATTATGAAATATATGTATTCTAGAGTGTAAAGAATCCTGTTGAAACACTTGTGTCCACAGTTCCTTTCAAATCACTCCAAGAATTTAAAGTAATCTAAATTAGACCGAGACTTCTTCGCTAAAAAATAAAATCACAAAAAAAAAAGACAAATCCTTGGTGGAGACTAGATAAATACTTAGACAAGTTAAGCTGTGGCAGTAGTGAAATGTAAAAATATTCCCACACAGTAGAGCAGAGTAAAGTTGTATATTGTCAATGTTCAACCTTAGTACTGAGTTTAAAGGTTTTACAGTTCATTTGTAGAAACTATTTTTGAAATTGTTTACGTTTGATGAAGATGAAGCACTGAATCTTAATGCTGTCCACACAGGAAAAAATGTGCCGTTGTAAAAATATTTTCTGCATATTTATATTCTCAACAAACATTAGTAATAGTAACAAATACTGTCACATACAAAAAACCCCCCAAAACATTATAATGGTTAAAGAATCGAAAGCAAATTTATGTGTAAACGACTGATTGATAAATCACGTCATATTTAAATAAAATATTATAATAATGCTCCAACTTTTTGGACGGAAATTTACCAGTGGATGTTGTTTCCATGTGTTTAGAAGGAAGCCACATTCACACAGCAATAAAATTCACATTGCTCTGTTGTTACCTTTTGATAAGTAAATCCTGAAATTGTCAGACTTCTTAGTCATAATTGATAAGGCGATCACGATGGCCATGGGAAGCTAAAGGGGGGATGGATCTCGATGGGGACACTGGCCTTGAAATTAAACCAGTCAATATGCTATTACTGATGTTTATTAAATTCAATATATAGCTGCAAACCACAGGAGTTTATACAATTAGAATAAAATCCAAGAAATTTTCTCATAGTTCTTTTTTAAAATTTTATATTGCAGAAATCTACGAGTTAGAACCGGGACTTCAAAGTATCTAAGAAATATCAAGGTTAACCCACACCGTCCATCCAAGATAATACAAAAAAAAACATTTGTCCCTGCGTACAAGGAATGCAATGAAACATATCGAGTAGCAGTAGTACAACAATGCACTCGGCTGTCCCATTGTTCAAAACAGTTGTTTGTGTCAAATTTTCACCTGGATTACTTCTTCTGCATGCCCATTATTCTGTCATTCCCCATTAGCAGTATCAGGTTATTTCTGACTATCCCTGAGGCCTGGAGCCTGTCCCAGTTGACACTGGGTGAGAGGCAAGGCAAACAGGGTTAACACAAAGAGACAGACAGCCTTGCACACTCACACCTACGGCCAGCTTATAATAACCTACCACCCATGTCTTTTGACACGCAGGCACAGGGAGAACATGCAAACGTCAGACAGAAAGGACACAGCCAACCAGCAGGTTCAAATCAAAGACCCTCTTGTTGTAAAATGATGTGCCAACTTCTACACGACCCTTGCTGCTAATAATAAAGCCCTAAAATATACATATATTAGCAATAATTTTGTACCTTACCCCATTCCAAACCCAGACAGACAAGTAGAGCTAAGCCAGATTCTAATGTAAGAGATAAGATGTGCACTGCAAAGGTCAGCCTCTATCAGAGAGAATGCAGAGCTGCCAGTGTCATTGCTAAGAGGATGAACTTTCTTACATATTATCTATTCCCATCATTCAGTTCTAAGCTCCCGGTCTGAACGTCTAGTTTTTTCCTGTTCCTCACTGCCTTGCAGAGATGTCTTTGTGCTGTGTTTCTTTCTAAGTCACTTAATAAATCTTCTGCACAATAGCATGGTCCATCTGTAATTTCACTGTCATTTTCTCCTTTTCAACAGCTGTATTGAAAATGTTTCTCTCATTTTTTTTTTCAATATTCTATCTGTCATTGTGCTCTAGTCATGATCCAACGCCCTGTGCTTGAAAATTTTATTGAGCTGCACTAGTTGTCAATAGACAGCCTCCAAATCTGAAACATAAATTGGATTTCTTATTAATAAGATTTGTTTGGAGTTGCATTAATACCAAACTAGATGTTATTTTGGCATTGAAGCAACCGTTCTGCAGATGGTGTTATACCATATCATTGGCTGGCTTCTGCCCTTGAAAAAGATCATTATCAGCCGTCTGAAACCAAAATCGTTTGAAGCTTTCTCTGCATTCAGGGAAATACTCTATCACTGTTCACTTTTGTTTAACTTTTCTATACAGCCCTTCATTCTCACTGCCCCCCGTGCCTTCTTCTTCTTCTTCTTCTTTCCCACAGTAATTGTGAATTAATCAGACTTCACAGTGCAACAAATTAGAATTGATGTCAAATCCTTGTGGACACACAGAGAGTCGGCCTAATTAAGGGGAATGAATGTCTATGGGAATACCATAAAGTCGGCAGTATTGCATCGCTGGTAAGTTTTACCACTTGGTTCTTTGCAGTTGATGCTTAAAAGAATTATCAAGACAGTCTCAGAGTAGTTTATAATTGACTTATTGTCTTGGACAATCTTTCTCTTTTTCTTAAACTTGCCCATGGACATGAACAAGAATTACTTACAGAGATGTTTAGTTTCTACTATTAATAAAGCGCCAGTATAAGAAGGGAGGGAGGGAGCAGAAGTGGTGCAACACAGAAACGCCAACCCAAAAGATCTTCATGTTTAGTTTTTCTCATCATCAAATTTCACATTATTTTTCAGAAGTTACTGACAGCCCTGCCCGATAATCTACAGCCTATACCATCCTGGCTTCACACACTCTTCCTGTTTTCGCTTGGCTTCTTCTTCCTCTTCACCTGCAGCTGTGCCTGATGGAAATGAAACACACCTGTCGCTCATCACCTGTACAAGTAAAAGCCAGATCTCTCTCCCCAACTGGTTACCAGTCAAAAGGAGTCGCTGCCTTTGACCCACACCTCTTTGTGCATGAACTCCTCTTCGTTCCATTGAACCCCACTGCAGCTTCAGTCCTTCCTCAAATCGTAACAGAAACTCTCTAAAGTCACAATACGTCATCAGTACATGTAAAATCCTTATATATTTTGCTATGAACTGGAAGTCTAAATCCAGGGATGTGCTATGACTATAACTGATGTTTATTTTAACCATCATAATTTTCCACTAAGTTTTTAGTGTTGTTTTGACAAAAATTCTGTTGCGTGCATCCTGATGAAACCTCCATTAAAATGACTGCTTAGTTTAGCAATTTGCAATCTCTTAAAGTTACATTTAAGGACAGCAATGAAGCATTTCAGAGTTTTAATACATTTTGGTGGTGTTGCAGTGAGGTGTTTCTACTCTATTCTGCCTTTTTAATAATAGATACAAGCTAGCAAGAGTGAGTCCAGACAGCTGCAAGAGGAAAAGATGGAAAACAGACTTTAATTTAATTAAGGTATTGATTTGAATTTCAACATATTTAAAAAATATTATCTTTATTTAATAATCTAATCCTCTTAAACTAATTGCTTCGACACAAAAATTACATAAGAACATGTTTCTGTATTTTTCTTTCTTCATGAAAGAATAACTGGATTGCATGTTTAAGTAAAAGGCATAAATACTGTAATTATTATGTAAATAAGTTGGAATTCAGGTGGGAGTATCTCTTTAAATTCTGTGCCCTCGCTTTTCGTCAATGATTTAGACCCAGGTCAGTGTTTCCACTTCAGCAGAGAAAGGTGCATACATTTCTCCTCTCTGCTTTTCAATTCCATTTACTGCTTCGTCTCATGAGGCTATTGTTGTGCCAGCCTCAGGTTTTACCTGAGTAGATTTTATGGATGCTTCAGTTACAGAGCTATAAAGAGGACAGTGAGCTAAAGATGCCCAGGCTTTTTCTCTGCTTTTGTCTTGGCCTCTGACCTCACAGACGTCTGAGTCAAGAAAAATGCATTATCCTAAAAAAAAAAGCAGAAAGTGGTTTATGGTGCAGGTCCTTGCATCACAGTAATACAAGTTTGATTTCAGGTGAAGATCTGTGTGGGATCTCCTCGTCCTATTAATGTTAGCAGTTAAATATAAACATGCACAATACAATAAATAATTTAACTGTATAATCAACATTATGTAAAAGTAGCATTTATATGTATATATATATATATATATATATATATGCAATTACTGTATGATGAAGTCAAATGATATATTGATCTCTCTCTCTCTCTCTCTCTCTCTCTCTCTCTCTCTCTCTCTATATATATATATATATATATATATATATATATATATATATATATATATATATATATATATATATATATACACATATATATACACATATATATATATATATATATATATATATATATATATATATATATATATATATATATATATATATATATATATATATATATATGAGATATATATATATTTATATGTAGCTCAGCAGAAATAACCGTTGTCTTTCAACCAGAAAGCTAAAGGATTGATTCCAGGCTTTACCTGAGTACATGCCTAAGTGTCCTTGAACCTTGCGTCGCCTCCCCCAATGTGCTTATCAGGGTGAGTAAAGAGCTTAGTGACATGACTGCAAATATATACATGTATACACACACAGACACACACATAAGTTCATAAATGTATGTGAATATATTTAGTCATAATCATAAATTAATTATATAGACCCATACTCTCAACGATAACACAGCACTTACTCCTGTCCTACACCCACACAGGCACGTACTCACACATACCTAGATGTGTGAGTATGTGTAGTACAGTATAAGACGGGAATACTTATTTTCTCTCTGTTTTCTTAATATCTACGATTGAACTTATTCAGTGTTCACATACTAATTGCAGATTAACCATGCTTTAAGCTGTTTCCTAAGAGAGAGGTGTGTTAAATGAGAGATTTAAGGAGCATCTTGAAATTTCAATTTCTAATACTGAACTATAAGTGCATGTGTCTGCATGAGTATGCAGTGTCTCATGGAAAGTTTTTTATATTCACCTGTGTTTGTGTGTGTGGATGGGTGTGTTTATCTGTGTGCTATGTAAAACACTCTGTCATTTCTGTAAATCTGCTCCACAAGTCGAGTTGCCTCCTACCCTCCAGCTCCAGGGTGCCACTTTAAGATTACAACTTCAGGGCATTACAGGGAACACGCTCGGTTTATGCCTGAGAGTGAGTGTGCATGTTTGTGTGTTTGTGCAAGTGTGTATGCTTGTGTGTGTTTGTCTGCAAGTATGTGATGCTTATTACAGCTGCAGGCTGTTTTTGTGAAGTAGCTATGTTTTCTTTCCAAAGTTTTCACAGGAGGAAGAAAGTTAAGATGTGAATTCTACTTTTTTTCAAACTCCTGCTGAAGAAAAGCTTCACTTCTCCATGGTTTAACAATTTTTTGCAAAATCACCGATTAACAAGTTATATACACCGCTAAAAAAAAATAAAGGGAACACTAAAGTAACATGTTGTAGATCTGAATGACTGAAATATATTTTATTTTTATTATGTTCTTTCCATAGTTGAATGTGCTGACAACAAAATCACACAAAAATTATTAATGAAAATCAAATGTATCAACCCATGGAGATTTGGAGTTATTCACAAAATTAAAGTGGGAAAACACACTACAGGCTGATCTAACTTTGATGTAATGTTAATCAAGACAAAAAATGAGGCTCAGTATTGTGTGTGGCCTCCGCGTGCCTGTATGACCTCACTACAACGCCTGGGCATGCTCCTGATGAGGCGGTGGATGTTCTCCAGAGGGATCTCCTCCCAGACCTGGACTAAAGCATCCGCCAACTCCTGGACAGTCTGTGGTGCAACTTGGCGTTGGTGGAAGGAGCGAGACATGATGTCCCAGATGTGCTTAATTGGATTCAGGTCTGGGGAACGGGCGGACCAGTCCATAACATCAATGCCTTCGTGTTGCAGGAACTGCTGACACACTCCAACCACATGAGGTCTAGCATTGTCTTGCATTAGGAGGAACCCAGGACCAACTCCACCAGCATATGGTCCAACAAGATGTCTGAGGATCTCACCTAATGGCAGTCAGGCTACCTCTGGCGAGCACATGGAGGGCTCTGTGGCCCTCCAAAGAAATGCCACCCCACACCATTACTGACCCACTGCCAAACCGGTCATGCTGGAGGATGTTGCAGGCAGCAGAACGTTCTCCACGGCATCTCCAGACTTTGTCACATTTGTCACATGTGCTCAGTGTGAACCTGCTTTCATCTGTGAAGAGCACAGGGTGCCAGTGGCGAATTTGCCAATCTTGGTGTTCTCTGGCAAATGCCAAACATCTTGCACGGTGTTGGGCTGTAAGCACAACCCCCACCTGTGTACGTCGGGCCCTCATACCACCCTCATGGAGTCTGTTTGAGCAGACACATGCACATTTGTGGCCTGCTGGAGTTCATTTTGCAGGGCTCTGGCAGTGCTCCTCCTCTCCTTGCACAAAGACGGAGGTAGCAGTCCTGCTGCTGGGTTGTTGCCCTCCCACGGCCTCCTCCACATCTCCTGATGTACTGGCCTGTCTCCTGGTAGCGCCTCCATGCTCTGGACACTACACTAACAGACACAGCAAACCTTCTTGCCACGGCTCACATTGATGTGCCATCCTGGATGAGCTGCACTACCTGAGCCACTTGTGTTGTTCTTATAGAACCAGCAGATGCCTTTAGGAGTTTGTGTTTTTCCTTTAAATTAATTTATTTTCAATAATTTTCTCATTAAATAATCTTTGCAGAATTTACTACTATTTACTTACAAGAATTAAACAAATTGTGTTTGGTGAATAAATTAATTGTTGAATAAAATGCTTCATGGCACCATATCTGTACCTTTGAAAAGCTTATTTATTTCTTTTTTAATGGTCTCCTATTTGTGAGGAAAATGCATTGGTGGGATGAGCTGCAGAGTTTAGTATGAGGGCTGCTCCAATAAACAATCTGCCAAATCCTCTCTGCCAAGTCAAGTTGGTTATCCTGCTGTCGACTTATGTTTGGGGATGTTGATTGGCTCGGCTTTACTTGATTTCTTTACAAGCGTTTTTTTTTCTTTTTTCTCAAAGTTAAGAATTTACCACCAAATGAATCCATTCAATATTTAATTTTTATTTCAATCATGTTCAGAAAACTATGCATGTCCTCCCAGGTGAATGTAACTCATTTCCATTATAACAGCCAAATTGAATTTTTGTTTCCATATTTCATGATCAATGTTTAGAGGCTTTTCTTCTCCTATGGTTTTCAACTCCCTGTGTTGCTATAGTAACCTGATGTGGCACCATTTTGCCATAGAAAATGTTTTTAAAAAATAGACTCCAAAAGTGACATCTACAGCTTACCTTATGTGACATGACCTACTTATTTAATATTTGAGTCACATGGCATGAGTAAGCAGCAGGATCCAGATAGTCTCTTAACAGATGTGTTTAAAATACAAGAGTACCTACATGGTAAAAATGAGAAAATCATACCAAGTACAGACCCCGTTTTTCCCAGAGTTGAATTTTTATGATCTGAAATAGTGACTAGAATAAAAATAATATAGACTAGATTCAGTCACTTGGATGATTGCTTCTGCTCACAGCTCAGTGTGGAAACTTTTAATCACTCGATCTGCAGTTTGTTTTGTTGTGGCAGCTGCATGTTGGAAAAAAGGTAGAAACAAGAGAGGATGTGATGGAAGCGCAGCCTCAACTGCGATGGGAGGAAAAGTGGAGATGAGGAGGGAAATCTGCGTCTTTTCATCAGAACCACAGTGAAGAGATTCGCACACACACAGAATGACATACACACCAACACACATCCATCACATCTCACAACTCAATAAAAGTGTCTCTAGGCTTTAAGCTGCGCTTTGTCACTTTCAAACACTTCCATAATTCATGGACCAGTGACAGAACTATTGAACTGAGGACAAAGATGTCTGCCCTGTAGGCTACACACACACACGCAAGAAAGAATCAAGGTGGTCACATATTTTCATGGGCAACAAATACAGAAACGCATCCTCCATGTAACTGGCGATGTTCAGAGAGGTGATGAAGCTTTTATTACTGTTATTGCTGAACCAGAAACGTATACAGTCACACTGACAGATAGGTTCATTGCTCTGCTGGGGTTGAAAATATCCTTGGTCGACATTGTAAAACTGAAGAAATGTCCATGTTTAATAAAAAATGAGAAAATCCCTTAACAAAGAGGCTTCTGTGTATGCAGAATAGCACCTGTTGAGGAGCATTATTGCCCCAATAATGAGATGAGTTGTCATCAGCTTGAGTAAATAATCTTCCCATCATCTATCCTTTCTCACGTCTCTCATCTGCTGCGTGCCTGCTGTGCTCAAATACGTTGCTACGCTCCAAACACACTTCACATTCACAAGGGTTAAGCAACTGGTTCTTTTTTTTCAGTGCTTTATGCGCCATTATCTGCACCTGACAGGTTACCATGCATTACCTTCATGGAGGGTTGTGCTTTATGCAAGGGTCATGGTGTTAAAGTTAAGGCAAGGCAAAAAGAGACATACAAGAGAAGACCAAGTCCAGTTAAAAACATCTGCTTCCCTGATGTTCCATTGTTTTATATTTGAAAAAAATAGAAGGATCAAATTTAATGTCACAATCAGATGCAAAATATAACACAGTCCGGGTACTGAAGCACCGCGCTGCTGCTCAGTTAAGCCGAGCCAGTTGACAACAATGGCTGAACGCCAACACCATCAGTTGTTGAGCTTTTTCAGCTGCCCAAACAGCAACTATCTGATCTGTGATGTGTGTGGCAATACAATCAGGTCTTGTAGCAACACCACAGACATCCTTAATCATCTTAGAATAAACTATAACTCAGAGTATGATGAGGTCATGATGAGGTGATCCAAAGAGGAAGAGAGGAAAGAGACAGATGCTGCTTAAGCAGGACAATACCAAAGGACTCTGAGAGAACTCCACATTTCTCTTTATTGAAGAGATAGAGAGAGAATGCTGAGCTGCTGCCAACATGTAGCAATGTTATGACGCTATAATGTGGAATGCTCATTTTTATTTTGATTTTCATAAAGTATTTGTATCAGATCAGTATTGACAACACCAACCTGAATTTGACTTGGTATTGGACACCTCTTCAATGTTAATGTCATTGTGATGCTTAAGACCTGGTGTCATAATGTAAAAATCACAATATAGAACAGTCTAACATGTTCGTGTTTGTAACACAGTGTAACAGAGTATTATCTAAACTGTGACATGTGGCATGAGGACTGGAGTCCCAAAACCAGTAGATGCATAAAACTTGTACATTTAGCTGACATGTACAGATTTTAAGAAGCTTTGGCTTGAGTACATCCTCATACATCTAATAATGTGTTGCCAAATGCTAAAAAAATAAATCTGACAAGTCCAACGCTGCAAGGTGAAGGGATTTGATGTTTGTTATTTTTTACATCTTTTGGCTTTTGGAACGCATTAAAAACAATGTTTTAAAACTGCCATTGGTACACTGCAGTTACACAGTCATAATGATGCTCGCTGCTTGTTTTGCTCATGTGTTTTTTAAAACCATAAAATGACATTTAAAAAAGATTCACCGCAAAGTATTACATGGGGTTGCCTCAATCTCCAGGAAACAAGCGAGCCCAGTGTCCTCTGAAGTGGCATGATGGTGTTGTGTGTAAAAGCGTATGTGTGTGACACACCTCTTCACTTGATAATGACTAATCCTTCCTTTTTTGCCCTCCGTCCTCCCTGTCACTTACTGTTGCTTCTGTTTTTTGTATCCTTGTCCTGCCCCACAGCATGACTAAATAAAATCTGTCTCTCACATATGCATGCACGTACACACACAGCAGGAGGTTGTGACTGTCTTGCAGACATATTTCTTTCTTCTTTCAGTTCACTTCTGCTTCTGGGAAGGAGTCACCCTCCCAAAAAGAATCAGGACAGAAATAAATCCTTGTCCTTATTTTGATTTCACTTGCTCTCTTCACCAAATGAAAGACACACATCAGGAGCAAACAGGTTTTCTTTTTGCCATGGATGCTTATCTCACTGGAATGGGAAGTAAAAATATGTAAGTTGTGTGAAGCATCAAAGCTGGATCTGTGTTAGTGTAATTGAGGTGGCATCTAAATATCTTTCAAAGAGCCCTGAAAGGACTACCAAGGAAAATCTAACATTGGAGTCACATAACATAAATAAAACTGGAAACTTGACATTTTGTTGTAATTGTACATTTGCATAAGGTCACAGGGGAAATGTTGTACTACATACTTTTTATTTCAATTCATCTGTCCAGTAACTGCAGCGAGTGTAAATGCCATCTATGCACTTTGTGGTTACCAGATACAATTCAGGAAGTTTGTTTATTTTATTTTTTTTTGTGGATCCAGGTGATTCTCATCAAAATGGGCAAAATAAACAGTTATAAGCTGAACATGCTCGTGTGACAGTGTCATATTGCCTCATACTGTGAGGCAGATAAATCTTCCCTGTATGTGATCAGCATAGACAATAAGCAGTAGAATGCAACAAGCCCACTGTTCTGACATGGGTATATGCTACAACCAGAAACAAAACACTAAAAAATACGAACAAAAAGTAAATATGAATTAGTGATAATAAAAAATAAAATCATAAAAAATATAACAGATGAAAATCTCATACAGTCACCAGCCACAGCTTACTGCTTTTTCACCTTCAGAGCTTCCATAATTCTTGGTGACAGATTCAGCCGATGCAGAGTTGTTGTTTTTTTTAACACTATTAATAGCAATTCTTGAAGAAGAATCATCTTGTTTTAAGGTCATTTTAACTTTCTAAAACTGAAAAAAATACAACACTGGAAAAAAAAATAATTGAGGAGGCATTTTTGATATTGAGGTCTAGATATTTTTCTTCTAATTTCAGGATATTTTACCAAGTATAATTGTCTCACTGTATAGACAAGTAATTTCTCTTGATTATAGCCTAAATCTTCTCCATTTATTTTTTTCTTTTCTTTAAGCTTATTTTAAGATAGCTCATTTTTGCAGAGCAGCTTAAGATTTGTTGGCACAAGCTCTCCCCTGGTAACATGACAATGCCTCTTATCTCTGCATACTGTTTTTCCTGATGACTTGTTGAATCTGATGAACCTCTCTAAGAATAAAATAAAGCTGTATTATTTGTTACAGAACAAACACATCAAACCTAGCTTTTGGTTGTGCAGACATTCTCTGTATGCATTTAATATTGTGCATGAAGGAAAAGAGGCTTAAAAAAAACCCTTATCCTGAATTTTCATTTTTATCTGTGTGGTGGAAAATACTCTGGTCTTGAGAATTAGTAATACATTTAAGAGTCAACTGTCTTCTCACAATGAACATTTTATTATAAACTAATACAAGCACATGCTGGAGCTTGGAGAGAGAACTCTCTCTCCAGATGCTGAAGTAACACCTGATTATAAACCATGCTTAACTCCTCCTAGTTGCTGGGCAGACCACAGAAACAATCATTCTCTCCTCCAAAGCTAAACTGAGCTCACTAAGCATCAATCACTCACTATATTACTTTATTACCTTTAACCTTTAACCTTTAGACAACTGGTCAACCAAGCAGCTGACAAAAACAGATGTCCTGCAGGAAACTCTTCCTGTCTCAGACTTTGTCTGCACATTCCAGACAAGCATCAAATGACTTAAACAAAGGTTTGTGCATAGACACAAAACACAGCAGGATCACAGCAAATCAATGCATATATGTCTAATACTTAATACAAACCAAACTCATAACAATTTCTCCAACATCTGTTTGTTTATTTTTATTGTGATCCTTAAAAGTAATCAAAGATTAACATAGTCATGCATGGTGTAACTTTTGATCTGCACACTTCATGCATTATGAGCATGGGTCAGATACACAGCCATAATGGCTTTTGCTAAATGGATTCAGTTGCCATAGGTGATTACTCACTTGAGCATGTGGCCTTTTTAAAAGAGCACAATTTGTTTTAGCCAACCACCGTTGAGCAGATTGCCATGTTTCCGGTGATTGTTTTCATTAGGGTGTAAATGCCAGGGTCGCCCTGGTCTCTGTCCCTGAGGGAATCTGAGCAGGTGAGGTACACTGTCTGTCTAGCAGACAGGAGAATGAAGGTTAACTAAGTAATATTCATTCATAGGTATAACAGTAAGCCAAATCTCACATGCAAAGCCATGCTTCTACTCTTCTACTTGTCATCTCACTGCAGAGTGCCACCACTCTGTATCACACTGGCAAGCTACATCCACAAGGGCAGATGACTCTTACTCATTTAATTCCTGAGATTATCAGATGACTCCACTCATGTTGATTTAGTGCATCAGTTTTAACAGAAGGGAAAGATTTCAGCTTTAGCTGTTCTTTCAGTTTACTTTTCACAAAGGCAATAAGAGTTTTCCTTACTTCAGGAAAGACAAAGAGACAGTTGAGACCTGAGGTTATTTCCAAGTTTTCACTGTGGGCAAAGGGCAAGATAAGAAAATAAATGTCTAACAATGACACTGACATTTTTGGCAAATCTGCACTTTTTGCCATTCATCTTAATGTCTGCTTGTGTGTTTGTCGCCTCCAGAGCAGATATTCTTGTCCTTGGTTCAATACTGCTGCCACCTCTCTTGCATGCAATCCCACAAGCGCTTGTCAACGTGATATGAAAATAGGAATTTATTCATAGAGCTGACTGTGATGTGGGCCAAATGAAACACCTAATTTTACTTCCCATGGCAGCTTGTTGGTCGTCTTTGACAAATTGGCTACAGTGCATTTTAAATTCAGCTTGAATCCCAAAATTCTTCTTCTTACTGTGACCACTCAATAACATCCTATTTTCACAAATAACACCGGCCAGAGAGAAGAAACTAAGGGTTATAGTGATTTCAATATGCCTTGACAAATTGTAAAAGGTAAAAGAGACATTAGGTGTTATTAAAGTTAATGTAACTGGAATAAAATAACAGCTTTGTTATTTTACTGTCAGGTTTTCCAGTCTGATGTTTATACTCATAGTGTGGGAAGATTAACTGTTGAAATATATGGTCATTTTAACTGGCTTCTGATCTTGCACAAAGGAAAATGAAGCTTTCTGTTTCTTACCTGTAAAAATTTGTATTTCTAATTATAACAATTAGAAAAGTGTCTCCTCTTTCAGAACACACAAGATCCAGTAGTTTTAATTAGGTAGCTACTCTAAAAAAAAAAAAACCTGAGTTGCAGGAGTAGGTATGTCAGGATGATTTTCTATCAAACTAGAGTGTGAGAAGTCTATGGTTTCTTGGTTATAGCATTTACAAACTCTTAAAAAAGGATATATGGGCAGAAATCATTACATTTGATTTGGGGATCAGAATAAAAAAAATTGGATGCTTAAATAGAAACTGAGGTAGATTTCAACCAGCAGATTAGATAACATTTTCAGAATTTTACATTTGACTAAGTTGTAGATCTAAGTCCTCCTTTAGGTTATTTTTACAACCTGAGACATGCACCAGGAAAAAAAAAACTATTTTGTAGTGTTGGAAAGGGTTATTTTTTATTTAATACAGAGCTGTTTAAATAAAAAAAAACAAAACTTTGTACCAGTATATAACTGATCACTGCAATTTTAAGGAACCAATAGATAAGTCATATATAGCAAAACATAATGGATATCATTGTGAACAAATATATTTCAAACTACATGTCAGCACTCTCTATCTTTTGTGATAAATGAGCAGACCAATGGAATAATACAATGTAGATAGTTTGATTCTTTCTAAACATGAGACTAAGCTATTACAATAAAAAAACAAGAAAAGCACATATATTTCGTTTAACTTTAATATGAACGCACCCTCTACACAGAAAGGGTCAAGTGTTGCTCTTTTATGTCCTGAGTGTCTGCTTATGTAAGTAAACAAAACATTACAGTCAGCTGGTCTATGGCCTTGAAACAACATTGCATGGTGTCCAATGTGGCTTGTCAGGCAAAGCAACAACATTTACATTTGTATTGGATACATGAGACCAGACAAATACAGATGTAATCCATTCTTTATGCACGCTGCCTGCATGTGGAACCTGCAGAGCTATGATCTCTGGTTGGGGGAGGGTTCAACGAATGGTCCTTTGAGGGTTAAAAAAGAATTTCTTAATGTAAAAAGCATATAGCAGCACTGTACTTGACACCAGCATGATATAAAAGAAACAATGGTGATAAACCACTAATTAAATGTTACATTAGCTGTATTTAATGGTAGCTTGCCAATACAATGTGTCCCCATCCGGATGTAGACAAAGATCAAAGGCAATTCTGTCGGAGTTTCCTGTTTCTTTCTTTCTACTTTCGTCCTCTTATCTCTAATCAACCCATCCATTCTCCTGCAGCTATCCTGAGCCTCAGATCCCCCCCCCCCATCTGTGTCCCTAACACTAAAATGACCTTCACTGGCTCAACATACCGGAAGAAGGGAAAGACAGAAGAGTTGCATGGAGAGATGAGGAGAAGAGACAGATACGTGGCAAATGAATATAGGGAGGTGTGCAGAGACAGATGAGATGGATGATAGATGGCTCAGAGGTGATGAAAAAGAAGAGAGAGAAGAAATTAAATGGGAACAGGGAACACAAAGAAGGAAACAGGAACTCACGGAATAAATAACAGGACAAAGATGATTACGAAGTGACATGGATATCACATTTACTTAAATAAATCTTTGTTCTGCTTTGTTCACCTCATGTACATGTCGTACCAACCAGGGGTAAAGATGTTAAAAAGAGTTATGCTAACAAAGGCAGCTGAATGTCTCCTGAAGGAATAGTATCTCATGAAGCTGGAATTACATCAAGTTCATTAACCATGTCCATGCATGTTTGACCTTTTCTTTAACCTATGTTTAGCCCTGTTTCACTGCACTGGAGATGAACACACACACACACACAGCTAAGAGGGAGACCAAAAAAAAAGAGTAAAGAGCGTTCAGTCACTGCTGCAGGCTTCACCGCCTAAATGCTCTCTTCTTTACTGAGTCATAACAGAGTCATGAAACTCTAAAGCCGGTGAATGGAGATTAATTAAAAAAAAAAAAAAAATCCTATACATTCAGATAATACCACGTGAGCCCCGCAAAACTCCCACCAAGATATAGAAAATCTCTCCCTCTGTCTTACTGTCTATCTCACTCATCCGCTCTCTATCTCGCTCCTTCACTCTGTATAATCTTCACCTCATTAGCATTTCAAAAATCATATTTTTATGAGTCATGCATTGCAGGCGCTTTGGTGAGTTTGTCATTAGTTGGTTATGAAACCAAGGCAACTAAGCCTCCCTATGCAAGACCCACTTCAGGGTTGTTGGAAGACACTTTCCATGCCACAAAATCTCAAAACACTCTGTGACACAGGCATACAATGAGGTGAATATAGCAGGATGTACACAGGGAAATAAAAGAAATGAAGTAATCTCTATGCAGAAATTGGGTCATTGCAGCAGGGTTCAGTGATAGATGAAGTAACAACAATAAAAGAGATGGAAGGTTTAAAGGGACGAGCATCGGTGTCAACACGATGAAGATTTTACATCAACAGGTTGTGAGAGATGTGAGTGTGCAAAACATGATTCGGAGTTGAAAAGATTAAATTAAAACATATTCTTTTCAAATGCTTCGTTTAACTGTTTCATTTTAACTAGTTTTCAACCTAAAACTGCAAAACAAGCAAGAAAGCTTCACAACACTTTTATAAACACAGAAACAAACAATTCACAAACAAACTCAGTCCATTTTTATTACTGTCAAACATGATAACTATAGATGCTTTAACCTTTCTCCTAACATTTCTTCTCTTCCATTATTCATTTTAGCCCTTTATACTTGATTTTACTATGATCATCCACAACAGTAAAAACATTGATACATAAAATGAGTATTGTTGTTCATCCTGTTACAATCCAATGTTTCAGAGGAATTTTGCTACTCACGCAGATGATACTTAGACATTTGCCACCTATCAAAATATTTTTTGTCAAAGCTATCATAAAGTTGAAGCTAGTTGTCAAACAATGGCCTTTCTGTGTGGAGTTTGCACGTTCTAGCCGAGTATGTGCGTGTTCTCCCCAGGTACTCTGCCTTCCACCTATAATCCAAAGGCATGCATGTTAGGTTAATTGATCACTCTATATTCTCTCTGGGACTGAAGTGTGAGCGTGAATGGCTGTGTGTCTCTCTGTGTTGGCCCTGTGGCGGATTGACAACCCATCGAGGGTGCACCCTGCCTCTCGCCTGCAAAATGCAAGGATAGGCTCCAGCTTTGGACAAAGTGTATAGAAATATAATTTTATTATTTTGCTTTCATAAAAAGTACTACAACGTTGGATTTTTAAATTTAGGTTTGATAAAGTAATTATAATTGACTTGAACTGAACTGAACTGAACTGAACTGAATTGAATTGAATTGAATTGAATTGAATTGAATTGAATTGAATTGAATTGAATTGAATTTCACCGACACCCTCCCTCATCATCTTGCATTTGGCTTGTTCCTCCTCACTATCATTTGACCTCCTTTGGTGTGAACCGTCAATCTGCTGTTCTGATTATGGGCTGTATCTACCACAGGTTTGTGTGTGCCAAAATGTGTGCAAACTCATTGCACATGGGACTGCATCAAGTTAGTAGGTTTGCTACAATGAACATGTAATAAAAGGTGTTTACACAATATTTTGAGTGTTAGGAGGAGAAAATGTAAATATATTAATTGAGCACCTGCAATGTGATCTATCAATGGAATGTGGTCTATTTACACAATCGTCCTTAGTGAATCACCTGCAAACCATGGTTCAGACCAGTGCGCAACACTCTAGATTGCACACATCAAATTACCACTCACAAATTTAGATTTTAAAAGATTTGGCACTATGTAAATATTTTATGAACTCAGAAAGTAACTAAATGTATGAACATGAGTACAACTTGTACATTCATTGTTGTAAAATGTCTTAAAATTTCAGGTTGTTTCGGCATTGTTGCATCTTTTATTGAATTCTTTCTTTGTAAATCTGACTTCCAAAAAAAAAAAAAAATTCCCTTTAGTCATAAGCTGGCTATTGTAATTTCCCATTGCAATCAAAGCGTCATCAGCAGCAGCAGCAATGCCAAAGCTAAAATATGATTTGAATCTCCAGTAAGAAGTAATTTTTCGAAAGTTCTTAAGACTAGCCTCTGAAAACTAACACAAAACACAACAAAATAGAGTGACGGAGAAGCCCAGATCTATTGGTGCAGGTATGTGATGGAAAATACTTTGTGAGTTTCAATTGAATTATAAACCAGCTAGCTGATTGGTGGATCTGTGTTGTAGGTTGCAGTTCAACGCACAACTTGCAACAAGTATGTCTCTTTACCCTTTCAGACTGATTGCTTCTAGAACCAACTCTAAGTGGCCAAACCACAAATGAGGAAAATGTGAAGTTAAAATAATAAAAATGTCTTTGCTCATCTGATCATAGTATGTTCAGTGTGGCTGTGTGCTGGTTTGAATGCTCAGATTCTTCAGTGCATGCTTTGTTAGACAATAATGATGCTCTTCAAAAATGATTGAAGAGTACCAATTAGTAAAGAAGCTGATCTTATGGGAGAAATTACCAATGAGGGTCTCACACTACATCTTAAAACAGAAAGATTAAGTCTAAAACATACATACAATTTACAGTAAAACAGAAAGAAAGAAAGCAAAAGAGAAAGAACAATTACCTCATATTGCATATACTTTAGTCTTAAGAAATGCTATATATTTACATTGGGGAAAAGAATTTTCTTTGGTCGTTATACCACAGCATGATAATGAATAAACCTTTTGCAGACATTTCTTTACGGGTTTTAGGACTAGCCAACTTATGAAAAAAGGGAATTATATATTTCTTTTAAAGCTCCAACACATTTTAGCTGTGGTACCTTGCTGTGTTTGTTTTTTGCGTGATTATTGATAAATCTATAGGTAAACTGGTTTCATTAATGCATGCTGAAAGTCAACAGATTTGTCATACAGGAAAAGCTTAAATTACATTCCCAGCAGGGTCTTTATTCAGACATGCATCAACAAGCACACACACACACACACACACACACACACACACACACACACACACACACACACACACACACACACCAGCATACAATTTGCTTGGTACATTGTAAATACTGTATGAAGAAGTCTGTACACACGTCAATAATCTACACACATTACTGCATGCTGTTAATTCATGCTCTACATAGGAGAAGGTGGAAAGCTTATTTTATCTCTTATAGCCATCCTCTTATAGACATCCTAATCTCAAGTGCATGGCAAGCTAGAGAAAAAAAGAATTGCAGCTTTCAGAAGTGTCTGAGGCAGGATGTGTCATTATTGTTAAAAGTATGGCATTATAAGACATTATGGATTTATTTCCTTATTAGCTGTTTTTTTTTTTTTTTTTTTTTTTTTTTTTATTTTAAACAGAATATACACTCTGTCGCATGCATTGCACATATAACTATAACCTTGTGCAGTATTAACTAAATGGTACAACATGATGTTCAGAATATATGAATAATATAAATGAAGCGCTATTATAGTACTATAAAGACAGAAGCACCCACATGCACTAATGATGAGCTAATTTGACAGATGATTAGCTGTTTGGTAAAATCTAACTGGACACATTATTGAATAAATTACAGCACAATTCAAACGTTCTTCTGTCATGATTTTTTAACAGCAATAATGCAGAAGTTAGCCTTTATTCAACATCTGAGCCGAATAAACAAGGGAGAACTGCTTGATCTGTAGCTGAAAGTTTCTGCTCTCTACCTGACCGTGTAGATTTCCACAGCTTACATTCACCACAAATTTATTCTGCACAATGCTCCATGTTTGTTTTTTATGAATTCATTTACCAAGAAACCCTGTAAGTCACTCTAAAGGGTCAGAATTTTGTGTGGTGCAACATTTCTTTCCTTGCAAACATCAGTGAGGGTGTCAAGATTAAGGAGAAGGATCACTAGTGTATTTTACACAACTACTGCATATTTGTCATGCTAATGCACATTGTTGCAGTGACATGATAAGCTGTTGTCAGAAAACAGTGTCTCTGTGAAGATTGTCTTATTGTGCCACACTTCATTTACCTTTCGATACTGCGCCAACTACATGCACTGTTACTGTTTCTTTCACAAACGTGTGAATAAAGGATTTAAAAAGTTAATAGAAAAGTGACCAATGCCTATTGTGACCATTGCTTTTACAAACTGATGAAGCCCTGAATGTTATATATCTCTAAATGTCTGAGGATTATTGTATGAAACTTAGATTCAGCATTTAGTCTCAAAACAGTAATTCTATCTGCTCTGTATGAAAAGGAGATGTTTGCAAACACAACAGTTGGGTACAAGGTACGGAGGTTTGCACAATCAGTTCTACAATTGGGACCAAAACCACACCATGCCCTCTCAATCCGAGATTTGACTATCCAACAGATCTTCCTTGTGAGAACCCCTGTCGAGGACCTACTAAGATGTGACTCCCCTTTAGTTGGACCATACTCTCTGATCCCATCACCAACCCTTTCATTTTCACATTAACAAAAAGGCCAGAGAAAAACGTTTCTGGGTTTTTGTAGTTTTGGACAAGAAAATAAATAATAAAATTTATTTTAGCAAATGGTTTTGATGCTCAAAAGAAGTTAATAATAATGTAACAACAGTGAAATGGTTGAAATTTGAAACAATAGTCTTATAAAAAAAAAAACCACTTAGTTTGGGTTTTACATACCCAAACTACTTGGTAGAAAATTGGCTCAGGCAGGTTTATTTCCACAAATTTTTTTTAAAAGAAAATAATCAAAGTCACTTCAAATTTACCTCTACCAAATGGTAGACCAGGACCTCAAAGGGTTAAAGCAGCCTCAATAATAGAGGTGTGGAACACTACCTCCTCCGAAAAGGTCCTAGGACACGGTTGACACCCTGCTGGGGGTGGGTACTGAAGCTGTTACGAGACTCGACCAGACATTCTCTGCAGACCATCACAACAGGCCTGACCTGCATCCTCCCCCACCATCAGGTAGTGATCAGTTTACAGCTCCACTCCTTTCTTCACCTGATTGTCCTAGACATGCAGCAATTCTGATGATATGGCTATCAAGTTGATCATTGAAATGCAGCTTAAAGTGTCCATGTGCCGTTTGCACATGTGGACTCTCTTTTAACTGAACATAACTTTGGTGTTCATAATAAACAATCTCTGATGAACACAGAACAATACACAATACAATATAATAATACACCTAGATTCAGATCAGGGGTCTGTTTCTCTTAGTCACGCACCTCCAGGTTTTACTGTCATTACCCACATGATTATTAAATTCCCCACAAAGGAGACCTTTCTTCATCCAAGGACTCCAAAAGAAGTTACTCTTAGCCACTGTTTGGTACAAACAGATGTCTAACTTTATTATACACACACTGATGAACTACATCAAAGATCAGACTGAAGCTATCTAGAAAACACCTGCAGTTTTAACAGAACAAAATATATTTGACATAATGAAAATGAAAGCAGGCTGTGACTAAAATACCAGAAACCAACGGTAGTCTTGTTGCTTCAAAGTCTTTTTTTTCTTTAAGTCTCAGTGTTCCATTTTGTGTCATTATTTTACGTAATTTTCACAATTGTTATCTGACCAGTAGGACATTATCTGCCAGCAAGTGATCATAACTAGGTATAATCACTAAACAGTAAGTTGCGCCAGCAGCGGCAGAGATCCTATAGAGTTTAAATATGTTAGAAATCCCATGTTTGATTTCTGCTGTTTTATTAATTCCATTGTATTATAAAAAATAAACACAAATGAATTTAGTTTTTGCTTTTATAACATATTTTTATGATGGATAAAAATAAATTGAGAGAATTGGTTCTCTAAAAGAGAGACAGAAAACAAGTGGAATTGAACAAACATGTTCATAGGAACAGAAACGCAACAGTTCATTTTAATATTCAGCCAGCTTTGAAGTATGAACTGACCATCAGGCATACAGACACTTTTGTTAACGCCCTCACAGACTAGTCAGACTATTTTTAGCAGCATAAACACTTCTAGCTTTAATGTAATGGATGATTAGCTTAAACACAGCGTTTTAAGGGTTGCTTCTTTAGTTTTAGGGCTTTGACCTGACATAACTGTACAGTTTTCCTTGAGTAGCTCTGTGACTCTACACTGTGGAAAAGGTGTCACACTATCTTTCTGATCAAGGTTAAAAGACAAGATTAATAATTTCATTTTGATTTAAGGGTAGTGCCAACATATTTAATATAACCCATCATACAGAACCGTATATATCAGACTAAACCATTAAAAAGTCTAAGAGATGAAACATGAGCGTGATAACGCAGCGACCTTGGAGATGGCATCGTCATATCTCTCTTTTGTGTCCAATTTTTGCTACAGATTCTGACATAACAATCCTGAATTTATTTCCAGAGTGTTCAAAGGAATGTGTTTTTGATGAGCAGAGCTGAGTGGTGTGCTCCGTTCATAAACATTTAATTCGGTCAGTGTAGGTGAGAAAAATTCAATTCCTCACAAACAGAAAGTCTCCCTGACACATCCTGCTGCTGTTTCTCTCCTTTTCTCCACAAACACATGTGCTGCAGCGAATGCACATGCACACACATGTGAATGTTGTGAGTGAAACGTGAAAAGCTTATTCTTGGGAAACCCATCTGATATCTGTTTCAGTCATTACCATAATAATTGGCACTCCACTGCACACAGTAAGAGCCTAGTGGACTTGGATAGAATAATAACTAGAGGAGAAAGGAAGGGACACAGTGCAAAACATCATAATAACTCTCACTCAGTTGCACTCTCCTTTTTTTCTGAAACTAGAGGGAAGTGAAGTGCAGTAATTCCTCTTGATTTCAGTACAATTTGATTTAGCTGTCAAGAACGAAGTGTCCTGATTTTATAAGGCATGATGATAGCGGATCAGTTTTTTTCAAAATTAATGCTTAAATAAATTTCTCGGAGAAAAAAATGATGGCAACAGAACACATTTCCTCACTTTCAGCGTGCAGAGACGATTTCTGTATACATTTCACAGCGTGACGGACAGATGAGCAGGTAATTCCAGTGAGCATCTGTGGAGCACAATCCATGATACTCAGTTTCACGGTGTTTGTGCTTCTGCTTTCCTGGCTGAAACCCATACGAATCTTTGCCTGCTGAGATTTATTTCACTTTTTTTGGAGAATTTTATTTATTATTACTTTTGCCATGCTATGTAAATTTTGTCTTTATGTTTTTATCATACAAAGGAAATGGCCTTTTTCCCAATTTATTTTGCTTCAGTCTTAGAAGATGAATAAATGGCCTCATTATGGTATTTACTGCATCATATGGGTTGAATAACTTTAATGTTCTTCTCATTCTTTTCCATTGAACAGTAAAAAAAAAAAAAAAACTAGATACAATAGCGTTGTGACAGTGATGTTTCTCCTATGTGAATGCAAACTCAAAACTCAATTCTTCTAGAGCAAGTTTTTTTAGTTTGATGGTCTGGACCTTTCAGCTGTGTGTTAACTCAATGCCATGGAGGAAAGAAATTATATTAGAGAAGCAACTGCGGTTGCCAGTCAATCTGGAAAGGGTTATACAACCATATCCAAACAATTTGGAGTCCATCATTGTACAATGATAGATTATGCACAGGAAAAGATCCTTTAAGATGTCTGGCGCCAAGTTTCTTTGGAAACAATGGCAAATTTATACTTCAGTCAGATCATGCAATGTGCAGAAATAGATCAAAATTATTCAAAAGCTACATGTTAATGTTAAAGTTATGTAGTTAAAAAAGACCTGATCAAATGTGGCTTCTACAAAGGGCCAAGATATATCCTCTTCTTTCTAAAAACTAACATGGCAGCATGAATAAACTTTGCAATCTGAACAAACCACCATATTTCTGAAAACAATTTTCTTTAGCTACCTGGGACTAAGGTGGACACTGTTTCACCAAATTGTACATTACTGGCAAGAAACCAGACACAGCATATCAGCACATCAGTTGTTAGCAGAAATTATTGAAGAAAACTGTTAAGAAAAATACATTAAAATCATGACGCCAACTTGTAAACTGGTTTTAATGTATTTTTCTTTTGTTTTAAAAGATCTAAATTTTCTGAATGGTGTCTCTGAGTTGCGTGAATCTTACGCTTCACAGAATGATTTGATATTATCAGGAAGGAGTTGCAAATGTTTTCAAATGCGTAAGTATACACAAAGCACCTGACCCGGACTCATTATGTGGATGGACACTGTGTCACTGTGCTGACCAGCTCCGTGTGGAGATACAAGCCACATGGAAAACATCTACCATTATTCCAGTAATAACATCAAACAATCCAGGGAAAAGGGAAATTGGATCCACTTCAATTTGCTGACCAAGCTGGGAAAAGTCTGGATGATGCTTTGATGTTATATAGGCACCTGGAAAAACCCCTATTCATAAAAATAATTTGCAGATTTTTCATCAGTTTCTAATAAGATGCAGCCTCACATTTTAACTGAGTAACTTGTTTCTTATTTTAATTAACCAGACTAGATGTCATTGTTTCTCCTCTTCTTTTCATCATGTACAATATACATGTACAGGTCTTCTCAAGAAGGCAGCCTCCTTGTCAAATTTTCAGATGACAATGCCCTCTTGTCCCTCCTCCAGGGGTCTCAGTCAAGTCCTGGCTGCACCTTGTCAGCATTTATTAAGTTGTGCAATAATAACTACACAGACCTTAATGTAACAACAGCAAAAGAGTTAATCATCAATTTTAGGAAAGAATATCCTGACTCAGATGCCACCATCATCCATAGAGATATTGCAGAAGCTGGAAACTTACAGGTACTTGGTAGCATTATTTGACTCTAACCTCAGGTTGGAGAAAAACGCAGAGATAGCTGCTAAGAGGGGATTAAAAACTCACCTCATGAGCTAGCTCAACTCTTTTAATGTTTTAACAGACTTTTATATTTCTTTATTGGGAGTCTTTTAACATTTTCTTGTATTTGTTGGTTTTATGGATTGTCAATGAAGAACAAGAATAGTCTCAGCAAACAACATCTGCTCTGAGATCATAGGAGTCCAGATGACTGACCTTAGCTCTTTCTGCAACTAAAGAGTGGTTCAGAGAGCCAGGCAGATGATTGGTTGTTTTAATTACATCCTAAGCAAAGAATCTTGCTTAACACCTTCAGGACAGTACGAACTACCCCCAGAGCCCTCAAAATTGATTTGTGATGAGCCTGAATTTTCTTCCTGGATCATTTCTATATTATTAAATTGGTGCTTGCTGTGATTTTCATTTTGTGTTTATCTGCATCTATATTTGTTCCAACTTCTGTTTCAAACCTTGTTCATTTTCCGTCAAATGCATATCTGTCTTTCTTTTGCCTCACTCTTTCTTGCCTCAGTAGTCACATTTCCATCAAGTTGCTGTCACTTTTCTTTTTTCTTTTTTTTTGTTGGTTTATTTAGAAATAGAGCCTACACCTCACTTAAGTCATCACTGGCTTCAGTCTGAATCCTACCTGAGGCCATATGGGGAAAGTTACATTCTCTTGCTCTTTCTTTCAATTGTATTTGTCTGAAGGCAAAGAGACCACTCTGAAAAGCTGGATGCACTGAAACACGTACAAAAAAAATCCTTGAAAAAAAACAAACAAAAAACACGTAGAAGATGTGGAAAACTAGATGCTTTGAAATGAAAGGTTAATGGATCTCAGTGCAAAAGAAACAGGCCAAGAACACAAATATAGACATACAGTTGTCATGATTTATGGATATCAAAGAACTCTTACCAAAAGTCTTCAAATAGCATGAAACTGCATTTGGCATCCATTTTGCAATCGGTCCCTTGGTTTCGGCGCTGCTTATTTATATTTTTTGTTTTTCTTTGTTGAAGTGAGATCTTGCTGCAGGAGAATTAGTCTCACTTGCTACTTACATCAGTTACCTAACCTGGAATACTATTGTTATTATTATTATCCTTCCTCACCTTATCAGTCAACCTCCCGCGATATTCTAGTGAAAACCCTTTCCAGTATGTTGAGTTTGTGTGTTTTTGTATCATTCTGAGCTGCACAGATTTAGCCTCTGTCTATTTCCGGTGCTTTTGTCTGCGCATTCAGAGTTTTGTCATTCCTGTATCACGAGATAAAGCTTTCCTTTTGTTTTTGAAAACTGCCTCCTGTGTTCAGCTTTTGGGTAAACTGGCACACAGCAAACCGCCTATTATCTGGTGTGGGCAGCCAGAAAAGTTCAGACATATTTGGTTTGAGAGGTTATATGTGCTCAACGGAATTGATTTTTCACCTCTTTGTGAAAAAGGAACAAAGGTGAGCACCCGGATTGGCCAGAGGGTTTTTGGTTAGCATTAATCGAACCGACTGTGATCGAGTTGGAACTGTTCTGACATGGGGAAAGAATCACTTGGATTTATCAGTGAGATGCCAGGCAGCTGAATGACAGCTGCGGTGTCCATTATTGATCCAGCAGCTGTTAAGGAGACTGCAAATATTGCAGAGGGCATATTTCAAATTATTTCATCATGTTGAAAGGAATGCTGCAGGTTGAATTATAGTTTGTGAGTAAGTAAACTTTTAAGAATAACAGTGTTAAAGAAAGTTAGGTGACTTATAAAGGTACTTAATTCAAACAAAGACTAGAAGCACTCAGAGAGCACAAACCTCTGCCAAGCCATTGAATGTTTGTTTGTCTGCTTTTTGCCAATAACTTGGCAATTTTTTTTAGTTAGAATCTCTAATGGTAGAATTGTTCCTATGTCCTCATGGTAAAGAATCCTTTAAGAAAACTGTATCCAGGAGGTGATCTGGATCACTCCCATTATCTAATCATTTGTTAATTTGAATTGTTTTCAGATTTTCTGAATTTTGTCAAAATCCGTCCATACATTTTTTAATTATGTATGTTTTTAATAATCTGTAGCAGAGGATATTCCCAGAGGTACACTGGTAACCTTGGGGTGGGGTGGGGCGCTATAAAACCAGACACCTCTGAACTGGTTAAAGATGCACTACGTAATATTCCAACCTTCAAACTCTACATTTTGGTCTCATTTGGAGGGCCCAGCGACATCTATGTGCATTTATGGAGCCTTCGCTGCCTTGCAGCTTCCTGAGGTTGAGAAACTGCTGTATACAACCTTTTCTTCTGTGGTGGTGAATGACATTACAGCTGAGTTTTGCTTTCTGTACAGCATCACACACTAGCAAGCAGATATAAACAGACTGGTCATTTTAAATGCACACTGTTGCTAATTTAGCAAGGAAACACAAGAATATTGTCAGATTATCAGTTAGAAAGGAGGGGAAGATGGAGAGAAAAGAAAAGAGTAATAAGATAAAAATAAGAGTTTAGATATTACTTTCTTATACTGGTTAGAGAGAGCTCCTAATAACATTAAGCTACATGATGGATGATGAATTAGCCATAAATAAAGGACACATCATTACAAAAATCTACAAAAGTTCTGTAGAGCATTTTTTTAGATGTGTATTTATAGGTCAAAGCAGGTTTTGTGGGGTGCAAAAAGAAGTAGCATTCTTAGTCTCTGGGATTCTTCTGTGGAGGTGACAACAACAACAACAACAAAAATTATGAGAATTCTGAAAAAGGTTTTCTGCAGAAATAAAGTTCAACAAAGCATGTGACACACCACTAGCCCAAGGTCCCTCCAGAATAATTCCCTACAGGAAAGACCAACAGAGAGCCACGGGGCCACAAAAGAACAAGTGGAGTACTGGGAAACAAGCTCAAGGTCTGACATCCATCCTATCCATTACAAGATCCATCAAAATAAGTTAACAAGTCCAAAAATCAAAATTGAGTGAATTGGCTTACGAAACAACACAAAGGAAGCAATCTTTCAGCAATCAGAGCTAAACAGAGGTATTTTGTTTCTCACTTTCAGAAGACAGTGATCAGGACACTTCCAGTCCAGAGAGTCATGAACTGATCCCATTCTGTATCAGACCAGGTCATCAGACCAGTTCAGACCCAACACCTCGAGAGGGCCCCAGTGGGAAAGGCTCACCCGTTTACAAGTCAGACCCTCCCATCCAGAAACTAGCCTTTTTGTTTTACTTATATACTTTTAAATGTAATTATTTATAATACAAGTTATTTTATAGTGGTATTAAATCATTATAAGTAGAGTTAGTGCCTGTATGTGCTTTTTCCAGCACTTAGAAAACTGAGCTTTCAAAATGTTTACAAGTGTGTGTGTGTGTGTGTGTGTGTGTGTGTGTGTGTGTGTGTGTACGTGTGTGAATTGTATGCGCAATCAACACATCTCAATACAGTGCAGAGAAAAAAAACCCTTTCAAGTTGGCGCACAGAAATAGTAGTAGACTGGATGATGACATAAGTGGTTCAGTGAAGAAGAAAGAAACATGTGTCAGGTATCAGGCTGCAAGAATCAACCCTTCCTAGCATGACAGCAACCGCAGGTCAATGTGTCCTGAATGTGTCTTCTGTGCCTTTGGAGGCATTGTCTGTAGCTGGACTAAAACTCAGACAAGTGCAACTTATTACAATACGTAAGAATGAAACGTACTGTTAACTTTTTGTCTGCTGCAAGCAGATGTTTCCTTGATGTTTTACAGAGTTGAAGTTGCACACAATGAACCAGGATCAGTCCAGCTGAACTCTAGGAGCCTTTCTTTTAAAATGAAAGTTTGGCAATGTACTGGTGTGGGTCATTTACTGAGAGTTCCACATGGTTCTTTATAAACTAGTTGTAGAAGTTTGTTAAATAGGAAGGTCATGACAAAGACATCTGTGCTGGGCTTTTGTGTACCTGTGATCCGGTACTAATCTTATATGTCATAATATCACTATTTGATTCTTTGATTGACAGACCTCTGCCTTAGATAGGCTATCATTTACTAATAGAGGTATTATATTTAATTGAGATTACTAGACTGAGGCCATGTACACACATGGCTGAAAAAAAAAAACTGAGTCCACACCTCTTCATCTATTAAAAACTCTGTCCACACGTAACTGCAGAAGGACATTGTTAAGTAAGTTCAGAGGGTGACCGGTGTAAACACTGGTTGCACATCTGACATCGAGCATTTTTTGCCAGAGGTAGCTGTTTATGTATGTCCACCTGCAGATGCACAAACATAGTATTTGTAAACCTTCACTTTGCTAAGAGGTTTTTGAACTGTATGGATGACAATCGTGGAAAAACATCTTCATTTTGTGAGATACCGGGCTAAGTGTGTACATGGCCTGACTTGCTATTCATAAATAAAATGTCCTATTTTCTGTGAAATCTCTGTCGTACAGTTAATATCACTTGAATCCAATTTTAAGTTTATGCAATGTTTTTATAGTACGGGGAAAATGCTTCGTTTTAATAAAATGTTATACCTAATCTGCTTTGATATAGAACAAAAATATTGAATGAGAAAAAAAATCTACTTATAAATCCAAAGTTTACTTGATAAATGAGGCCCGCCCACAGCAATCAGCTACCAGATCTGTTACTTTGTCCTGGTGCTGGGACTGGAACAGTCGGTGCTTCTGTAACAAAAACCGTGCTTTCTACATTAATTAGGGATTGTACTTTGATTGCTGGTTTAAGCTTGCATGGTTGTTTACTTTTACTGTTGAAACCTTTATTGTTAATACATACAAGAAACTAAATTGAAGCCAAGATGAAGCAGGTAAGTGGGCAGAAATAAAACTGGAGAGTGAGCTCTACAGAGCAATGTGTGGGATTTGTGATCAGTAAACAGAAAAAGATCACAGGCTTCACAGAGAAGATAGAAACACAGACTACTGTAGTAAATTGATCCTGTTTTTAATAGGTTTAGCTCAAGAGGACACACTCAAAAAGCAGGCAAGAGAAAAAAAGCTGGCTAAAGGCTTTTCACTCCATATAATAAAGGACATGTGAGTCTGATTTCTAATGGGCTACTATGCAGCAACCATACAATTTATGTGCTCATTCAGATGCAGGAGGCAGCTGCTCCATGATTGTCACCGAGCTCATGTTACCCAGTGATAAGTGAACAATATTGCTGCTCTCATTCCCCACCCACCCTCCCAGTTTGGAAAACAGACCCTGTAGGAGTTGATGACAGAGATGACAGATTGAATTGTGTTATTCTTTGCAAGTGCTTGTGTTTCCCCACATCTCCCTTGGTATTTCCCCGACTTTTGCTTCTTTTCTCCTCCTCTGGTCATTGTAGGATGACATTAGACTCCTAACTTAGATTGGATTTTATTCAGATTTCTTATTAGGTGTCTAAAGTGGCACCAGTCACAGTCTCCCTTCTTCCCCATTACCTCAATTTATCATGACCTTCCCAAAGCTCTGTCTAGCCAATATGTCTCATTATTGCACCGTGGGGGGGCTTAGAACCAGACACACACACATCCAGAAATCACAGATAGTTAAAGAAAACACAAGAATATTGACAAACACACAAGAAAATCTAATGACAACACATACACAACTCTGTCACTTCCTCGATCGGGCACACATACATTCACTTTCCCTTCAGAGGGTTGGTGACTGACAGGAAAACTCCAGAGAGAAAAAGTAAAAGGTCTAAATTGAGTACAGTTTAAATGCTTCACAGATTTATGCAGACACACACATAAAGGTGCACATAGGGACACAAAAACACACAGGACACAAAACCAGAAGCAAAGTTTTGATTAAACATACAGAAAATTGTGGCATAAACAGGACTGAAATTGGTTTTTAGCTGAAGGGGTTTATATGTGGTGAAAGACCCAAATGTCTCTGAGTATATATCAAATTTTTCTGGGATTTTGTACCAACATCACCGAGATCACAGTAGCTGCCAGGTTCCTCGCCTCCGAACCAGCTGTAATTATCTTTCCATTTATGCACAAATAGTTAAAAGTAGTTTTTCATTCGCATATGCAGGCATTTAAAAAGAAAAATATATAGTTGAACATTGTCCAGAAGACAAACATAGACATTTTTTAAGTTCCTGTGAGTGATGTGTGTATAACACAAAATCACTGATACAGTCTGTGAAATGTGTTGCACAGACATCCAGAGCCAAAGATGAAATATTGCACAATCTTTTCCAAAAACGCACATAAGCTTTGATGTGAGCATATTGGAAGAAGCAGTCCTAAGGGTGGCAGTGACTGTGTGCACACGAGTGTGTGTGCGTGTGTCCTTGTCAGAGGTAGAACTTGTGTTTACACAATGACAAATTGTCTCTCCAGCAGCCTGCATGTTCATGCAGTGTCACTCATTTGTCTCCCGCACACCGCTTGCACCGACTCACACAAACACTGTAAGGCGTCTAAAAGGCCTCGCTTGTGTTTGTGTATGTGTGACAGTATAATGTAATGGCTTTATTGACCTGAAATCCAAGGACTCAAGAGCACTTCCCATCTAAACCAATTGGTTGTTTAATAGTTGGCTTTCTTTCTTCTCGTAATCCCATCCACAGATTTTTTTTCTCTCCTCCTTTCCTCCCAGTTATGATCTCTTTAGGTCTTAAAGCCTCCTTGCCTCCCTAATTGTTTCTCTTCTTTTTCACCTTCTCATCCTCCCTGTAAATATGTGTTCCTCTCAAATTCAACAGAGGTCATCACAGAACAAATATTAAATGGAAGTTGAGGATCTGCAAAGATGATTGCAGTGTGAGGCCTGTACTTTTCATGTTAAGACGTGTAACAGGGCTGCTTTTTCTTTTAACGATTTTGCAATTGCATTAAAATGATTTAAATAAAAACATTTTCAGTTGCGTTTCTGTATGTGAATGACTTTCTGACATGAAGAGATGTATGTTGCAGTGGTTGAACTAAATGTATTGATATAATCTTTCCAAGGTCTTTTCACCCTGTTCAGATAGTGTAGTACCTGAGAAAAACGGTTATTTGTTGTCTTTAAAGGCTGTTAATTATTCTCAGAATGGGCTTTAATCACAATGGTTCCCCTGTGTATATCCTACACTTGCCTGCAATCTTAGGGTTCATTCACATCAAGATAGTCCGCTAGACTCAGTCTGATTGGGGACCGATTGGGCTCCATTATATGGGGGTGTATCCATGTGGACCGAGATCATGTTCACACTGCACTTTGGTCAAACAAGCCAAACCCCTAGAATAATATATCTTCATTCTCACCAAAGGTGTGACCCTTCATTAAGAAGAAAACTCTGTTTCTTCCACTTGCAAGCTAAAAAATGAGACAATATTATTGCTCTTTTTGGGTTATTATTTTGTCCAATGCGAGTATACTGCAGAAATACACAGCAACAAGGAGCGCAGTATGAACAACAGACGAGGCAGAGGACTCTTAATGCTACGTCCAATGCAGAAAGTGAGTTTTTTGGTGGTCCGTTTCCTGTATTTGGTTTGCTTGATATGGACCGAACCTGCGTTTGTAGGCGGACCGGGTTTGCTTCTTTGATCCGAATCAGAATTCATTTGGCGAGTACACACTTCCCCAGACAAAGCGGACTTCTGAGCAAACTGACTAGGTTTCGAATCAAAAAGGCTGATGTGGATGTGCCCTTATTTGAATGGCTCTTAAAAAGCTTGTAGTTTTAAGAGCTAGATTTCTAGTTTGCAGCAGTGCAAAACCCTTTTTTAAAGAGCTGTTTTCAGGATTCACTAAAGAGTCAGTGATGCGTTATCCCTGGTCTGGTAGAAACAGATTCTTGAGCAGTTAGGCTACATACATGTCTCCAGTTTTCCTCACAAACAATAAATTTGCAAAGCGCATTTTTGATTAAAGTGTGAGTTAATCAAATTCTGTTATTTTCATTGCTTTAGTTCATACAGTAAAAATATGTTGCTTAGATGATGTGCACTACACATAGCAAGCATATAGTGCAGAGAGAGATTAGCATTTTGTTTGTTTGTTTGTTTTTTCATTATTGGTAATTTGTCTGTGATACCAGGGGAATATCTATAACTAAGTCAGAAAATTATTCTAAATTTTAAGGTGGAAATTATTTGAAAAAAAAAAAAAAAAAAAAAAAAAAAAAACCAACCAAAAACTGAAACACTATACCAAACAAACAAAAAATATTTCAGAAGATGTAATGCAGTATCTGCCAGCAAAGCAACACCATGTCATGATGCACAGATTTGCCAGAGCTGTTCTCGGATAAAGATTGAGATACTTTGGGAATACTTAGTGTTTGGAAATTTGTTTCCCTGAGGACATAATTCTGTGTTCAGAGGAATTGTGGAGCCAAACCAACATGGAACACCTGCTGCTTTACCCCAAATATGTGCAATCAGGGGACGTTCTTCCTTTTTTTGCATTTCCAACTAAAGATGTTCTTCATCGCCTTTATTATGTGGAGTCTTAGTAGGAAGTTTATTTCTTTTTTTTTCTTTTTTTGTATAAACGATGTTCACTATTGTTTTTTTTTTTACTTTTCCTATGGTCCACATGTAAAGCATCAATGCATTCAAACTGAGATTGTGCTTTTTCTAATTGGACAATCACAACGCAAAACCCATAACACCACTCTTTTAAAGCACCAATAGTTACTATAATACATAATCATACATGCTGAAACACAACAGAAGCAAACCAAATAAAATTTTATACAAATAAAACTATTTCTTCTGTAGAAAATGTCATTTTCCTAACTTAAACACGTCACATCTTATGTTTTTAGAGTTTAGTTGCTATTACCTGTTATGGTAACTTGTATACTGTATGAACGTCCCACTTTTTACACATCTCTCTGGTGTGGGTTTATTTTCTTTCGTCTCATCTGCAAGAACAATTTCACATTAGATGACTCATTCCCTTACATAGCAGGTGATCATTCTGTAAATCAGGAAAGCAGTGTGACATTCCTGTGGGATTAAACCAGGCCACAGCACAGTTCTCTGTGAATTCTTCTAGTTAAAACTTCATAGTTACAGAGCTTCTTGTTTATATTGTCAGTTCTACTTAAGAAGTCCTCCTTACCCCTCAAATTCATCAACCAAATCATAAAAGATATAAATGGACCTCCTTTCTGTGGGTTTTCTTTTGTAGATGATGTTGTATGGCATGGCCTTGTGCAGATGTCATCGCAGTTTGAAAGAGAAGGGTACATCATCATGCTTATAGTCTTGCTTATGGATTCAGGCATCGTGAACATTAAAGATGTATCTAAAGATAAAGTCATATCACTGAGAAAAAAAAATCAACATTAAAAAAATACCTTCATCCACAGCTTCTCACTAATTTGCTCTGCTTTGTGAATCTGGCCTTTATTCTCAGAGAATAAAGCGTTTGCTGAGCCAGGACTCACAAATCAATACACTCTGAGATCTCAGCAATCTCTTATAACATGATGATCACTGTCATTCAATGATTTAACTGACAGAAGCACATTAAGCAATAAAAGTAAACAGGAAAGACTTGTTTGGGACTGAATTATGACTTTCAAGCCATAATTTATGAAACTTACAGAATTGTTCAATCAAAAAATCCATCACAGTCAAACAGAAGAGGAATTCCTCTTAATGGATTTCACTTAGTCGACTCCTTCATGAGTTGACTTCAAATCAAGCTGGCACCACATGAATTGCACTGGTTCTTAAGCCTCTGTCTCTACCCACCACTAAGAAAAACACTGAGACTGACCACAAAGCAGCAAGTCATTCTGTGCTCTATGTTAACCAACACAAGTAAGTAAAAACACACGCCTGCACTTAACAGCATATATGGATTATGGTTGGATGAATGGAGAGGATGTATTGTTGCAAATACTGCTGGTACTCACCTTGAGCGCCTCCAAATGAACAACTATTCAAATGAGTGAGCTATACTTTGAAGCTGTTTGTTAGTCAGCTAAGGTTTGGCTCATCATAATTTCAGTCAGTTTTACCCAGATTCTGCCCATCTACAGCTGTCCTTTAGATGTAGCCAGACTACTGCTGTGTTGTGGGATTGAGACAGTGTAGAGATGAACATGCATTTGCATATAACTATGATTAAAGACTGACTCAATAATTTGATCTTTATTTAAACAATGTAACTCAGCCATTTCTGTTTTTAAGTTATTGACGCTGAGTGACTTCTGATCTTTTTTTAAAGATGCCCAAATCATAACTTAATCAATTTACATTTAATTTAACAGATGTATTACTTGTCTGGTGCCACATTTATTTGCTCTGGAAATTGATCTTTTGGGTACTCTTCCAAAGAAAACCTGTTTCAGGTTTTACAAGTTTTCAAACACTGTTTAGGTATTATGGCTCCTATTTTTTGTTTTACTTTTCTTTAGATTTCCACCTTATGCCAAGCTTTTAATACAGGACACTTGAACTGACCCATTTCTTGTTCATCCTTCCCAATTTTCTCAGGAAAAATTCTGTCCCAGAAGTCAATCCGTCAATATATACAACTCAGACCTACCTAACAAAAGATTTCTAAATTCAGACTGGCCACAAACTTATTTTTCATCCAGAAACTTTCAAAGCTGTTTGATATTGAGATTTTCAACCTGAATGCTTACATCTCCAAGCAGCTGAGCAGTCGTTGCCAAGCAACAGTAGTTCTCAAGTCTATCTGTAACTGCCTCTGACCAATAGCCAAACCAATCCTCAAAGTCTCACGTCTAGTTATACATGAAGAGCAGAAGACGAGTGGTATCTATAACCCTTCAATCATTCTCTCATCCAGACTTTTTGAAACTTAGATTTTTTTTCTTTTTTTTATTGCAAAATCATGCACTGGAAAGTTGTTGTGCAGCAGCCTCTGTCCTGTGGGACCACAGTGAGGTACTGTAGCACAAAAAGCATCATAATCTTAAAAATATTATGAAGAGTGTGATTAGCCATTATTTTCATATTCATTCATGTTGCAAAAGAGTGAAAGCTCATTTGTAAATGTGTGCATATGTTGTTCTACCTTTAACATTTAGGATCATAAAATTGCTGCGATGTGAAGCTGGCATTACCTGCTCTGCCTTTGAGGGTTGTACAGCACTTACCAGAACTAAATATGTGAAAATTCATGTTCATGCATGCAAAGCGGCTGCACCTGTTGGATGTTTAAAAATCATCAACCTTTTTCATAGCTACTCAACCCTCACTGACTCTAGCATTGCTAAAGCAAAGGTTCTGCAGCTCCTGATTGGTGCTGCAACCAATCCAAAGAGCAAAATACCTCCAAGTTTTTATTTCTTCTTTGTTAAAGGAAAAAAGTGCAGATGTTAAAGGATTTAAACTGGGTTTTACAATGGCAGATGACTGTCAATTACACCAGGTGGACTTTGACTGTGTTCAGTTCATGTTTCACACTGAGCATTGATTAAGGCGTAATAGTTTATCGACTGTGATAATGTGGTGTTGGCAGAGCACACCATCTCCAGGAGCTTGTTTTAGAAAAGATAGATCGCTTTGTGTGAAATCAACCCACACTGGAAATGTAAACACAGTGCACTGCGTTTCAAGGACATTGTGTGGCATTGTACTTTTTTTTTATTCCTTTTAGACTTTTCTTCCCAGGAAAAACAGAAAACAAAAGAAAAACATAAGGAGGGGGATAAGCCAGCCACCTGAAAGAGGATGGAGATTGTCATTCAGCAGGCGTCTGATGGCTGTCAGACAGCTCTACTGCAGATGTGAGGCAAACATGCACTCCTCTTTTGCTTCTCTCCACGGTGCCATCCCTCTCCAGCTCTCTCTTTCCGCTTTCTTGTTGGTATCCTCATTTTCTCACTTTCCCTCGTCTTGCCTGCTGTTTCACCATTCCATTCATTCTTTAGGCATTTCTCCATTTTCTCCTCTCTTGTTTTTTTATTCTAGTTCTCTGCCCTCCCACTTCTCAATTTTACCCCTTCTCTTTTCTTCTCTCAATCCTCTCTCTCTGGAGATGAGTGGGTGGAGTGAAGCATTGTGCCCTGGAGATTGTTGTGCCATCCACTTTTCAGACAGGGTATACTTTATGTGTGTGTTGTGTGTTAGCGTTAACACTACAAAAAAATAGACTTTCCCTTTCATTTTGCTTTTCATTATTGTCTTACTAATGAATGAATCCTATTTATAAAACGACAGCTCCACAGTACGATGAGTACAATTGTTTTCCAGGCAATCCTGCATGTTTTGATTCTGATTACTGTTTGGTGAATGACTTGTGTTTTTATTTGCTTCCAAGCCAGCTCTGATAGAAAAGTACGATCAACCTCTCTCTCTCTGCATCTCCACATATCGTTTCACTTACACTGACTTCACAGTCCCCCCCACCCTTCCTTGTCTTTGGCCATTTTTAGACAGAAAATCCCATCCCATCCTATAGTACATCTCTTGAGTGTCTGAGTGTACAGAAGTGTTTGTGTGTGTTAGGTGATAGTAAGGGATGCACACACAAACACACAAATACAATACACAACTACTTACCTCCTCAACACTTGTACTATTAACTTCTAAAAATACAAGCCACTTTAAGCAGATGTGAGATATACAAAAATTTAATGGTGAACTTTTGTCTATATATATATATATATATATATATATATATATATATATATATATATATATATATATATATATATATATATATATATATATATATATATATATATATATATATATACGGTCATAGTTGCTTAATCTTTTACAATCTAGATTTTTATATCTTTCTTGATTGAGAGTGAACCTCAACTAAAGATTATTACTGATGTAAATCTTATCTTGCCTTGCCAGACCTGCTTCCTGTGAGATAGGTAAAAAAAAAAAAAAAAATCATGAGGAGCTTAGCAGTGAATTTCTGTCACATACCAGTTTGCTCTGAAGGTTTATTGTAGATTTCCAAGATATTTAAAATTTGCTTGAAGGTCAATAAGCCAATAAAATGCATCAAGACAATGAGATAGAACAGACATGATTATTGTTAGCAGAGCATTTTTTCTGACATTTAATATACAGGAATATAAAGTGTCAGGTGGGGGAGCAGATTAAAATTAATGTCCCATCCTCCCAAGGGCCCACTATTCAGGAGACAACTTAAGTTGAAGACAGGTGGCAGAGAAAATAGTCTGTAAAATGAAAGGATTGACTCACCTTTGGTCCAAAACAACAGTCTGGATACTTGTTTGTGGACATTAAATCCATTCTATTGTCTTGTCAAAAGTCAAAATATGTAAATAAAATATTGCAAAATGTTAACATTATGACCTTAAATAGGAGATATGTAATGATCTTAGATTCCAGGGACTTTGATAATTTTACCATTTAAGGTTTTATTGCAAAAATGGAGACAGCTAGTTCAGGCGATCATTCTTGAACTGCTCTGCTAAAGTGATCTGCCTCATTCTACATCCCACCTGTCAAGTGTACCCTTTTAATCTGATGGTCCATTTAAGCTGTAGTATTCCCATCTCTACGCCTTGTTCATGCTGCTACTACTACTTACTGTAAATGCTGCCTGCTGTTTTCATCCCCTTCACCACTCCAGCAACCATCTGTAAGGACCCAGGCAGTATTTCACTATTTTTGATCACTTTGTTTTCTTTCATTTTCAGCATAAACCTAATCTTTGTAACAACAGAATGGAGGTCTTGGTATAGAGGGACAATTTTAGGTTCAAATTTTTAATTTCAAGGTATTTCATTGAGTGCCCTATAAAGGGTTAATAAAGCTTTATAGACTTTTCCACAACACAAAGCTTCATTCTGAACACAAAAAAAACTTGAATGTTTTTTTGGGGTTTTTTTTTTTGTTGTTTTTTATTTAAATACTCAGGGATGTTTGCAATTCTGACTCCCAGAGGAAGACCCTCTGGGTCAGAATGGTAGTCAAAGGACCTACAGTGGATTGGGGTTCTATTAGGAATTAAAAGCGGGATTTTAAAGCAATATTAGAGATGTTTGTGAACCTAAAAATACACTTCTCAAAGCAATAAAGGAACACTTAAACAACACATCTTGGGTTTTGAGAAACAAAATATTCCATTTCAAAATCTTTATTAATTTTATA